>NC_136974.1:18144787-18499787 GCF_032717465.1 Coenobita brevimanus | reverse complement strand
CTCAGTCTAAATTTTTTCTGAGTCCTTATGTAATTTAACTGTAGCAGTTCCCTCTTTATATATGTTTTCGAGCAGTTTTACAATGTTCTCATTCACTCCTTGTTCTCGCAATGATTTTATAATTGCTATGTGCTCTACTGAATCGAAAGCCTTTTCGTAATCAACAAAACCTAAGCAAAGTGGTTTATTATATTCTGTGGTTTTTTCAATTAGCTGATTCATTGTGTGTAGATGATCAGTAGTCGAGTACCGGCTTCGGAATCCTGCCTGTTCACGAGGTTGGGTTTCTTCCAGATTTGTAGTTATTCTGTTTGTAAGGACTTTAGTGAAGAGTTTGTAAATGACTGATAGCAAGCTAATGGGTCGATAGTCACTAAGGTCTTTGAGTCACCTTTTTGGTAAAGTAAAATAACTATTGCATTACACCATGTTTTGGGAATTTTCTTCTTTTTTATACATTGAGTAAATAAGTGAGCAAGCCTAGTTTGTACTTCTACTCCTGCATCCAGTAGTAAATCTGCTACTATTCCATCTTCTCCCGGGGCTTTCCCTGTTTTCATATTTTTGAGAGAATTATTTACTTCGTCTGGTGTTACCTCAGGTGTTTCACTTGTGTCAATTGAAAAGTTAGCTAATGGTAATACTGTCTTTGATGCACACAGTTGTTTGTAAAAGTCTTCAACTTTCTTCAACATCTTACCTCTGCATTTAATGGCTTCACAGTTTTTGTCTTTTAGTGATGTAATTTGTTACGTTCCAAGTGCAGTTTTACTTCAGACCTGTTTCAGACTTATTCCTTTTTTGATGGTTTCTTTGATTTGATCCATGTTTCTCTTTCTTTTTTCTTCTCTTTGTCTTTTGTTGATAAGTTTATTTAATTCCGCTCGTTCTATTTAATCTTTTTTTTGTTTTTACTTTCATTTCTTTTTCTCATAAGCTTAAGTATCTTTTCTGAATACTTCTTGGTTTTGGTTGTATTAGGTTTTCCTACTGCCTCTGCTGATTCTTTTAGCACTTTTGTTAGTCTGTCATTCAGCTCATCAATGTCACATTCAGCATTACTGAGAGCCTGAAATCTGTTCCTTATTTCCAACTGAAAGTCTGCTTTGTTTTCGTTTACTTTTAATGAACATACCTTTTTATCTTTAATCATCTTTCTTTCACTTTTGACATTGAATCTTGCTGTACAACCCACCATTCTATGGTCACTTCCGATATTTACTTTGTTGATAACTGTGACATTTGTGATCGAGTTATTCTTATTTGCTATAATGAAGTCGATTTCATTCTTTATTTCTCCATTTGGGCTTCTCCAGCTCCACTTTCTCCCTGTTCTTTTGTGAAAGAATGTGCTCATTATTCTCATGTTAAACATTTCTGCAAAGTTTACCAGCATTTCTCCTCTTTCGTTCCTTTCTCCCACTCCAAATTTTCCCATACATGCTTCTCCATTTTTTGATTTTCCAACTTTTGCAGTGAAGTCTCCCATGAGTGGCCTTTTCCTCTTCCATAATCTGGGAGATGTCATCATAGAATGTTTCAATTTCTTTATCTGAGCTCTAGCTTCTGTGGAACAATGATAAAGTGTGCGTTTTCGTCCACTGGAGAGCGAGGGTTCGTGCCCCGCCAGGGTAGTAAACTTTGGAAGCATTCTCCCGGCAATGTACTGCTTTGGCGGACACCAGGGGTGGTGTGGTTGAACCAGTGTCGCATACTGTAAAGTGTGTTTACACATAATCGGTTTGTGCGGGCTGATTACACTTGGTTCACAGACTACACACACATCCATAGCCACTACAACACTACAATCACACTTACAAGCACTTCTCACCCTACATACAATCTCTGCCAGACAGCCTAAGCCACTTGGTAGAGATACATAGGCTGCATCATCCCTGCATCGGTAGGGATAGGCCAGTCCTGCAGTGGACCTCAACAGCTGATGATATTCGTATTTTATTCACATGAAACTGGTTTCGTAGGTGTGGATTTCACCAAACATCACGAATCATACAACATTAACGATGGCCAGCATATGAGCCATTATAACATTATCTTCATTCCCGCATCCGTCATAATAATCACAAAACTACCGTGACCCCCCTCCTCCATGACCGTGAACCTAAAGCTGGTAGACCTCTTTAATCGAGGCAATTTCATAAGAGGTAGCGCCACAGAAGGAGGCAGGGTGGGGTGCCAGGGAGACAGGAGGAGAAAGGTGGGTGAGGAAGGGGCTAAAGTGGGGTGGCTTGTGAGTGGGGGGGCTCTACAAGAAACGAGTGATTAGGTAGGGGAGAGTGGACTGTGCCAGGAAGCTTGGACGAGATGGATAAATGAAACGCTGGTGACATGGTGCCAAATCAGCTGTAGTTTAACGTTGATTATGGAATTTGATAGTCAGGTTATGTGATGTTATGCAGACTTTGGCACGTTACGCAGTCTACCAGCATGTTTTGTTATAATTATCGTCTATAGGATGACCTACTCCCCACGAGATGGCACATAAAACAAATTCTGCATTAATAGTGTATAGTGATGACTGCGTCATCACATGATGATATATGAAACGTCCCTAGAAAGTTTGATGTCACATATGTAGTCATAGCCATTGGGAGCTATTCTTGTTGCGTTTACGTACTAACCCCATGGATGACGATTGTGACACTGAAAGCAGAGGAGAGTGAAGAAGGAATTTTCTCTTTCCACAATAAATAATAGTTAACAGTAGTGATTTGTGTCTATGGTTCTTGTTAATCTCTATATGGCACCGATGTGAACGAAAACGTGATTTACTAGGGTGGGGAGGGGCAGATGAACTGGGCCACAGAACGCAGGTGGCGAAACTGATGATGGGATAATAGGTGGGTGGATGGATGCCTTATCAGCTGTATTACTCGTAGATGATCTTCAAGTCGGGTTACTGTTAACCTTATGCTGCAAGAGTAAATCAGGGTATGAAGGGCATGTAACTGTTAAGCAATATGATTCACTACCTCAGTATCCAGTTCACTGTCCGCCCCAGCCTCTTCTCGACATCTGCGTGCACTCAGACATGGGTACTGACGGGGAGGGGATATAGCTGTAATGACTGCTACACTATGAACAGCTGATCACATGTTTTGTACATCAACTACAGTGGTTCACCTGCCTTCTTTAATGGATTGCAGTGTACACCATAACTCGGTCAGGGCAACAGCTCCATGTTCAGACACTGCTGAGATGTGTGACTCATAACAAAACACACTGCAGATAAAGAATATGTTTGCATTTAATCCAACGATTTCTGTAACTAATGGCATAGTTGATGTAATATGCAGGTGCTCAGACTGGATAACTGCAGACATTACAACCTTGTTCCACCATTACTGGCTCGAGGACAGGGGCGTACCTAGAGATTTGGGGGCCTGGGGGGCTAGGTTCTTTGCGGGGCCCCCCTCCAACATCTAAATATAAGGGGTCCCCCAGAAGCTAGGCCTGCCATAGGTATACTGTAAGAGAACTGTGGGCAGGCTTTATAGTGTAACAGTTTAACATTCGTACTCCTTGCCATAACTCGTTTTTATTTACCAAAGTACATTTTTCTGGTGTATTTTACAGTGTTATTAATGAAACTGGTCATTATTTTTAATGCTGATGGTACGATGTAGCAATCCACCTAACCTCACAATACCTAGCCTAACCTAATTTAAGGTAAACCTAACTCATCAGGACCAAAAACAATAATCAAGTTCATTGAAGCATTAATAAAATTGTAAAACACTTCAAGAAAATGTATTTTGGTCATTAAAACCCAGTTATGGCAACTTCTTAATATTGTCTCATAATCCTCTCAACTCTACAAAATTACAAAAACGAAAAATAAATATATATTTATATACATTATTATAATAGAAAGTATTTCCAATAATTTATACTCACAATTAGTCGTCCACAGTACTGTTGTTTGTTATAAAAGCCAATTTTCAAGAGCCGGCGGCTATGCACCCACCGGTTTCAATGTCAGGTGACGACTGAGACCGTGAGACGTGTCT
Source organism: Coenobita brevimanus (assembly GCF_032717465.1). NCBI lineage: Eukaryota > Metazoa > Arthropoda > Malacostraca > Decapoda > Coenobitidae > Coenobita > Coenobita brevimanus. Next base: position 18,495,756 of record NC_136974.1, on the reverse strand, counting down.
CGAATATATTGGAAAGTTACGGCCTACCGCTTGGCTACAAGTTGCCAGATATCTCATTCTCAAATTTTATCTAATATTATATCTCAGCCGGGACTGTTGGAATGATAAATATATATATTTTTAAATGTCAATAAAAAAGCTTATAAATTTGTGAGGCTTTTTGCCCCCCCCCCCCGAATTAGGGGCCCAGGGGGCAGTTTCAAACAGCCCTCCCCCCCCCCGTCTCCCCCTCAGGTACGCCACTGCTCGAGGATTTGTAAAGGAATGCGTGGGGCATATGACAGTTCCTCAATATGATCCTAAATATAACAAATAACTGCTGGCAATATGTAAAATCAACAGCCAAACACAGCATACAGAAAACGATAACATAAACCTGGGTTGCGTAAATTCACCTATTACATCGGTGCCATGCAGATATTGAGAACCATAGCGACTATCAATACTGTCAGACAAGGAAAATCTACATAGGCCTACCTCTACTCTGCTTACGATATCATTTGTCATTCATGATGGTACTATATAAAGTCCCGTCCACACTAGCGGACAGTGACTGGTGGGCATGAGTGAGAAGTCCGTCATCGGACAATTTGTGGCAAACCAGCAGACAGTCTGTGCCTATTGCTGAGCTAAATCACCAGACACCGTCCGGTTTTTACACATTCTGGTTTCTTTTCCTTTTCACTACAGCATTTTTTTTTTTTTTTTTTTTTTTATGTGTCCGACTCTGGGCAAAGGCTGCAGGGCCTATTTCTCGGGGGCAGTGACCCATTCCGAGGCCCAGTAGTCCTACATCTCCACATGTCACCACTTCGGCGCTAACACCCACCTTCCATATTGAATACATGCTAGGGCTGTCTCATACAGGACTGGTGTATTGGTATTAGCGGGGGTGTTTTTACGACATGTCGGCGGGTCATCTGGTAGATCAGGAAAGTCTGCTTTTAGGAAATTCAAATCCTTAAACTGTTCCCTGCCCCAGCCGGGATTCGATCCTGGGTCCATTAGGACTGCAGGCCGCCTCTCTACCGATTCAGCCACCATTGTGCTACGCAGTGCTATTATTCCCGTATGAACTGTGTTGGCTTTGCCATACCGCATTCAAGCGCTGCTGACTACCTACTCACCGACCACTTACTCCTCACAGTTTGGACTGCATCACAGTCGTGCCCGACAGATTCTTCCCGGTGCGGACACAGTGTGGAGGGGGCTTTAGGCTCCAAGAGTAATATTCAATCACTATGACAGCAGCTGTAACATCTGACAAACTGTAGGGATGTGTCATATATTTGTATGTTAACAAATAGTTACCATACTCATAATACAGGGATACTAAGCCACCCAGTGGAAAGTGTGTCGTGAATTGATACAAACAATGACGTGGCAACATTGATATAACGTTTCATGGTCTGACTATAAAAGTCCATATTCTTCATGAAACAATGATTTGGCCCAGTCATCACCTTGTAATCTATCCCTTTCACTGTAGATAATGAAATCAACCAAAGTTCACCGCCTCCTACCAAATCACCCCTCTCCTCAAGCCCCCAGTTCGACCACTATTGCCCCCTTCCTAACCCATCTCATTCTTCCTGTTTCCCAGGTCCCGGACCCCCACCCTACCGCCTCCTGTGGCGCCACCTCTTGTATGTAGTGAACTTGCTTTGATTTCAGTGGTGTACCAGCATCAGGTTCACGGTATGGAAGATGGACGTCATGATAATTTTCAGTTCCTTGATAGTTGTGGGGAAGCTGATAACCATGACTTATGTGATGAATTGTTAGCTGTTGCCTGGTTCATGACTCGAAAACTAAACTAATATGATGAATTGTTAGCTGTTGCCTGGTTCATGACTCAAAAACTAAACCACTCACGAACTCCGTATCATTCATAATAACTATAATTATGTAGAAGATGTACGGTATTGTAAGACTATTTTAAAAACTTACCATAATCGTGACGTGCTAGTATCAGTACATCTTCTGCTTATATATTATATTATCACATATAACTGGGCACAGCAGCAATGATCACCGCATTTGGTTCGTCCCAGCGACGGAATGAAACTTGGTGAAGTTCCATTCCTATCAGTGTTACCAGATGCGGAGAGCATTACACCACCTTGCTGGTGGATGGCGTGTTTCTGTTTGATATATATGTCCGGAACTGTACATTCTGAAACTGCACTGTCCACGAAACTCTAGTAGTAGTTCATCAACAGTGAGGTGTTCACTGGGAATGTAAGCCTTTTGCAGTTCTCTATGAAGGTGTCACACAAATTCCTTATTAGTGCAAATTTAACTGAATTCTTCCTTTCTTTCCTGGTCCTTCTGTCGTCAAACCACAGGCTCCGTAACTAGAAACTAAACCTCCTTTTGCTCATGGCTGCCTGGTACATAGCAGGACCATGTGTCCGGCTAAAAATTTCTGCTGCTGTAAGGTGGCTGTCTCGTTTAGCTCCTGAATACACCAGACAACCAATGAGGGATATGATCTCTGACTGCATAGCTTCAAGAACTGTGGTTTTCTTCTTGGTAAATTTCTGAAAAAGCACCTGTATCATTTCATTTAAGTGATTTGTAATTATAGAGATGATTGACGGACTGAATATCTGGCCAAACAGGTGATTGGTGAGGCACGGTCAGTTGCGGCTGCTGTTGGACCGGGCCGGAATCACATTATATTATGTCTAAGTGTTCTTGATGTGAGCCTAATAGAGGATTTAGTGTTCCACACATGGCCTTTTTTCATCCTAATAACATCCTGTGTAAACATCAAAACAGGAGTGAAAGACTCCTCCTACTCCTCCTCCTAAGCAGCTGCACTTCATCTCTTGGTTGATGAAGTCGTGGTGGAGGGGGACGCCGATGGTGTTGTCGAGGAGGTGGTGAGTCCATGTGGCAGTGTTGTCAAGGAGGTGGAGGGCCCACGTGACGTGATGCGACGCTGTCCTTCTCTACCACACACTCGTACATCACCTTCCCCATCACTGATATCATTGTTGGCACTATTCAGTGTCAAATGAGGCAAATATTCCACAAGCTTATCGTTATTGTACATCTCTTGAAAACTGAGATAATCATCCTCATCACTACTATGTCAGAATCACTTGGCAAATATGAGTGCTCCATAGCAGAACTAGCCATTCTTGGATGTCACCTGTAAGTACTTAGTCTGTAACATGAAAAAAAAAAAAAAAAACATGAGTCACAAACTTATGAAACACAAACACATCAAAAACAAAAACCCATAAAAAAGTGGATCCCCTGACCAAACGCTGTCACGGAGTACTCAAATGTCTTAAAAGTGTTCACATAAGGTTCACACAACATGTTAATGCCATTATCACTTTCTGTCACTGCATGTACAATTTGCACTGTGGACGGTAACCCGGGGTATATAATTCTCACAAGCACAAAAAAGGCTCCCAGGAGTAGGGGTAGAAATAAGACCCCTCACCTGCAAAAAGGGTCAAAGGGCGGATAAAGGTGGAGGGAAGCAGAGATTCGCAGCCCATGTAATTACCAACTGACAATTAATGTCGCAGAAAGGGTGGAAATTATTAACCCATGTTGCCTATCTAGGGTTAATCACTTCAATTCGATTATGAACTCTGTATTTTGTTCTTGCTATAGCCAGATTGTTAAAATAATATAAGTAAAAGAGTTAGGTATATCTTTTATTAACAACATCACTGCAAAGCATCTCTAAGCTGAATTAAATTGTTTGAAGATAGAAAAATTCCATCATCGGAGTGAAGGGTATTAACACCTAAATGAACCTAGTCTCACACTTCACGAGCAGCCCCTCCACCTTCAACAGCCACCCAGCCGCCTCTCTCTCTCTTTCTCTCCTTGACCTTTTCTGACATTACAGGGTTGTGCAAAGCCCCCCCACTCTCTCTCTGTCTCTGTCTCTGTCTGTCTGTCTGTCTGTCTGTCTCTCTCTCACACACACACACACACACACACACACACACACACACACACACACACACTCACACACAAATATACACTTCTCTCGCATGCATACACTAATACACACAAAAGCTTACTTGCATGTTTTCTAAGTACAGCCACCCAAGCACACTACACATTAAGAGACAAACAAGCAAGACGTGAACAAACAATGAAACAAAGCGGGAGGCAGTCTCTCTTTACGTTCTCTGAAAAGTCTTGGGTCAACACACGCCAGCTTTCATCACACACACACACACACACACACACACACACACACACACACACACACACACACACACACACACACACACACACACACACAGACTTACAAAAGATTTCCTTTCTATCATTGTGTATATAAATATATATTCATATATATATATATATATATATATATATATATATATATATATATATATTCATATCTCTTATCCATGTCCATCTCTATATCTATGCAAATACATCATTTGGTTATTCGGGACCCATTGATATGCTGTTACCATCAGGTAAAAAGGGAAACACGAAATATCTCGAACGCTTTCGTGTATTGGCATCCCTAGAGGCTGACTTTCCTTTTTTTTTTTTCACTGGACATCGGCTTATCTATATTTATATCTATGCTAATTTCTCTGTATATACTTAACCATCTGCCTCTTAATACAGGTATACGTATGTGTATATAAACCACTAAAGGGAATAAAATGCCACAGATAATAAAAACAGCAAAATGAAAACGAAGTGTGGTTTACACGAATTGCTAAGGATAAGCAAAGCAAACAAAGAATCTGTAAAAAAAAAAAAAAAGTGGCCAGATGCAGGTAAATCTGGAAGACAAGTATAATATCGAAAGACAATCGTTTCGACTGGCGAGTTGTCGCTGTCAGTCAAAAATCTGTTACGTGGAGAAGGATCCAGATATAAAGAAAAGAGAACACGAAGCAGTAACAAATACCAACAGCATTCCCTCAGTGAAACGAGCTCCAAAAATTATTCCAATTTCACACTAAAGACAACTGAAACCTGACGCCACTTCTCAGGCCTAATCATTCTAACCTACTTTTTTATATGTACATTTTCTTCACGTATACTTGTCGCACTTGAATAATAATAGTAATGCAATAATAATAATAATAATAATAATAATAATAATAATAATAATAATAATCCATCATCCAATCCTACATTACCCCATGAGGAGCGCAGGAGCCCGGGCCTAGGCAAGTTGGTCCTGACACTTAAAATGAAAGTGACCAGCCTCACCCATCCCTGTGTGGCATTAGGTGAGCAATAAACCTCAACCATCCCTTGGATATTAACCTAAACAGGCTTAGTCTAATTGGGGCGCCGTAAGTACCCAGTAAACCACCAGGCGCCAAATTTGGTTATATGGTTACCACCCAGCGTAGTAAATGGTTTCCTGGTGTACAGGAAACCATTTGGCTTGTCACTCAGTGTAGAGTCATCCACAGGCAGAAGGAAGAGGAAAAAATGAAGGAAAGAAAGACAAGAGGGAGCGTAAAGTCACCAGAAGGCAGAAGGACGAGGAAAGACTGAAGGAAAGACAGAAGAGGATGAAAGGAAAGAGGGATGGAGGAAAGGAAAGGGCAGACACCTGAGAGCAGCACTACATCGAGGAAGTGGATGGTGAGCGCCCCCACCTACCACAGATAATAATAATAGTAATAATAACAAGTGCTCCTGGGCCTTTTGGGACCCTCGCACTTGCTCCTGTGGAGGGCTCTCACGTTTATGTGCTATTCTAGTGTAACGTTGTCAGTTGGATTTTATGCAGCTAACCAATTGATCGTGTTATTTGCAGCTTCGGGAATGGAACCCAAGTTGTCTGAACGCAAGTGCGAAATACTTTAGTTTTACCTGTGGGCAAAAAATTCTACGGAGATCCTATGCCGGGAGCCAGGAGCAGCGTTTTTTGGTCAAAATGTGATCGCTCACTAAATATAGTAAAAGTTTTTCAGTCGTGATGGGACCAAGTTTTTTCACATTAGCGAATTTTTTGTGAGTTCTGTGCCAATTTTGGTGCGATTTGAATTTGTAGTTTCGGCTGCCCATAATACACACACACACACACACACACACACACACACACACACACACACACACACACACACACACACACACACACACACATGCACACGGCTACTGCTATAGTATATTAGATAATAATAATAATAACACTACTACTACTACTACTACTACTTCTACTACTACTGCTAATAATAATAATATAACGATACTACTACTACTACTACTACTTCTACTACTACTGCTAATAATAATAATATAACGATACTACTACTACTACTACTAATGAATGAAAAGCATACGGGAGCTGAATGCTAGTTGCATGCCAAAATTTGCTGTTGGCCAAATTACAAGCGCGACTCCACCACCCGAGGCCCCCCCGGGGGACTCCCTCAGGGGGGCCGGGATGCGGCGCCCCACCGGGGTGGGGCCAAGGGACGACGCCCCACAGGAAGGGGGCCGGACACGGCGCCCCACCGGGGAGGGTGGGGGGGACGGATGACGGCGCCCCTCCCGTGGGGGGGCCCGGGGGGGGCCAGGGGGGACGCCAGGAGACGGTGGCCCTCCAGGTGGACGGGGGAGATTTTGGCCGTATCTTGATGCCCTAAAGGTTTCATGTTGATAACTCAAGCCATTCATGAGATATAATGGTGCTAAAGGCGAGCGATAAAAAGCTAGTTGACCTTTGGCAGCCATTTTGGTGACCTTGACCTTGACTCCGAGTGCCCATTTTCGAACTCGTCCAAGATTTTGGTCATATCTTGATGCCCTGAAGGTTTCATGTTGATAGCTCAAGCCGTTCATGAGATATAATGAGAACAGATTCACACACACACACACACACACACACACACACACACTGAGGAGGGCAAAAACATCATCGTCCTGCCTTGATAAAGGCGGGTGATGATAATAATAATAATAATAATAATAATAATAATAATAATGAAAATAAAAGCATTCGGGATCCGAATGCTAATCGCCCACCAGAATATGCTGTTGGCCAAGTCCAAGATTTTAGCCATATCATGATACCCTGAAGATTTCATGTTGATAACTCAAGACGTTCATGAGATATACGGTAATGGTGCTAAAGGCGGGCGACAAAATTTAGTTGACCTTTAGCAGCCATTTTGGTGACTTTGACGCTGACCCCGAGTGCCCATTTTCAAATTTGGCCAAGATTTTGGCCATATCTTGACACCCTGAAGGTTAGATGTTGATAGCTCAAGCCGTTCATGAGATATAATGGGAACACACACACACACACACACACACACACACACACACACACACACACACACACACACACACACACACTGACAAGCACAGAGAGGCAGGCTAAATCATTATTGCTCCGCCTTCTAAAGGCAGGCGATAATAATAATAATAATAATAATAATAATAATAATAATAATAATAATAATAGTAATAATAATAATAATAATAATAATAATAATAATAATAATAATAGTAATAATAATAATAATAATAATAATAATAATAATAATTAGAATTAGAAATAGAATTCTGAAACTGCCGAAGCAACATTCAAAGAACTCCAAGTTTCAGATGATAATGCCACATTCAAGATTAGAATGGTAAAAATTTTCACACCTGTGACCTTGATCAAGGTCTCTGTTATTCATACTCTGCAAATCATGTTCACTCATGACCACTACATTTCCACCGACTTTGGTCAATATTGGCAAAAACCTTCCGGGCTAGCACTTTCTGGTATGAGGTGGCCAATTTGATTTTCCTCAATACCCCAAAAATTATTTCTTGGATCTCAGTATCAGTATCCAGGTAAACTAGTATATGTTGACGGCTACATACTGGAACATTTGCAAAGCAAATCGATTCAGTAGTTTTAGCTCCGCAGGAGAGCAAAAGCTGAAGAAAGTAACAGAGAGAAACATAGAGGGCGCCAGTGCTAGGGGACAAAAAAAAAAAATGTGTCAAAAGAAGCCAACAATCAAGATATTATATCACTGAAATTTTCAAGTCTCCATCTCGAACGGTCTTGGAATGCCAGCCTTCAAGAATCCCTCCCCCCCAAAATAAAAGCATTTATAATATCAAAAAGAATTCCATAGAATGTGGAGTTCTTAATCATCATCGTCATCATCATCATCATCATCCAATCCTACTGAAATACCGGCTCGGCGGAGCGAGCCAGACACCACCACCCTAGGAGAAGGGTACATGGAGGTGACCCCCATCCCACAAGGAGATGACGGAGAGGCTCTTTTCACCTCCTGAGCCTTCCGGGCATCAACAGCATATCTTCCCCGTGACCCTTTGGCCCTCTTCCCCACAGCCAGACCACTGGACTGCGTACAGTATAAGTACATTACACTTCAGCGGAGGGAACACTAACCAGAATTGGGGTGGGACTTGCAGTGGCAAGGTCCCAAGCAAACCCTCAGATGCCGAGTCCCCTGGATCGGCCTCCTATTTAACGGAGGACTCAGGAGCAGCCTCAAGGGTTGCTATCTCCCTGCCCCCAACAGAAGGAGGGCACACTCCGCCGGAGCTGTGGCATAAACCGAGAGAGTTCATCCGAACTCTTCCTCCCGACGTCACTGGGACAGGCCCATCCCCGACAGAAGGAGGACATGCTCTGCTGGAGCTGTGGCATAAGCTGAGAGAGTTCTCCCAACTTTTTCCTCCAGACGTTGCAGGGACAGGAATCCCTACCCCTGACGGAAGGAGGGCATGCTCCGCCGGAGCTGTGGTAAAAGCCAAGAGAGTACGCCCGACCTCTTCCTCCCGACGTCACAGGGGCTGGAGTCCTAGGCCCTATGGCAAGAGTGCAGACTCCACCGGAGAAGTGGCTGTTGCTGGGAGAGCCAGACGGGCACCCACTCCCAGCCGCCAGGGCTGGCGGTGTCCAGGAGAGTCTCCCCGGACCCCTGCATTCCTGTCTCCTGTAGAAGCACAGGCAGTGCCCAACGGGGCTGCCTGATGGAGGGAATGTCACCCGGACCTCCCCTGCACACCCTGGACCGGAGTTTTGGCAGGGTCCCATGGGCCAGCCAAGTAGGAGGGCTGGCCCTCGGCCTTCTTCCTTCTGCCAGTCCCGAAGCTCCTACAGAGGGAAACACCTCTTGCTCCGCCCACCCCTCCTGCAGTGGAGCGAGGCACCCCTCTTTCCATCTCTCTCTCCTCGAGAGGGTTGGATTTGCTTCCCTACAGGCACCTCGCTGGAGACAAGACCGGACGAGATGTCCCTGAGGTCAGGTATCCGGTCCTTGCAGCCCTGCCCGCCCCAGGTGTTGATGGACTCCGCCAGGACGAAAGGCTGCAGTCCAGCCCTGACGGCCTCCTTCCGCAGATGAGACCACAGCCCCCGGAGTCAGCAGGCCTCCCCCGACGCCTGCTGTAGCCGCCAGACCTACCCCAGCGCCGGCAGCCACAGTTCTTCCCTGACGGCCGGCCCTGTTGGAAGATACGGCAGCTCAGCCAGGGCACCGACCTTAGGTGTGGGCCTCCTCAGGTCTGCCCCCAGTACTCCGACGACGACTAAGGGCCCTCCTGGTCCTCTTTGGCCCTAGTCCAGAGGGCCCCGCATCACCCAAGGCCTCTACAGAAAGAAGGCTGCCCACCACGCCACCCACCAACTCCTACGGGACTCGTGGCGACTCTACAGGCGACATACCCCTGGAATACACTCCAGATGGCCCGCCTCCAATGCCCGGCTGCCACCTGCAATCCCTGGCGCAGGGCCTCTTGCCTCCCGTGACCCGAGCACTCCCCTTCGTCTGTTCCGTGAGTAAAAGACTCTGAGGTAGTTTCTCCTCTAGTGTCTGGGAAGCCCCTACCCCAGTGGACCCGCCCCTTGCCCTGGTGTCTCCCCCCCTCCGGTGTTACCTCCCCGTGTGGAATAGGGAACTCCCCACCAATAAGCTCACGCACGGAGTGCGTGGTGCTAGGCCACGGGCCTCTTCCAAGTGTGACTATCCCCCCACCCCCAGTGTTACATACAGACAGACAGCATCAGGGCCACACCCCTTCCCTCTCCTTTTTACTTTGGCCATATGAAGTGAATAGAAAGTGCTATATGAGCTGAACTCCCAACTCCCTGTCTCGTAAGGAAGTCTATATCACCACGCATGGCATAAGGCTAGCTAGGGTACTGTCTGTGTCACACAGATGGATATAACTAGCATTGGAGGCCATTTATTTTACGTGAATATATATACCTATATCTATCTATCTATCTATCTATCTATCTATCTATCTATATATCTATCTATCTATCTATATCTATCTATCTATCTATATATATATATAAATAAAATATATATATATAAAATATATATATATATATATATATATATATATCTATATATCTATCTATCTATCTATATCTATCTATCTATCTATCTATCTATCTATCTATCTATCTATATATATATATATGGGAAGTTGTTGAATGCTGTGAAGAATATGTATGATGATGCTAAGGCTGCAGTACGTGTCGATGGCGAACTGAGTGAATTTTTCTCTTTGAAGGTTGCGTTGAAACAGGGATGTGTCATGTCTCCATGGTTGTTCAATCTGTACATGGATGGGGTAATAAAAGAGGTACAAGGTAGGGTAGTCGATGTTGGAGTGGCCCTGGTGAGAGAGGGTAGTGTTTGGAAACTCCTTGTACTGTTGTTTGCAGCGATACTGTGTTGTTGAGTGAAGACGAAGGAGAGCTCCAAGGCTTGGTGGATGAGCTTGGGAGAGTGTGTATGAAACGGAATCTAAAGGTGAATATAGGGAAGAGTAAAGTGAAGGTCTTTCAGAGAGGTGAAGTCAGTGAATGTACAGCGAGGTTGGATGGTGAGGAACTGGAAAATGTGAGTACGTTTAAGTACTTGTGTAGTGTGATGAGTAAGGATGGAGGTTTGGAGGATGAAGTGCTTGAAAGGGTACAGCAGGGAAGAAAGGTTGCTGGTTCCTTGAAAGTAGTGATAAGAAGCAGGGAAGTGAGCATGGAAGTGAAAAAGTTACTACATGACAGTATTGTGATACCAACTCTAACGTATGGAAGTGAAGCTTGGACGTTGCTGGAAGGACACAAATCAAGAGTGAGAGCAGTGGTCATGAGTTATTTAAGAGAAGCCTGTGGAATCACATGGAGAGAGAGGCTGACAAATGAGGATAGAAAGAAGCGTTGTGGTGTGGATGTGGATGTGATAGGAAGCGTCAGGAGGAATACACTGAGGTGGTTTGGCCATGTGGAGAGGATGGAGGGTGAAAGACTGACGAAGAGAGTGTATGTGAGTGAGGTGGAGGGGGGAAGAGGGAGGGAGAGGCCGAGGATGAGATGGGGGGATGGGGTGGAGAGGTATATGAGAGAGGGGGGTGTGAGTTGGGAGCGGGGCAGTGAAATGGCGGGGGACAGGGCGACGTGGAGGCGATTTGTTTGTGGCCACTCCGAATGGGGTTGAGGCGTCTGGCAATATATATATATATATATATATATATATATATATATATATATATATATATATATATATATATATATATATATATATATATATATATATATATATATATATATATATATATATATAAGGACTTGAGTATATACTGTCGTCTATGTCACGCGTTTGGGTATATTGAGATATACTTGACTGTCTCTGTTATATATCTGAGGCTAAGCGCACCAGTTGTATTGTGTGAACCATATGTACGACACTGTGTGGAAATTATCATATATAAGGAAAGGTAGAATACTGTGTAAAGGTCAAAGTCGCTGAACTAGGTGGAAATATTTATTGTAAGGGGTAGCCTTCTGAGATTATCTGGTTATTATATGTCCCATAGTTTTGATCACGGGTGTGTATGTGGTTGTCTGTTGTTGATATATAAGAGTGCCTTTGGCCAATTGTGTCTGGATTTTCCTTCCTTGCCTGTGACTAACCCGGTCGAGAAAAAAGAACCCAAGGTCGCATCGTACCTGAACCAGAGAAGTCGGGACTCAGAATACGCTGCATAACACCTACTTTGCCCCATGAGAAGCATAGGAGCCCGGGGCTAGGCACGTTGGTCCTGATATTTAAGATGAGACTGACCAGTCTCACTCATTCCTGAGTGGCATTACGTGAGCAATAAACCCTAATCATCCCTTGGATATAAACCTTCACCGACTCAATCCAACTGAAGCACCGTAATTACCCACTAAACCACCAGGCGCCAAAATTTGGTTATATGGTTACCACCCAGCATAGTAAATAGTTTCCTGGAGTACAGGAAACCATTTGGCTTGTCACTCAGTGTAGAGTCACCCACAGGCAGAAGGAAGAGGAAAGAATGAAGGAAAGAACGACTGAAGAGTGAGTGTAAAGTCACCCGTAGGCAGAAGGATGAGGAAAGAATGAAGGAAAGAAAGACAGAAGAGGATGAAAGGAAAGAAGCATGGAAGAGAGGAAACGGCAGACATCCGAGAGCAGCACTACATCGAGTAAGTGGATGGTGAGCGCCCCACCTACCACTTGGAATAATAAAATAATAATAATAATAATAATAATAATAATAATAATAATAATAATAATAATAATAATAATAATAATAATAATAATAACAATAATAATAATAATAATAATAATAATAATAATAATAATAATGATAATGAAAATAAAAGTAATAGCTAGAATTCTGATACTGCTGAAGCAATATTCAAAAAAATCCACATTGCTGATGATAATGCCATGTTCCAGATTAGAATGACAAAAAAAAAGAAAAGAAAAGCCACATCTGTACATCAGATATGGTGTACAGTCTTTGAAATATACACGGTGATAAGAGTGGTTGTGGTTAATGTTGTATTTTTAATAACTCATCATCAGTTGAATGTGCAGAGATCAGGGTCATGATTTTCATTCTAACCAAGATCTGTATATGGAAGACTCTAGGTCCAAAAAGCATAAAATAAATATTGATTTATCATAACTCTTGTTATGAAATCTTAAAAAGTAGACACTCTTAGGATTCTGAAAATACCTTTATCATTGTAGACCTGATACGAAGGGACTTCTGATATGACTTTTTTTATTTTTTTTTTTTTACAGATTTTAACTTGTGACTTTAAGATCAAGGTCAAGGTCATTTACACAATGCAAGTCATGTTCACTCATGACCCACTACATTTCCACCAAATTTGGTCAAAATCGGCCAAATGCCTTTCGATTTAGCACTTTCAGGCATGAGGCGGCCGTTTTGATTTTCCTCAATATCTCAAAAATCGTTTGTTGGATCTCAGAATCAATACCCTGGTGCACTAGCATGTGTTGAAGACTACATCTTGGAACATTTGCACAAGCAATCGATTCAGTGGTTTTTACTCCAGAGGAGGGCAAAAATTAAAAAAATAACATACAGGGCGTTAGTTCTAGGGAAAAATATTGTGCCAAAAGAAGCCTATAACTCCTGAAAATTCCAAGTCTCTATCTCGAACGGACTTGGAATGCCAGCCTTCTAGGTCTCACCCTTCCAAAAAGAGAAAAAGAAAGAAATAATATCTACAATATCAATCAATAAGAACTCCACATTCTGTGGAGTAGTAATAGCAGCAGCATTAGTAGTAGTAGTAGTAGCAGTAGCACTGGTCGTGGTGGTGATGGTAGTAGTAATAGTTGTAGCAGTGGTAACAGTAGCAGTGGTAATAGCAGTAGTAGTAGTAGTAGTAGTAGTAGCAGTAGTAGTTATTGTTGCTGCTGAATAGCCGCGGTTTGTCTGGCCAAGCAGACCTATCAACCGCAGGAAAGCAACCGCTACTGCAAGGCCGTCCTGCGCAGTGGACGATATTTTCCTGTGGCTGACAGTCTCTTTGCAAAAGCAGCTGGGAAGTGTGTGGAGCTTTGCTTTTTTTGGGTGGACGCCGCATTTGCTTCATTCCACCCAGTTAACAAGGGCGCTGTAGTATATCACCCCGTTATTACTCGTCCCCGCCCTGGCGGGGCTCGGGGATAGGTTTTGTTATCACTCGGTTTGTCTGTCATCCTGTCTGTCTGTTAACAAGTTTACGCAAAAACTACTGATGAGATTTTGACTAACATTTCAGGGCTGATCTGATCACCTGATTCAATTTTGGGCCAAACTGGGCCAAGGCCCAGACTATAGGGCCCCCGAAAACTATGAAAAAATAGTTTTTTCGCCATAACTCCTTTCAAATTTGTCATATCGACATGAAACCAAAACCTTTCGGTGCATCTTTCAAATCTGCCTCCTAGAACATGTCTCATTACATAAGGAGGGTCACCCCCCCAAGTTAGCGGAACGGGGGTCAGTGTCAGATGGAACAGGCCTAAAATTTCAAATGGGCATAAAATCGTTAGTTTTCATCAGATTAACTCCAAAATTGATATGTGATATCTCTAATGAGATATCCTGTTGTGTTTATACGTCAGCATCAAAATGACTGCCGGGGACGTATTTGCTGACTTGTTTGTTATGGTTACCACCAGGAATGTTCAATTGTTTAAACATTTAAATGTTTAAAATGGTTTTCAGAAAGTTTGATTGATTGGAAAACGATTAAAATGGTACGGGACAAAAGTTTGATTAAACTGGTATTTGGTTCGGGAAGTTTGAAATTTTCATCAGTTTTTAAACTTTTTTGCTGTGTGTGTGTGTGTGTGTGTGTGTGTGTGTGTGTGTGTGTGTGTGTGTGTGTGTGTGTGTGTGTGTGTGTGTGTGTGTGTGTGTGCGTGTGCCGTGGTTGCATGTGAATATCATGGTATATATTAGAGTTTATTATACTCCTTTTATAACAACAAAAAGAAATTACCTTTTTTCCAAAAATATTTTGCCAACAAAATGCCAAAAATATTATGCACTCTCTTGTATTGTATAGATTCGTCCATCTGTTAAAATAGTATGGACATGGGCAGATGAAGCCCATCAAGGAAAATAAAGGCTAATGGATTAATGAGGGGGGGATGACTATTGAGGTGGTGGATAAGAGGAGATAGTGCTGGGAAGGGCTGAGGTGGGGAATAGTGCTTCAATCTAAGCAGTGGTGTCAAAACGCGACACTCATCTGACGAAATTGCCTTGTAAGGTGAAGCGAAAGGCAGCCGTGGAGGGGCAGTCTAAGAGGTAATGTTAGAGGGGCCACTCATCACTCTGGTGACAGTGAGGGCGTGGTTCAGGGTCCCTGCAGGCAATCTGAGTGAGGCATGGACATCCCAGTCTTAGGCAGCGTAATAGCACTATAAGAGAGTTGGGGGTGTGTGGAGGGGCAGTGAGGGGTTCATGATTAGTATCCCTTGCATACCAAGAGGTAGAGCATGAGCCTTCTGCCATTTGGTCTTCATGATTCTGGCCATTGCAGTGCTCGTGATTCTGGCCATTGCAGTGCATGCTCGTCGCCTTATTTGAGAGATTGGGCCTGAAGGAGAAGGTTATATTAGGAACCTAAGGCAGAACAAGCCACAGCATTGACGAGCTCATTGCCAGCAATGCCTACGAGACTGGAGAAATATTTCGCCTCCCTTTCTTGTGATGGAGTCAGCCACTGCTGCGGTAGAGGTCAGCAGGCCTACATTATCAGTGAAGTGTCATGCACGAATACTGTGCAGAGGCAAGAATGAATCTGAGTGAATGATAATGCATCTGTGATGGCAACAGAACACATTTCTGAGGATGCCAAGGATGGTGACGAGCTCTGTCTCGTACGCGGTGGACCAGGAGGGGAGCCTCCAGGTCTCAACACGACCTTCTCTGAAGAATGCAGCACTTACTGCTCCCTCAGCAGTGACTGACCCGTAAGTGTAGTATTCAGCTGTCCTTGGGATCCAGAGTGATGCTATTCTCTGGAGCCCATCCTGACTTAGGAGGGCTGGCAGAGATGTTCCAGGGCTGTCATCAGGTGGGGCAAGACTCTGAATCGCGGGGGGCAGCCATGGAAGGGAAGGAGTATGGGTGGGGTTAGGCAGGTCGGGGCCTCCCTGAAGGGCGTTAGCAATGTTAAGGCAGTGGATTATGCTGGCAGTGTAGTGTGCCCAGTCCTTGTTTAGGTGAGGATGGGGAGCCTTGCAAGGGTGCATTGCATCAGCTCAGAGATAGGCAGTTGTGGCCTGAGCTTGCAGAGCTGTGTTGTGACTGGTACTGATCGACTCCATATTCTGTGTTTGAGTGAGATGAAGCCACTCTCCATTCTGAGGTTCTCAATATGCATCCATGGAGGAGCTCCTATCATCACACATAGTGCAAAGTTTTGTAGGACCTCAAGGGAGCGACCTTGCACACCTGAAAGTCCTACAAGACAGATCGCACTATACTGTAGTCAACAAGCGAGCGGATAGTGTGTAAGCAGAAGGTCCTGAGGACACAATATGAGTTGCCCGCATTGCGACAGGAGAGGGCTTTGACTGGATAGATTCTGGGGGCCGCTCACTCCCGTAGGTACCAGACGTGAATGTTGAGAGTCATGCGACTATCAAACCACACTCCCAACTACTGATGGCTGCAAACAGTTTTGAGCTGGTGTCCCTCTAGGTGGAGTGGATGTTCAGGGGGATGTAAGCTGAAGGGAAGGCACTTGGTCTTCTCAAATTTAATCTTGAGGCCCAGTTCGCAGCATCTGTCATGGAGGCGGGTTAGAGTAGTCGGTGTAAGACTGTAACAGTCCCTACTGGAGAAAACGAGGATTAGATCATCGGCATAGCAGAGCAGGGAGATGCCCCTGCCAAAGTTGCCGAAGTCGATCGACAGCAGGTTCTCTACAAGGATGTCAAAGAAGAAAGGACTGAGCACACTACCTTGAGGGGTGCCACTGACATGGGGGTAAGAAGGAGAGCTGTCCCTGTAAGTGGAAAATATTATGAATAGATGCTAAATAAGTAATGAAGCACCTGACAACCCTGCTTCGATACTGCCTCATGTATGTTATATTATATCCTCTATTCTATACAGCTCAAAAGTTTGATTAAGTTTTTAAAAAGTTTAAAAGGGTACAAAAATAGTTTGAAAATACGATTAAACCTTGATTAAAAGGGTGCTTGAAAAAGTTTGATTGAAAAAGTTTAAAATGGGTCAGAAAAAATGACTGAACATTACTGGTTACCACCCAGTGTTGTAAATGATTTTCTGGGTTACAAGAAATCAGCTGGCTTGACTTTCAGTGTATAGGTACCTGAAGCGGAAAGGAGAGTAACAAAAAGTGAGAAGAATGATGCGAAAAACTGGGAGAGAGGGGGGTGGGGGCAGACACAGAAAATGAATGATAATGATGAAAGAAGAATTAGGCTGCATTGCATCAAAGGAGTAAATGATGGTCGCCACCACCGTAGTAGTAGTAGTAGTAATAGTAGCAGTAGCGGTAGTAAAATAATAATAATAATAATAATAATAATAAAAATAATAATAATAATTAATTCATTCATTCATCGTCTAATCAATGAGGAACGTAGGAGCCCAGGGCTAGGTCAGTTGGTCCTGACATTGAAGATGAGAGTGACCAGCCTTACTCATCCCTGAGTGGCATTACGTAAGCAATAAACCCCAACCACCCCTCGGATATAAACCTGAGCCGGCTCAATCCGAGTGGAGCGCCTTCTTTGCCCACTAAACTACCAGGCGCCATAATTTGGTTATATGGTTACCACCCAGCGTAGTAAATGATTTACTAGTTTACATGAAACCCATTGGTTGGTCACTCAACGTAGAGTCACCCTCTTACAGAAGGAAGGGGAATGAATGAAGGAAGGAGAGAAGAGGAAGGATGGAAAGAAGAAAGGAAAGGGCAGGCATCCGACGGCAGCACTACATTGAGTGAATGGACTGTGAACGTCCCCACCAACCACAAAAAAATGATAATACTACTTGCTGTATTTGGTATCCAGTCCTTTTTTGCCTCATCAGGATGATACGGGTCTTGGGGTAGGTTACTTAGTTCCTACCTTTATGATGAGGGTTCCAAGCCATATTCAAAACGGCAATATGTGAGCAACAACCCCCAGATAAACCTCTGATGTAAACCTCTATGCATTACATTCGGCTGGAGCGCCCGAGGCAAGTGGTTCTCAACCTTTTTACCTCCACGGACCTCTTGTAAACGAAAATATTCCCTTTACTGGTATTGCAAACATAACTTCTTGTTTATGCAACTACATTACATTTTAATAATTATATAAATGTAAATCAACAAAACTAAATATAGTAAATCGTAGCGTTTGTCGAGTTGATGAAGCTGCAGTTAGGCTGTTTGCTCAATATTAAACTTAAACAAGAGAAAAATGAAATAAAGATACACTTGGCTAGAGAATTAAACTGCTTGATAAAATAATACAATGAGATTGGCGTTTCAGTACACTAAAGGAGAACAAAGAATATGGTTACTGATTCAAAAATTACCATGCCGAAATGCTTATGATGAGTGAAACCAAAATATGATGCTTCAGCGCATAAGATCAAAATCTCTACTTATATCCCCAACTTTCTCTTTGTAGCCTTAATACAAACGTTAATCGATGTCAGGCTTGCTGTTTGTGCCAAGCGTGGGGAGATGCTTGATTACAAGATCGATTATGGAGACAAACAACAAACTACTGACCTTTGCATCCCTGTGAACACCCATGGGTCTGGACTATATGAAATACCGTAAATTTGAATCAGGGTAATGTTAACGGTACTAATGCATGTGAGCACCTGATGACACAATGATGTATACACGTCACTCACTACTTATCTTTACTCGAGTTTGCGATAAATATATAGTTAATTTGCCAGACCAACACTGCTAGTTCAAAATCATGTTTCATAGACTTTCAGTCTTACCTACATATAATCTAGTAATTACTTCGAACAAATAATTTTAGAGGCATCTTAAATTTTGATTCCCTTCACACAGCTTGCCTAAGAGAAACAGCTTTGGCAACATTGCTGAAGGCTATACTTACAAACAATTAGCAGCTGATATATGCATATGTCTGGTTAGTAAAAAAATGAGAAAAAAAGAATATTCTTTAATTCTGTTTACTGTCAACAACATTATATATTAAGAATAAAAATTAATCGAGTATACGGGTACAGTGCAGGTCAAAGAGAGAAAGAGAGAAAAACTGAAAATTAAAGGTTATTCCGTGGACCCACTGGCATCTCTCTGTTGGTCCTTTCGGGTCTGTGTACCCGTGGTTGAGTAAGTATCCATCAGACAACTATGCATCATTACAGTAGGTTATATAGTTACCGCCAAACGTAACAAGTGGTTTGCTGGGTAACAGAAATCATTTGGCTTCTAACACAGTGTAGAGTCACATAAAGGTTGTATTGCATTAAGTCAGTGGATAGCAATACGCCACTGGGTCAAACACCTCTACAAATATAACTTCAAGTACGCTTTACCTCTAGAAAGACGTGAGACCGTCACATGGTTATGACGTTTCCCTTCGAACTCCCACGCCATGAGGGTGCCAGTGGTTTAAACCAACACATCCACGGTGGCTGACAAATTGCAATTTGTCATTCTTCATTTAATAATAATAATAATAATAATAATAATAATAATAATAATAATAATAATAATAACAACAACAACAACAACAACAATAATAATAATCCTAATAATAATAATAAAAAAAATAATAATAATAGATTAACAATAATAATAATAATAATAATAACAACAACAACAACAAGAATAATAATAATAATCCTAATAATAATAATAACAATAATAATAATAATAATAATAATAATAATAATAATAATAATAGATTAACAATAATAATAATAATAATCTATCTATCTATCTATTGCCAGACGCCTCAATCCCGTTTGGGATGGCCACAAACAAATCGCCTCCAAGTCGCCCTGTTCCCCGCCATTTCACTGCCCTGCTCCCAACTCACACCCCCCTCTCTCATATACCTCTCCACCCCATCCCTCCATCTCATCCTCGGCCTCCCCCTCCCTCTTTCCCCCTCCACCTCACTCATATACACTCTCTTCGTCAGTCTTTCACCCTCCATCCTCTCCACATGGCCAAACCACCTCAGTGTATTCCTCATAACGCTTCCTATCATATCCACATCCACACCACAATGTTCCTTTATATCCTCATTCGTCACCTTGTCTCTCCACGTGACTCCACAGGCTCCTCTTAAATAACTCATTCCCACTGCTCTCACTCTTGACTTGTGTCCTTCCAACTATGTCCAAGCTTCACTTCCGTACGTTAGAGTTGGTATCACAATACTGTCATGTAGTAACTTTTTCACTTCCATGCTCACTTCCCTGTTTCTTATCACTGCTTTCAAGGAACCAGCAACCTTTCTTCCCTGCTGTACCCTTTCAAGCACTTCACCCTCCAAACCTCCATCCTTACTCATCACACTACCCAGATACTTAAACTTACTCACATTTTCCAATTCCTCACCATCCAATCTCGCTGTACATTCACTAACTTCACCTCTCTCAAAGACCATCACTTTACTCTTCCCTACATTCACCTTTAGGTTCCGTTTCTTACACACTCTCTCAAACTCATCCACCAAGCCTTGCAGCTCCCCTTCGTCTTCACTCAACAACACAGTATCATCTGCAAACAACAGTACAGGGAGTTTCCAAACACTATCCTCTCTCACCAGGGACACTCCAACATCCACTACCCTACCTTGTACCTCTTTTATTACCCCATCCATGTACAGATTGAACAACCATGGAGACATGACACATCCCTGTTTCAAACTAACTTTCAAAGAGAAAAATTCACTTAGTTCACCATCCACACGCACTGCAGCCTTCGCACCATCGTACATACTCTTCACAGCATTCAACAACTTCCCATCTACTCCATATATTCTTAACACTTTCCACAATCCTTGTCTATCCACCCTGTCATATGCTTTCTCCAAATCCATGAAAGCCGCATACAACTTCTTTCCCTTCTCTAGAAACTTTTCCACTAAAGATCTAAGAATGAATATCTGATCTACACAACCTCTTCCCTTCCTAAAGCCTCCCTGTTCTTCTCCAACTAATTTCTCTGTTCTTTCTCTAACTCTGTCAATAAGTATCCTACCATACACTTTTCCTATTATACTAAGAAGACAAATGCCCCTATGATTACCACACACTTCTTTTTCCCCTTTTCCTTTGTACAAGGGAATAATTATACCTGACTTCCAATCCTCCGGGACTCTACCTTCCTCCCAGGCCAATCTGCACATCTTCCACATCCATTCTACTACTATCTCTCCCATACTTCAGCATTTCACCACACACTCCATCAATTCCTGGGGCTTTCCCCGATTTAACTTTCTTCATTGCTTCCACAACTTCTATCCTACTGATTTCTTCCTGTCTTCTCACCTCCCTCCTTCTCCCAGCCATTCCCCAGCCACTTATACTCGCATTACTTCCATCCTCTACGTTCAACAATTCCTTAAAGTGTTCTCTCCATCTGCTCACTTTTCTCCCTTCTCCACTAGTAATCTACCATTTTTATCTTTCACTCCCCTGCTAACTTCACTTCCACCCTGTCTTACTCTTTTCACTTCTCTCCAGAACATTTTCTTACAGTCCCTCCACTTTACACTCAAATTCCTTCCAAATTCCTCATCCACTCTCTTCTTACTCTCTCTTACCAATCTTTTCACCTCTCTCTTCCTTTCCACATATAACTCTCTCTTCCGTCTCTCAAATTCTTCCACGCCCCTATTTCTCATCCATTCATTGTATGCTTTCTTCTTTTGTGCCACAGCCTGTTTCACCTCTTCAGTCCACCACGCTGTTCCTTGCACCCCCCTCCGTCTTCTCTTCATCCCACACACCACATCACATGCTGCACATATTTCTTCTGTAAATATCTTACACATACCTTCCACGTCTCCCATCTGCTCCAATTCATATTTGCCCAATCGTTCCTCCACTTCTCTCTTATACTCTGCCTTCTTCTCATCCTCTTGTAACCTTTCCACTCTCCTTGCAACTACTCCTTCCTCTCGTCTTTCCCTTCTTCTATTCCTCCATCTTACTTGCATCCTAATTCTGGCCACCACCAATTAGTGGTCAGAAAGTCCACTCCCCCAACCTCTATACACTCTTGCATCCTTCACACATCTTTGCATCCTTTCATCCACACACACATAATCAATCATTGCCTTCCTTTCATTCAGTTCACCACCCACCCTTCTCATCACTCGCCATGTATACCTGTGGATCATTTTATGCCTGAAGAGAGTATTGGCTATCACCAACCCCCTCCCAGCACAAATGTCCACTAACGCACTCCCATTCTCATCTATCTCAGCAGGCACACCCCACTCACCAACTATTCCATCCACCTTCACATTACCAACTTTACCATTCATATCACCAATCAAAAACACTCTCTCATTCCTTCCAAACTTTTCCATGCACACTTCCACATTTGTCCAGAACTCTTCTCTCACTCTTCTAGCACGATCTTGCGTTGGCGCATACACACACACAATCGCCCACATTTGTATTCCAACTTTCAACTTTACCCACACAATCCTTGGCCCAACTGATCCATACTGTCTTATGCTCTTCTTCCATCTTTTACTCACAACTATACACACTCCTTCCTTTGCCCTCTCATTCTCACCTACGCCTGCACATATACCCCATCCATACTCCCATTCTCTCACATTTTCTCCTCCCCATTTTGTTTCAGTTATTCCACATACATCCACTTTCGCATCCTCAAGCACCTGGACAATCTCTCTCTCTTTCACCTCATCATTCGCTCCTCTTACATTCCATGTACTCATTACCAAGTCCTTTGTCCGGTCCTGGGTCGTCATCGTTTGGTCAGTCCTTGTCCGAGGCTTCTCGTTTGTTTTTTTAGTTAGTTGTTTTCCGGGGAGGGGCACTAACCCTCCGCCAACCCTTTTAGTCGCCTTTTACGACAAGCAGGGATACTGGGGGAGTATTCTTGAAAACCCCCCTACCCCCAGGGGGTGTAGGGCCTCATTTATGTGATTTTTTTTTCCTGTATGAAAGAGCAATTGGAAGTTGTTGAAAAATGGGGTGTCTGAAATATCGTAATGTCACGCATGAGTGAGCTTCATAATTTTCCGTACAAATGGACGGAAAATTATTCATCACAGAGTTACCTTCCATGTTCATGTATCTATAATAGTTCTTGAGTAAACTGAGGTTGTTTTTTTTAGACCTGTGACCTTAAAAAGTATGGCAAGGTCACTGAAACAATATCGTGTTGCTCTATTCCTCAATAATTATGGCGAAAATCGAAGACAAACAGTGATGGAATAACAATATTATTTTTTTTTCTCCAATAACAGGACAGAAGAAGGAAAAACAAAAGAATAGAAAAAACAAGAAGCGGTGCTAAGGCACAGCAAACCCGTCCCCGGCAGTCGTTTTAGTACTGACGTATAAACACAACAGGAGATCTAGTCAAAGCTGTCACGTACCAAAATTGGAGTAAATCGGGTGAAAATTGACGATTTTATGCCCATTTGAAATATTGGTAGGCCTGACCCACTTGACATTGACCCCCTACCGCTAACTGGGGGGTGACCCCCTTATGTAATAAAGCATGTTATAGGATGCCGATTTGAAAGATATACCTTTAGGTTTTGGTTTTATGTCGATATAATGAATTTGAATGGAGTTATGGCGGGAAAAAAAAAAAACGATTTTTACCGTTCCCATTTTTTTTTCTTTTTTTCACATTTTTTGGGCTCACAGCCTGGGCCTTGGCCCGGTTTGGTCCAAAATTTAATCAGGTCATCAGAACGTCATAGCCCATCATCCCTGTAATTTTAGGCAACATCGCACTGGTAGTTTTTGCGTGAAGTTGTTAACAGACAGACAGGCATACAGACAGCCAGACAGACAGACAGACAGACAGACAAACACACAAACAAACAGACAAACCAAGTGAAAACAATATCGGTCCCCCTCCGGGGGGGGAGGGATGGGTAAAAATTGTCCATACACCTGCGTGCAGGTGTCCTCCACTCATAAAATATATATAACAGTTGGACTTTAACAGCTGTAGGTTGAAGTCTGGGGGGAAAATTAATGACGGAAACATTGATCTCCACTGGTAATAGGTGGACATCAGTAAAAAAGAAGAAGAACAAAAACATCAAGAATGACAAGAAAAAAATAAAACGAGTACAATAGACCCACAACAGCAAGGACAAGCAAACAAATACAACAACAAGAACAAGAAAAAAACTAACTTCAACAAGAACAACAAAAGAAGAACAATAACATAAACAAGAAGAACAACAAAAACAACAAAAACAAAGAGAGGAACAACAAGAAGAACGACAAGACGACGAAGGACAAGAAAAAATATAGAACGAGAAGAAGAATAAAATGACAAGACAAAGAAGAACAAGAACAATGACAGGAACGACGACAAGAAGAAACGAGAATAAAAATAACAAGAAGCAGAAGAACAATAACAAGAAAAACAAGAATATAAAAGATTAATAACATGAAGAACAAGAACAAGAAAGAGAATGAAAGTACAAGAATAAGACGAACAAGAACAAGAACAAGCAGAACAAGAATAAGAACAAAACCAAGAACAAGAACAAGAACAATAAGAACAATAGCAAGAACAAGAACAATAACAAGAACAATAAAAACAATAATATGAACAAGATCAAGAATAAGAACAAACATAACAAGAACAAGAACAAAAAGAATAAGAACAAACATAACAAGAACAAGAACAAAAAGAATAATAACAATTGGAACAATAACAAGAATAAGAAAAACAAAAGAACAAGAACAAAAACAAGAACAAGAACAAAAACAAGAACAAGAATAAAAAACATGAACGAGAACAAGAACAGAATGACAAATAACAAGAACAAGAACAAGGAGATGAATAAAAAAAATGCTAATAAAAACAAGACAAAGAAACAAGACAAAAAAAAACAGGAACAAGGACAAGAACAAAAACAAGCAAAACAAGAAAAGAGAATCAAGAAAAAGAACTAGAATAGGAGAGAAAAAGAACAGAATGATACAAACAAAGAAGAATAAGCATAAAAACAAGAACCAAAAACAAGAATGAAAATAATAAGAACAAACAAGAACAAGAAAAAAGACAATAGCAAGACAACAGCAAAACAAGAAAAAAGAACAACAAGTACAAGAATAAGAACAAGAAGATGAACAACAAGAGGGAACAAGATCAGGAACAAGAATATGATGTGCAGGAAGAACAAAAACATGAAGACCAGGAATAAGAAGAGGAAGTAGAACCAGAAAAACAAGAAGAACAAGTACAAGAAATACAACAACACGAAGAAAAAAAGAACTAAAACAACCACAAGAAAAAGAACAAAAACAAGAACTTGAACAAGAACAAGAAAAATGACAATCAAAAGCATTCCGGGGAAGAATACTAATCGCCCGCCCAAGAATGATGTTTGGTAAGGTACGTAAAGTACGAGCTACCTACAAATCATATTTGATCAAAACATCTCTATCGATTGCTGAGATATTGGTTAAATGCAATTTGATATGTGGCGGTTGGCATCTAGTCAACTTTGCTCTAATCCTCACCAAAAGTTAATCAATTCTGCCCATCCTCATCGTTGCTATTTCCTGAAGGTTAGATGAAAATGTGTCCACAGCTTTTGGAAACATTCTGGGAAAACACACACACACACACACACACACACACACACACACACACACACGCCCGCACGGACGCGCTCGCGTGCGCGGGTCGACAAACACTAAATTGCCCCACTTTGAAAAAGGCGAGCGATGAAAAATTGTGAATCGTGGTGAGTAAATTCCGTAGAGTTTTGCGAATTTTGAAATCGAGTCTATCTTTATTAAAAACTTGAATGGCACTCAGTACAGTTCATGCCTCCGCCAAGGCCCAACATGCAGTGCCTTTTAATTCAGTCAAGTCTAAACCAGTATCAAACTCATAAACCTATAAGTTGTAACACAATAAGATTCAATTACCCATACCTCTTATTCAAAAATTTTCAACTCACTGTAACAGCCAATAAAACAATGCATATAATTTCATTCTGCATTATGGAAGAAAAATAGGTTGATACAAACTGTACACATTCGTAGACACCATCCTAAATATGCCTGATTTTTTTCATCAAGATCCATGCAATATTCACTGGAAAATTTTCAAAAATGTCGAAAAACGCCCTATCTCGCAATGTTAAAGAAAGTGAAAAAAAAAAAAATCCTAGATCCGCACCTTTATCCGGATCCGCACCAAAACTTAATGGAGTCTATTCTGGGCCAAGGCCCATTCTTCTACCAAGTTTCGTAGAAATCCGTCCAGTAGTTTGTGTGTAATCTTGCTCACAAACAAACAAACAAACAAACAAACAAACGGACAGGGATGAAAATATAACCTTCTTGGCAGAGGTAAATATATGGCGCCTAACATTCGGTCGTCTTTGATCACATCTTCACTAAAAGTCAATTACTTCTGCCCGTTCACATATTTGCTATTTTCTGAGCGTTTGGTGAAAATTCGCTCACAACCTTTCGAGATATTTTAAGAACACACACACACACACACACACACACACACACACACACACACACACACACACACACACACACACACACACACACAAAGAAAGAGTATGAAAGTACAAGAATAAGACGAACAAGAACAAGAACAGGAGAAACCAGAAAAAAGAAAAGAACAAGAACAAGAAGAAACAGAACAGTAACAAGAAAAACAAGAAAAACAAAACAACAACAACATTAACAATAACAATAAGAACAATAACAGGAACAATAAGAACAATAACATGAAAAAAACAAGAATAAGAACAAACATGGCAAGTTCAAGAACAAGAACAAAATGAACAATAACAATCAGAACAATAAAAGGAATAAGAAAAACTAAAGAACAAGAACAAAATGAAGAATAAGAATAAAACAAAAAGAAGTAGAGCAAGTGCAACACGACCAATTAAAAAGTAAGAAGAAGAAGATGAAACACAAAAACGATGCTAAGAATTACAAGACTATGAAAAAATTACTAAAACATGGAACAAGAACAACGACAATAACAAAAACTGTAACAAGAACGAAAACAAGATTAAGAAAAAGAACAAAAGAACAAAGAGAACAAAACATGAAAAAGAACAAACAGAATAATACAAGTGTCAGGTCTCTAAACTATCTTAATACATAATAGCTAGCAACATACATATATAATCTGGAGATTTGGTCAATGTCAAACCTAGGTGCCAAAAAGAAATGACGTTAGCACCTCTCCAGACTGTCTCATACCAGCACAAAAGCCCACAAACAGTGCCTCGTGACCATACACACACATACACACACACAGGCTTCTAGAACATTTCAACAACAGAATAGCATACGTGACATGACCCATCCTAAACGAGAATGTAGGAATCAGAGCTCAGAAAGGGACTGGCCATAGAACCGGGAAGTAGTGGAGAGAGCGAATAAGAAGAGGGGTCCGACTAGACTTAGTTAGTATATTAAGTCCCTGTATAATACATACGCTGCTCAACTTAGACTTTCTTTGAAGATAATAAATCAAGGTCAACTCCCTGTATTCATCTTTAACTCCTCCTGCTCTTCAATTACCAAAATAACTTTAACCAAAACTCAAGACTCACCTATTACAAGACTAAAGAGTTACATATATATAAATGGTGGCTATGAAGTTCCAGCACAAGCAAAGAACAAGAAACATAATAACAGGACGAACAAAAACAAAAACAAGAGCAGAAAAAACAAGAACGAAAATAACAATCACAAAAAGAACAAGAATAAAAACCATAGCATAACAAAACAACACAAGAAGAACAAGTACAAGAATAAGAACAAGACGGTGAACAACAAGAACAAGATCAAGAACAAGAACAAGAATATGAAGAACATGAAGAACAAGAACATGAAGACCCGGAATACGAAGACAAAGTAGAACCAGAAAAACAAGAACAAGTACAAGAACAAGAAAAGCAAGAATAATAATAAGAAAAAGAACTAAAACAAGAACAAGAAAAAAAGCAAAGAAAAAGAGCTTGAACAAGAGCATGAAAATTGAAAATTAAAGGCATTCCGGTGGAGAATACTAAGCCCCGCCAAAGAATGATGTTCGGTAAGGTACGTAAAGTACGAACTACCTACAAATCATATTTGATCAAAACATCTCTATCGAGTGCTGAGATATTGGTTAAATGCATTTTGATATGTGGCGGTTGGCATCCGGTCAATTTTGTTCTAATCTTCACCAAACGTTAATCAATTCTGCCCATCCACATCTTTGCTATTTCCTGAAGGTTAGATGAAAATGTGTCCACAGCTTTTGGAAACATTTTGGGAAAACACACACACACACACACACACACACACACACACACACACACACACACACACACTGACAAACACCAAATCTCCTCGCTTTGCAAAACGCGGAAGATGAAAAATTGTGAATCATGGTGACTAAATTCCGTTGAATTTTGCGTATTTTGAAATCGAGCCAATCCATGTTAAAAAATATATGACGGTTAGCATTCGGTCGTCTTTGATCACATCCTCAGCAAAAGTTAATCACTTCTGCCCTTCCACGTTTTTGCTATTTTCTGAACGTTTGGTGAAAATTCGCCCACAACCTTTCGAGATGTTTTGAGCACACACACACACACACACACACACACACACACACACACACACACATGCTGACATAAACCATATCGTTTCGCCTTGTTAAAGGCGGGGATTAAAAAAAGAACACGAACCAGAACAAGAATACCAAGAAGAACAACAACAGCCTGTCAAGGATCAGTAGGCAATGTCCGCACGAGGCTGAGTGCGCACTTTGCCTTGGGGTTGCTTGGTGCAGTCTGAGCCAGCCTTGACCTTTCATATTCGGGCTCTTTACCTTCTCAAATCAGATTAGCTGTTTCTGTACCATATGTTTCCAACACAGTTGAAGAGAAGCATCTGGCGTTGCAAGAATGAAGCCACAAACATCAACATTCTGAAGAAATTAATGGAAATTGTTTCTCATCTTTTTGCCCTAGGAGGTTATTCTAAATTTCAGTTAAATCACCTTCGGTAACAAGAATATAAAAGCAAAACAAGAAGCGGTGCCAAGGTACAGCAGACCCGTTCCCGGCAGTCATTATAGTGCTGACGTGTGAATACAATAGCATATCTTGCCAAAGATGTCATACTGGTATATCAAATTTGGAGTAAATCGGGTGAAATTTGACTATTTTATGCCCACTTAAAATTTTAAGCCTGACCCACCTGACAATGACCCCCCTACCGCTAACTAGGGGGTGACCCCCCCTGATGTAATGAGGCATGTTATAGGATGCGGATCTGAATGATGCACCTTTAGGTTTTAATTTCATGTCGATATGACGAATTTTAAAGAAGTTATGGCGAAAAAAACGATTTTTACCTGTGTGTGTGTGTGTGTGTGTGTGTGTGTGTGTGTGTGTGTGAATAAATAAATAAATAAATAAATAAATAACTAAATAAATAAATATATATATATATATATATATATATATATATATATATATATATATATATATATATATATATATATATTGCCAGGCGCCTTATGCCCATACAGGGTGGCCACAAACAAATCGCCTCCACGTCACCCTTTTCCCCCGCCATTTCACTGCCATGCTCCCAGCTCACACTCCCCTATCTCATATACCTCTTGACTCCATCCTTCCATCTCATCCTCGGTCTTCCCCTCCCTCTCTCCCCTTCACCTCACTCACATACACTCTCCTCGTCAGTTTCTCACTCTCCATCCTCTCCACATGGCCAAACCACCTCGGTGTGTTTCTCCTATTGCTTCCTATCACATCCACATCCACACCACAACAATCCTTCACATCCTCACTTGTCAGCATGTCTCTCTATGTGACTCCACAGGCTCCTCTCAAATAACTAATTTCCACTGCACTCACTCTTGACTTCTGTCCCTCCAACAATGTCCAAGCTTCACATCCATACGTTAGAGTTAGTATCACAATACTGTCATGTAATAACTTTTTCACTTCCATGCTCACTTCCCTGTTTCTTATGACTGCCTTCAAGGAACCAGCAACCTTTCTTCCTTATTATACTCTTTCAAGCACTTCACCCTGCAAACTTCCACCCTTACTCATCACACTATCCAAGTACTTAAACGTACTCTCATTTTCCATTTCCTCATCACCCATCCTCATTGTACATTTACTGACTTCACGTCTCCCGAAGACCATAACTTTACTCCTCCCTACATTCACTTTAAAATTCCGTTTCTTACACACGCTCCCAAACTCTTCCACCAAGCCTTGCAGCTCCCCTTCTTCTTAACAACACAGTATCATCTGCAAACAACAGTACAGGGAGTTTCCAAACAATGCCCTCTCTCATTAAGGCCACTCCAACATTCACTGCCCTACCTTCCATCTCTTTTATAACTCCATCCATATATAGACTAAACAGCCATGGAGACATGACACATCCCTGTTTCAACCCAATGTTCAAATAGAAAAATTCAGTCAGTTCATTGTCCACATGCACTGCAACCTCAGCACCCACATACATACTCTTCACAGAATTCAACAACTTCCCATCTACTCCATATATTCTTAATACTTTCCACAATCCTCGTCTATCCACCCTGTCGTTAGCTTCTCTAAATCCATGAAGACTGCATACAACTTCTTTCCCTTCTCTAGAAACTTTTCCACTAAAGATCTAAGAATGAATATCTGATCTACACAACCTCTTCCCTTCCTAAAGCCTCCTTGTTCTACTCCAACTAATTCCTCTGTTATTTCCCTAACTCTGTCAATAAGTATCCTACCGTATATTTTTCTTATTACACTAAAAAGACAAATGCCCCTATGATTACCACGCACTTCTTTTTGCCATTTCCCATTGTACAGGGGAATAATTATACCTGACTTCCAATCCTCCGGGACTCTACCTTCCTCCAAGGCCAATCTGCACATCTTCCACATCCATTCTACTACTATCTCTCCCCCATGCTTCAGCATTTCACCACACACTCCATCAATTCCTGGGACTTTCCCCATTTTGACTTTCTTCATTGCTTCCACAACTTCCATCCAACTGATTTCTTTCTGTCTTCTCACCTCTCTCCTTCTCCCAGCCATTCCCCGGCCACTTATACTTGAATTACTTTCATTCTTTATGTTCAAAAATTCATTAAAATTTTCTCTCCATCTGCCCACTTTTTCTCCCTTCTCAATTAGTAATCTCACCATTTTTGTCTTTCACTCCCTTACTAACTTCATTGCCACCGCGTTTGACTCTCTTTACCTCTTTCCAGGACATTTTCTTACCTTGCCTCCACTTGACACTCAAAGTCCTTCCAAATTCCTCGTCCACTCTCTTTATACTCTCTCTTACTAATTTTTTCACCTCTCTCTTCCTTTCTACATATAACTCTCTCTTCCGTCTCTCAATTTCTTCCACGTCCCTATTTCTCATCTATTCATTATATGCTTTTTTTTCTTTTGTGCCACAGCCTGTCTCACTTCATCATTCCACCATTCTGTTCCTTGAACCCCCTTTCGTCTTCTCTTCACCCCACACACCACCTCACATTCTGCACATATTTCTTCTGTGAATATCTGCACACACCTTCCACGTCCCCCATCTGCTCCAATTCATATTTACCCAATCGTTCCTCCACATTTCTCTTATATTCTGCCTTTTCGCATCTCTTGTAACCTTCCCACTCTCTTTGCATCAACTCCTTCCTCCCGTCCTTCCCTTCTACTTCCCCATTTTACTGTGACCTTGATTCTGACCACCAGAAAGTGGTGGTCAGAAAGTCAACTCCCCCAACCTCTATATGCTCTTGCATCCATTACACATCTTCGCATCCTTTCATCCACACACACATAATCAGTCATTGCCTTCCTTTCATTCAGTTCACCATCCACTCTTCTCATCACTCGCCATGTATACCTGTGGATCATTTTGTGCCTGAAGAGGGTACTGGCTATCACCAACCCCCTCCCTGCACAAATGTATATATACGGGTCAGTATATATATATATATATATATATATATATATATATATATATATATATATATATATATATATATATATATATCGTCGTCGTCGTCAGCCGTTTCAGTATCCACTGCAGGACCGGCCTATCCCGACCGAAGTCGGGGACGATACAGCCAATGTACCTCTACGAAGTGGCTTAGGCTGTCTGGTAGAGATTGTACGTAGGGTGAGAAGTGCATGTAAGTGTAATTGTAGTGTTGGTGTGGCTTTGGATGTGTGAGTAGTCTGTGAACCTAGTGTAATCGGCCCGCGGAAGCCGACTGGGTGCAAGCATACTTTACAGTATGTAACACTGGTTCAATCACAGCACTCCTTGTGTCCGCCAATGCAGTACATGGCCGGGTGAACACTCCCCAAGTTTATTACCCTGGCAGGGTGCAAACCCTAGATCACCCGTGTACGAAACGCACACTCTACCACTGTACCACAGAGGCTCCATATATATATATATATATATATATATATATATATATATATATATATATATATATATATTATATATATATATATATATATATATATATATATATATATATATATATATATATATATATATATATTATATATTACATTTCGGAGGCCTACCGCCTGGGCCTTGGCCCAATTTGGCCCTAAATTTAATCAGGTGAGCAGGTGATAGCCCATCATCCCGGTAATTTTAGTCAAAAATCTCACCAGTACTTTCACATAAAGTTGTTAACAGGCAGACAGGCAAACTCACTGAAAACAAAACCCGTCCCTGAGGCCCTCCGGGGAGGGGACTGGTAAAAATAAAGTCTTTGAAAGGATTGCCTTATGAAACGTCTCTTCTCATCTGAAAAAAATTGTCTGGAGACAGCATTAACAACCCTGAAAATTTGAAAGCGTGCTGAAAAGGATGATGCTGAGGCATTAGTCTGCCTGCCCTCCCATTTCCGTACACCGTATTCTGAGAAGGAAGACCTCGTAAAAAAAATCAGGACATTCCTGTACTTGTTAATACCCTCCAACAACACATCATCCTCCCTTATACTCTGCTGCCTTGTGCCGCCAACTTGTTCTTAATCTACCCCTTCTTGTCCTTCGACTGGTAGTGGCCCTTACTGCACCCCACCGATAAGGATGATGATGTTTTACAAAACGCACTCCTCTCTTGGAAGAGTTATGCTTCGTCGCTATTGTCCCCTTGAATCAGATGAGGTAGTTGTTGTCATTAGGTCAGACCCAGACAATTGTATTCAGCTTATGGTAGAGATTGTGGCATGATAGATAATATATCCAGTCACTTCAATTTGGAAAATAACTCTCAAGCAGAAGAAATAACTTTTCAAACAACAAGAAAATACATAAAATACATAATTGAACTAAATGGGTTAACAAGACTTCGATTAGTGTGATTTGTCCTTTGCGGCCAGGCACTTCTAGACATCAGGCAAAGGAGTTTTAGCAGACTTGAGCGACTAAGTTATCCGTCAGCGGTAAAAGTAGGGGTAAAGGTGGGACAGAAGCCATGAGGCGCTTTGCCTAGGTGCTCGTTCTGTAACTTATGCCTTTGATCCTGTGGAGAGTTTTTTACACAATATCCGGGGATACTAGGCCACTGGATCATCCAGGTTACTACAGTTACTTCCCCTAGGCATTACCTACATACTCATTTTGCCTACTAGCCCACAAAGGGTGGGTGGACACCTGAGCTGAGTGGCACCACTGCCTCACTATCAGTCCGCAGTTACTCAGTCACTATTACAGGCTGTCACTGAACCAGCCTCTTAATTATAAATAAATAAATATATATATATATATATATATATATATATATATATATATATATATATATATATATATATATATATATATATATATATACAGTATATATATATATATATATATAAATATATATATATATATATATATATATATATATATATATATATTTTGGCCATGAATGGCACAATCTTAGCAACTGTAATGTATGCATTAAATGCCGAGTTAAAAAGTTTTTTTTTTTATATATATATGCCAGGAAGGAGCCCGCAAAACAGTTCCTTCCGAGAAAAAACAAAAACAATACAAAAGAGAGCCAAATTCAAGATCAGTTCATATCGAGATGCCTGGACACACTGCGTTTGAAAGACTGAAGATCATAGGAAGTAGGAAATACAGATAGAGGGAGACAGTACCATAGTTGACCTGTTGCATAAATGAAGGACTGGGAGAAACGGTTAACTGTTGCATTAGAGAGTTGGACAGAAATGGGATGGAAAAGGGATGAGAGTTTATTGCTAGATGGGAGCTATGCACCCACTGTAGAGGTGGAGGGACGCAAGCAGACAGTTCAGAGGAACAGTGACCATTGAAGTAGCGATAGAAAAGAGATAAAGAGGCAACAGTGCGGCGAAGAGATAGAGGTTGAAGAGAGCCAGTAAGAGAAGGAGAGTTAAAGAGACGAAAAGCCATTGACTTCACCCTATTGAGAAGAGCTGTATGTGGGGAGCCTCCCCACAAATGAGAGGTGTACTCTACACAGGGGCAAATAAAACCCGTGTTTAAAGTCAACAACTGTGCAGGGGTAAAGAAGGAACGGAGTCGGCTTAGCACACCTAATCTCTTGGAAGCAGATTTTACGAGAGATGTAATATGATCTTTCTAAGATAAATCCCGAGTGAATGAAACCCCAAGCATGTTCAAGGATGATGCAGCATTAAGCTGGATATTATTAAACATTAGTGGGTACTCCTGTGGAAGATTTTGCCAGTTTGATAGGTGTAAAAACTGAGTCTTTGAAGCATTAAAAACAACAAGATTATTTTTACCCCAGTCAGAGATATGAGCCAAGTCAGACACCAGGTGTGCCATAGCCTTGTCCCTAGTTTGTTGAAGTAACTGCTAAGATGGACGTTGTGGGAACCGAATGGAAAGGTGAAGGGTGGAATCATCAGCATATGAGTGGCTAGGGTTAGATTTATAGCTTAGAAGATCACTGATAAACAAAAGGAAGAGAGCTGGTGAAAGGACAGAGCCCTGAGGAACACCACTGTTGATAGATGTAGGAGAAGAATGATGGCCGTCTACAATAGCAGCTATAGAATGACCAGAAAGGAAGCTGTAGATGAATGCACAGATACAAGGATAGAAACCATAAGAGGGCAGTTTGGAAATTTAAGATTTATACCAGGCTCGATCGAAAGCCTTTAAGATGTCAAGTGCAATGGCAAAGCTTTCGCCAAAGCCCAGAATGGAGGATGACTAGGAGTCTGAAAGGTAGGTGAGAAGACCGCCAGTGGAGCGTCCCTGACGGAACCCATACTGATGATCAGAAAGAAGGTTATGATAGGAAACATGCTTTAAAATTTTTCTGTTAAGAATAAACTCGAAAACTTTTGAGACACAGAATGTTAAAGCAATTGGACGACTGTTAGAAGGTTAGGAATGGTCACCCTTCTTTGGGACTGGCTAAATGAGAGCAAATTTCCAGCAAGAAGGGAAGGTGCTAGTTGAAAGACAGAGGCGAAAGAGTTTACCTAGGCAGGGTGTAGGCACAGAAGCACAGTTCTTGAGGACAACAGGAGTTACTCCATCAGGCCCATATGCCTTGTTAGTATTGAGGCCAGTGATGGCAGAAAATACATTAGCTGAAGAAATTTTAATGTCAGTCATGAGGAAGTCACAGATAGGAAGTGATGGAGGAACAGCACCGGAATCGTCTAAGGTGGAAATGAAGGACAAAGTCTAAGCAAAGAAATCTGCTTTATCAGTAGAAGAAATAACTACAGAGCCATAGAAGCAGAAAAGATGAGGGATGGATGATGAGGAAAATTTGTTAGAAAGGTTTTTGGCAAGATGCCAAGGCGGTCAGGGATACGGGTAGGGTGCTGTACAAGCTGCTCTAGGTCATTTAGGATAGAAAAGATGGAGGCTGGTTCACCAGGTGAATCAGTGAAAGGAGAGGAGAGCCAAAGGTGGTGGTAACATTGAAATCTCCTTGAATGGAGATTTCAGAGAAAGGAGAAATGGGTAGAATGTGTTCCATCGTAGAAGTAAGATAGTCAAAGAATTTTTTATAGCCAGTAGAATTAGGGGATAAGTAAACAGCGTAGATATATTTAATCAGAGAATGACAGGAGTGCCGAAGCCAGAGAGTAGAGAATTCAGAAGATTCAAGAGGAACACGAGAGCAAGATAAGTCGTTGCGTATATATACACAACCACCACCTCTGGCTTTGAAATGAGTATAGAGAAAGTAGGAGGATACAGAAAATGGTTTACTGTCAGTTGCGTCAGACAGCTGAGTCTCGGTTAAGAAGAGAAGGTGAGGTTTGGAGGAGGAGAGGTGGTGTTCAACAGAAAAAAAGTTAGAGGAAAGGCCGCGAATGCTGCAGAAATGAGGAAAAAGCCAGACAATGGTTCCTGGCAACTCGTTGAGTCGTCATCGGGAGAGGCGGATGGTGGGGGCATTTATGGTCCCCCCCCCCGCCTGGGGACTCCGAGGCATGGTTAATGTGCACCATTATTCTTTTTTAATTTTGAAAAGGAAGTGTAATGTGTACTGTGCATGTAGTTTGGTGCTGACAGTTGGAGAAACTTGTACTGGAGAGCATGCTGGCCTACTCTCTGTTTTACTGACACACTGAAAGAGTTTAGCAAAGGGGGATGGTCAGGAACTAGTCCCGAGGGCTGGTGAAATGAGAGCTCCAGTTCTCCCTGTCATCAGCTTTCCATCCACCTTAGGAGTACTGCCCTGCTCGATTGGTGCTACAGTCTACTCTAAAAAAAATAAAATAAAAAGTAAAAAGTTACACTCATTAGAACTGTTCAGGGAGTTTTATATGCACCCCTCCTCGATTTTCAAAGAGAACAGGTAGACATCTATCTATCTATCTATCTATCTATCTATATCTATCTATCTATCTATCTATATCTATCTATCTATCTATCTATCTATCTATAGGTAGATAGATAGAGGGAGAGAGAGATGGATATACATTCATTTATATTTAAAAATGTACTGTATATATGTAGAGAGAGAGAGAGAGAGAGAGAGAGAGACGGAACAGTCAATCTGGATAACCTTCATTAGTTTCATTCATATGATTCATCAGTTAATCTGAATTATGGTATGAGCCCAACCCTTGAATTTACACGAGTTTCTGCTTGCTCTGACAACGTCACCCAGCCTGCTCCACTGCACTGCTTCGAAAAACGTTGTTAGACGCACCGAAATACGTGTAGTTCCAATTTGGATAAAAAAAGAGATACTGAGAAAATCCACTTTTTTGCAGTTATAGAAACGTTCTGAAAAATTTTGGCAACTGTAATGTACAGCATTATCTTTAGTTCCAATTTTGTCATAAAGCTCATCAAATCATTCTGAATGACCTTCATTAGTGCCAGTCAAATGATTCAGCAATTAATATGAATTATTTTTTTAAGCCCAATCTTTATATTGATTCGTGAGTTTCTGCTCATCCCTTTCTGCGCCGGTAGCCCAGCCTCCTCCGTTCCCACGCTCCGAAATGCGTCATTAGACGGACCGACAAACATGTAGTTTCCAATTTGGACCAACAGAGGGACACTAAAAAAAATCCACTTTTTTGCAATTATGGCAACGTTTCACACAATATTAGGAACTCTAATGAACACATCTAAATTCGTGGTAAAAAGTTACACCTGTTAAGCTCTTTAAAGAGTTTTACATGCATATTCCCCGATTGCCATAGCGGATAGACAGAGAGACAAACGTTCCCGGGAACTCTAAATAGAAGCCAGGCACCGTTATCCTTCCACGGCGTGATTTCGCCGTGGTGTAGCGATAGCGGTGCCTGGCTTCTATCTAGACGTCCCGGGTCCAGTTCGCGGCTAGAGCATCAAAACTTTCCACATATCCATGCACGAGAAAAACACAAGCATGGAGATATTTGCAGTGCACAAAATATAGCATTCCCTTTTGTAAACTCAGAGTAACAGATGGCTTGAAGCACTTCACACACACACACACACACACACACACACACACTTTGTATCTGTCTATATGCTGATCAGTCTACCTACCTATTTACCTATCTGTATTTATATATATGCTGGTAGAAGAGCATCATTAAATATTCAAATTCTGGTAAGAAATCTAAATGTGTGTGTGTGTGTGTGTGTGTGTGTGTGTGTGTGTGTGTGTGTGTGTGTGTGTGTGTGTGTGTGTGTGTGTGTGTGTGTGTGTGTGTGTGTGTGTGTGTGTGTGTGTGCGTGCGTGCGTGCGCGCTCGCTCGCTCGCTCGCTTACTTGTGCTCTTATGCGTTCGTCAATGTGTGCTTATTTGTGTGATAGTGCTTGAGCTAAGTATGTGGGTGCGAGTGTGAGTATTGAAGCGAGTGTGCTTATCATGAATGTTGGCGTGTGTTGGCCAAAGGCTTTTCAACAGACGTAAACGTTAGGGCACGTTGCTTTCCGCTCCGCTTCCATGTTTTTCTGACTGTTTCTTGGTTGCCCTACTCTTAGTGTGTCGTATGTGTGTGTATGTGTGTGGGATGGGGGAGCGTACGCGCGCATTCTCTTGCGCGCATTCTTGGATTATGTACCTTTATGAATGTATCCTTGTGTGCGTGTCCGTGTGAGTCATGTAAAAGCATCAAAGTGTTCATGTGGAGAGTGGAGCCTGAACATTGCGCAGGACCATCATTACACAGTACATAACATCGCACTAACACCACCGTCACCACCAACAATACCAGCTCCAACACCAGCACTAAGCCAAATACCACCCTCACTACCGCCACCGTCACCAGCACCAGCACTAACACCAACAACACCTTTACCAGCAACTCTATCACAAACACCAGCACGGACACCACCACCAACACCATCGCCGTGCATTCAACAATTCGTCCCTTCGCTGTTAACACTCTCAGGCTCCCATGTTTCACTCTTAGCTGAACAAAATAATGGGGAGTTAGCTGGAATAAAATGCAAGACAAGACAAAGCTGTGAGAAAGTTGTACTCTTCAGTGCGGTGGTTTCTGTTTTTCTTTAGTTTATGGAGTACATACGAGTACATAGGAAGTACAGATAACAGGCCTGTTGACCCATGACGAGGTTATCTGTCAAAAAAAAAAAAAATAATAATAATGATTCTACAAATATCTAAAGAAAGTGTAATAGAAAAGGACAGAGAAGAGGAAGGCTCTCCCCCAGCCACCACATCATCTTATTAAACCGGCAGCAAAAAGAAAGAAAAAAACATTAATCCTCCATCTGAAGCTCTAGTTCCTTTGGGCTCTCATTCCCCTCACCATGTCCCTCTAGGCTGGATCCAGCACCGTACCCTATATACCTTAAATATTTAATACAGTAAAAGTTTTTCTACTGCTAGTAGGAGGTTTCGGCGACCCGGTCGGATGCAGTCTAGCAGTTTCTACTCACATAATACTAGTCAGAGAAGAGTAACTAGCCACTCTGGTCTCAAATGTCAAGACTGAGTGGCCTAGCTCCGGGGACCAACGCATGTTATGGGGAATTAAAGTACTGAATGATGTCTGGAAGGAGTGGCCAATGGAATGTGAACATTATAAACAGAAATAATACAAGATCTACAAGCAAGATCATTCACTGATACTGAAACTGGATTTTAAGGTTAGTTTTCTTTTCCATGCTTACATTCTTTGCCATTTGGCCGTACATTAAAAGGCTTTGTTCCATTTTATTCCATTTTCCCGGACCCCCACAGTCGAGTATGTACAGTGACGCAGTGTTCTGGCTGATTCATACCATATCACAAGTTGTCCATTTCAGTTGGGAATAGGGAGGTCAAATAAGTTTAGTTTTCACTGCACGTAACACCAGTCTAACAGGAAACGCTCACCCCTTTTGTGTCCAAATATGTAGTGTAAGAGTTAACCGATACCCTCAGTCGTTCATGTATGCAACAAGTCATCTCGGAACTGGTCCTCTTCTGACTGTATTTCCTTCTGGCTATGACAAATTTTTCCTTTTATGCAAATCGCACGGGCATTTCGAAATGAAAGGATCTTGAATTTGGCTCTCTGTTATGTACTTTGTTTTCCTTGGGAGTAACAGTGTTGCGAGTTTTTAACCTTTGGTTTCTTCTTCTTTGCATAAAAAATGCTCGAGAGAGAGAGAGAGAGAGAGAGAGAGAGAGAGAGAGAGAGAGAGAGAGAGAGAGAGAGAGAGAGAGGGTGGTTGTACTCTCTTAAGGTCCACCACCTCGATCGTCACCCCCCACCCCCCTTTCTCCTTGACCTTTTTTGGCATTATAGTGTCACGCCTATCCGTCTGTCTGTCTATCCGTGACACTAATATGGCAAGTTCTAATACCTATTGTAAATTAGGTTATGTTAAACTCGATTAAGGCACATTTGGGCTAAGTAGTATGAATTGATGGTGAGTCACAGTGACAGAAATTAAGATTGAGGTTATGTACATTTTTTTTCTATATCAATTTGTCTTAAAATTATTGCACCTAGTGTGTTTAATAATATAACTTCGCGCGACCTTTAAGCCATGTCTTTATATAGGAGGCAGGATTCGTTTGACTGTGAATGGAAAACTGATACCCGAAAAAGGCTGCATTTTCTTTACTTAGGCGTTAGCTGAATGATCTCTGTGTCACAGATGTTAATGAAGAATGTAAAAAAGAAAATATGGATACCTTTCCAAAGATGTAGTCAAGAATTTTGAGCTTTTATGTGATGAGCGTGTGGGACGCACGTTGTTTGTCACTTTTTGTTACACATTTAAATTTTATGTTTCCCTGTTCCTAATTCATTAATTAGTAAGAAATCACTGTAGTTAGGGTGATAATAATACATATATTAGCTGTAATGCAGATTTATCATTATTTCCTTCGAGCTAGGGAGTATTATGAACCTTACTGAAGTGAAAAGTCATTAGTGATTTCAAAAGATAGGGGAGAAAGGATATATAGTACATGACTGTATTCCTTACGCATTATACGATTATAAAAGTGTACTTGTGTAAAGGCCTCACTGCCCTGTATTTTTTGCTCTTGCATGCCCACTGAGATCAGAATGGTAATGCTCAGGATTTCGCTAACCTATGGGAGAAAGGGAAATTAGGTTTGTATGATGACGACCATGCTATTGATATCTAATTATTCCTTTAAAGTATGTGTGGCAATAATTTAAAAATTTCCATACAATATCAGAATGCAGTAAATGGGGCTCTCATCATTTACTCACGTGATGCAGTGTTACTTTCAACAACTCCACACTGACATAAGCCAAACGGTTTCTTGTAGCACAGGAAGCCATTTACTATGCATGGTGGTAATCAAATGACTAAATAGACGGCTGGTGGTCTAGTGGTTTACTGGGCTTCAACTGGATGTAGTCCGTATAGGATTACATCCGAGGGATGGCTCGAGTTTATTGGTCACATTCCGCATAGGGGCAAACACCTGGTCACTCTCACATAAAATATCTCAATTAGTAGTCAAGCTCTGGGTCGCTACTGTCCTGATGGAAAATAAAGGTCAGGATGACTGAGAGATAAGACAGATGGATCGGGTTATTTATTTATTTATTTGTGTGTGTGTGTGTGTGTGTGTGTGTGTGTGTGTGTGTGTGTGTGTGTGTGTGTGTGTGTAAAAGCAATGAATCTGAATAATAGCACTAGTAAACAGATGGATGGGAAGATTTATTTTACTTAAAAAAATGAATATTAATAGTAATATACAAGCCTACTAAAACATTTTGAAAAGTGTGATTTAAGTCACCTGTGCATAAACATCTCGTATTGGCCGAAATAAAATTCCTAGGTGTGCCAGTACCAAAGGAAGTGTTAGTCGAAATAGTTTTTGAAGTTCTTGTCTGTTAGGATTTCCCTCATTTGTGCCTAATTTTCTTGTAATAGTCTAACTGCAATACCCAAGAATAGCAACCACTGCAACAGAGTCAGATAATCGGTCAGCTTTACTCCATGTTACAGTCGGGAGACCACACTTTTATTTATGTTGATCATAATAACTGAAGCCACTTTCGTTTTCCAGAAATATTTTTTACTGGCAATTCAAAGACTGAAATACGTTTTTGTCCAGGGCAGTAATGACAGCCGTGTATGTTAAAATGTTGTCTGCTGCATTTTTCACCATGCGTTTAATAACGTGGCTTCGCCACTCATACACAAACACAAACATACCTTTCACACAGTACATATACTGTATAGTACACACGCCAGCTTACAGTTTTGATGAACACACACACATATTCAAACATGGTCAAGTTTACAGCACTCACACACACACACACACACACACACACACACACACACACACACACACACACACACACACACACACAAACTTTCACATGCACGAAGGCACGCACACGCAAACCTGAAACAATGCAATCCTCGGTTGCATTGGTTCTACTGGTCTCACTGAAACGTTTGATCCAGTCATCTACAATATCTTAAGAAGGAACAGTGATCCTGAACTGCAAGGAGTCGTGATCTCCATGTTGTCTTATTTCCTAACGGGGCGGAACGGGGCGGCCAGGTACTGGGGAACCATCTTTACCCCGTTCACTCTAACCTCTTGTGTGCCACATGGTGCATTCTACGTCTTCATGGTCATAAATGCCGCCCTGAGTTGCACAGACCCTTGCTGGAAACACGCAGATGACTTTCCCACTGGCGTTATTACTGA
Source organism: Coenobita brevimanus (assembly GCF_032717465.1). Classification (NCBI taxonomy): domain Eukaryota; kingdom Metazoa; phylum Arthropoda; class Malacostraca; order Decapoda; family Coenobitidae; genus Coenobita; species Coenobita brevimanus. The sequence continues at coordinate 18,453,048 of NC_136974.1, read as the reverse complement.
CAATAAATGTCCTGACTTTGCACTTCAGGATATTACATTAATTTGACAGTGTGGACAGCTACCAACGATTTCACTATCAGTCATGATAGCAGACATATCACTCTGCTGCCTGACATCATTCATCGCATTAAGTGCAAGTGACCTCCATCTAGCCAGGGACATCAGGCTCCTTGGTATCACTAAATTTAGGAAATTATACTGGCAGAGCTACATCAGCAATGTCAACAAAATGCTCGTCATATCGTCTGTGCCTGCCCCGACATCCAAAAGTGCTAGGTGTCCCGTAGATCGAGTTGAACAATGCTTACATCATCTCCGTCCTATCCTCTCGTACTTTTGCTTATAAAGTATGGTCATTCTCTCCCATTGCTACGCAAGGAGAGTTATGTTCAGAAATGATCATGTAGAAACTTCCTTGAGCAAACATACACGACCAGTCAAAAAGCCTCAGTCACACTCAACCTTCCCTGCTTATCTGACTTTTACAAACAAGACACCTCACAGTTTGGCGTAAAATTATTCACTCACCCTTGTTATCGCTTCTTCCCTCAGATCCTTCCCACTCCACTTTCAGCCACCTGACATCACAGCAATATAGCATCCTTTATAATGAAAAGATCAGTACAGTGTATCGTAAATCTAATAAATAATCAGTACGACAAAAAAGTTATAACCCAAGAAGGAGCACTCACAGAGTCCAACACCGAGGCCCATCAACTGGTCTAAGGGTTGAATATTTGACCTAGTCCTTTGACACTGATAATCGAAAGATTACTCAAAATATACATACTTCATTCTTGCCTAACTCTTGACACTTCCAACAGCTGTTGCTTAAACCAGATCAAAATTATCTGAGTTGACTTTGTCCACTAACCTTGGCCCTTGACCTTTCCCTGTCACCATGACCTTTGGCTGACCATTCTTAAATTCGCATCTCTCTATCATTACCAGAACCTTTCCAGAAGGTTCAGCCTACATCGAGTCAAAGCTATTTAAGTTGACCTGGTCATATGACCTGAATTTTGATCAGTTGTTATGAAAAACAATAGGCCAGCCTCTTGGCAAATCCTCAACTCAGTCAGCATGCATGATTAAAATCGGATAAAAATGTTTTCATATCTTTCTTGTAATCACACACACACACACACACACACACACACACACACACACACACACACACAGGAGAGAAATAACGAGAATATATATACATTTCCGCTTTCATAATCAAGAATGCAACCGTTTTTTACTGCACATGTAACATTAAAATGAAATATAGGTGTACAGTTCCTCATAAATATTTAGAAGTATATTTATACACATCCAGAACCGGAAACAGAAAACCGTGTCACATAATCCACCTTCACATGCATCCTGAAACACCATTTACCCCTTCCATACGGTGACGTTCTTTTGTAGTTTTCTTTTTTCTATGCCATTAGATGATTTTGATCAATCTAGGAGAGCTCCACAGTAATGAAGGGGTTAATGAAGACCTATTTAACCCTCCATGTTTAGAAAATATCTCCTAAGTTGAATACAACTTGCAGTAGGAAGAGTATAATTAGAAAGCCGTCGCCGTATTAAAAGGGTCAAGGCTATCATAAGGAACAACAGAGGAATATCAGTATATGCTACAGTCACGCAGATACTAACCACTTTAGATGATGAAATTTGCACTTTCTTTGTGGTACTAACAGATAATTTCTAAAGCTTGTGCTGAATTTTCGAACTGGAGGAAGTCGATATTGCCTTCAATATCCGATTCACTGTTATACATCATTCCAAAATTGTATAAAGTAGCTTGCATCAATAATAACTAATAACTAATACCTAGCGTTATACATCATAATGGTGAAGTAGTCAATATAAAAAGCTTACAAAAAGATCAGACATCTATCAGGGGACTCTAAATTACTCATGCACCATCATAAAACTTTATGAGACCCTTCTCGTGGCATAAGGTATCTTTATAAGATTAATCCTGGTTAGAGCAGGCAGCAATGTGAAGACCTGAATATTGTTTGAGCAGTTACCATTATCCACCAATGTACATAACATGACTAGAGCATTCGTCGAACCTAAGACCTTTCTTGTGCCAAGAAGGCCGTCAGCAGGTATAAGCGATACATCGATGGTTAAAATAACCGATTATCCTTATTTCTGTTGTTCAGATTATATACTGATTTTACACGACATTTCAGTTTAACTTACACTTGAGTTTCACATATCTTACAGATACCAACGAACCCTTATAAAAGTCATTTTATGCGAGAATGGATGAAAAAATGCAAGAACTTCGAACTAGAGGAGCTCTCAGTGGTGTGCATCTCTCCGACAGGGGTAGCGTAATTCCGGATCCAGAATCTATTACGATCCGGATAGGTCAAAAAAGTTAATCGATTGTTCCCTAGGACATGGGCTATCTACCCACCAAATCTAGTCCAATTATTTCTTTCAGTTTTTGAGTAATCCTGCAAACAGATAAACAAAGTAACAAACTAGAGGGGCACTCAGTGGAGTGCATCTCTCCGACTAGGGCGACGTAAGTTCCAAAAAACTCTTCATAATGTGTTAGGGTTTCTCATCATTGATTAGGGTTTCGCAAAACGTATTTCCCGGATCCAGAGTCAGTAAGACGATCCTGATCGGCCCCAAAAGTTGTTCCCTGGGACATGAGCTATCTACCCACCAAATTTGGTCCAAATATCTCTTTTAGTTTTTGAGTAATCCTGCTAACAGACAAACAAACAAATAAACAAACATGCGTGAAAATATACCCTCCTTGTTGGAGAGAATAAACAGGGATGAAAACATGTTCCCCTTGTCGGAGAGAATAATGGAAAAAAAACGGGTTTAATATCATTCCAAAGATAAAAAGAAGGTCCCTACATGAGGGCAGCCTTATGTATAAAGGATCCTGTGTAGCAAAAGAACACTGCCTGACTTAATCTAATTTAATCTGTCCTAGCTAACTTAGGCTAACCTACTCTGATTCAGTCTAGCTTACCTTACTTTAACCTAACATGACCTAAATTCCACCTGAGGATGGTCGGTTTTCCACACATCTTACCTCCAGATATGATCCCCGTTTTAATCTATTACCAACGGATGTAGTACTAGAAATGATTGTTGCAATTATCGATTTATTAACGTCTCAGCATCCTAAATCAAGGCAAGCCCCCGTGTAGTCGAAATGGCAATAATAACTAATTTTACCTGCATTAATCAACTTAGTGAATAGACTGTAACACCAGTCGAACAGGTACTATCAAGGTGGGTGGAAAGCTGGTGACAGGGAGAGATGGAGCTCCCACTGCATCAGCCCTCTGATGGTAAATCGAGGGGCCCACATCTCACATTTTGGTGGCAGCACTGGGATACCGAAATGTGAGATGTGAGCGCGTTGATTTACCACCAGAATGTCAGGTTGCTCTTAAAGATTCTGTATTACTACTGGATGCTGTATTGGGAGCATAGAGGTTACATTCACGGAGTGTAGTTGATCTCTAACTCCAATTCAATCTTTCAGGGCACAAGTAGAGAGTTTGCTTTGTGTGTGTTGCCCAGTGTCAAGCCTACACTGTTTACAGATAAACTATCTCCAGCTGAATTTGCAAGAAGTTTGCTGGCCTCAGCCTGACTCAGGAAGTCCACAGATGCCTCAGCACAAAACATCCGGTTGTTTACTTGCACACTTCGAGACTAGCTTCTGACCATCTCCTTTTGCTGAACTTTTTCAGTGATTCAGTAACAAAGAGAATAGGGAAACACTCTCCTACACAATTTCCTCTATCAACACCAAGCTACATGCACATTACACACCAAACTTCCTATTCTAAATTCAACTAGAGGCCCCCCAAGGGGGAAGTCACACCAGCCACGAGCCGATATATATCTAGCGCGGCTCGGAATACGACTCTGACTCTGCCCTACTTTCACCAGTTTCGAAGTCGTAGCTCCTGCTCCGGCTACGTTATTCAGACTATTCATCTGTACTTTTCCATTCCGTAATTCTTGTAAAGAAGCCAATATCCACACAATCCCGAAGAAGGAAGTTCCTCTGATTACAGACCAATAGCTGTCACTTTTCTTGGTAAAGTATTTGAGATTGTAAGTAATAAGCATGTTAAACATCTTGAATCCAACAACTTAGACCTTCATCCCTACCACATACCTGTAAAATTTTGTGATGGTATCTTGAGTGGTTGCGAAGTTATTGTGGTAACAGACACACAGGCACACAGACAAAATGAAAACAAAACTCGTCGATTTTCATCCCTACTACAAACTTGTAAAATTTTGTAATATCTTGAGCAGTTGCGAAGTTATCGTGCTAACAGACACACAGGCCCCCAAATAAACTGAAAACAATACTTGTAGGAGATTTTCATCCCTACTACACAACTGTAAATTTTTGTGATGATATCTTGAGTGGTTACGAAGTTATCTTGGTAACAGACACACAGACCTTGACCTATTTTCACCAATTTCGAACTCGTGACCTATTTTTTCCCCTACTATACATGTGTTAAATTGTGTGATGACACCTTGAGCAGTTGCAAAGTTATCGTGCAAACAGATACATACAGACAGACACACAGATAAACTGAAAACAATATCAGCTTTGCTATCGCGGCTGGTAACAAAAATGTGACTCAGCACCCAGCCTTAGAGTCCAGGAGGGGGAAGAGGCCCATAAAAGCCACCACCATCCACCCCTTTCCCAGTGACGACCAAGTGAGGTGCATGGAACCATTGTCAGGCTCACTCTTTAATAATTTCTGCAACATTCCTCTTATTTTCTCCCCGTTGAACACCAACACTTTTCCTTTAAACCTCACCTTAGACAACGGTATCCTCCTGCTTTCTCTGTTTTCACTTCAAAGATAAAGGTGGCTGTTGCATATATGTGAGCAACAACATATCTTCCTCTTGCACTCCTGAACTTGAATTATCTGAATTTTCTACTCTCTGGTTTCGGCTATCGTGTTATTCTCTGACCAAACATAACTGTGCTGAGTACTTATCCGCTAATTCTACCAACTACGACAAAATCTTTACCTATCTTACTTCTAAGATGGAACACATCTTATCAATTTCTCCTTTATCTTAAATCTTCATCTGAGGCGATTTCAATGTTTACTACCTCAGGCTCTCCTTTCCCTTCACTGATCCACCTCATGAATATGCCCACATCCTTTTTACCCATAATGAGCCAGAGCAGCTTGTACAGCACCCTACCCATATCCCTGACCGCATTGGATAGAGTTCCAACATACTTGACCTCTTTCTTACAATCAGTCCATCTGCATACTCTGTTAATCTTTTCTCTCCACTGGGCACCACCGAACAGCACCTTATCACTCTAACCTGTCCTATCGCTCTAGTAAGGCCTGTGGACCCACCCAAGAAGTGGCGGTTGTGGCAGTTTGGAGATGCTGATTGGGAGGCCCTCAGGCAGTACTTGTTTCATTTTCCCTGGTAATGATTATTGCTTCCATGTCCGATAGCCATTACGGTGTGCATCGCACATTATGGAGGTTACTCTCTTGGACACGGAAGCATACATTTCTTTTTCTTATCCTGTGACTAATGCAAATAGAACTTGGCTTAATCTTACCTGTTTTAATAGTGTCCACAGCAACGAGGAAACCTACAAAAGGTACTGGAGTCAACCCACAAAAGGTACTGGAGTCAACCCACCTGAATCTCATCTCTTTTACGTCTCTGCCTGGAACTATGCTAAATCTGTTCTCTGCTCTGCTATGAATGATTTCATTTATACTGAATATTTTGAACTCTCTGACTCAAACTCTTCCTGCTCCACCTTGTATCTTACCAATAACCTCTCTAACAACTTTACTTCATCATCCTCTTCTCAGCTTTGACGGTTCTGTAGCTGTTTCATCTAATGAAAAACCAGAACTCTTTGCCTGGACTTTCCCCTCCAATTCTACTTTAGATAACTGCGGTGCTGTTCCTCCATCACTGTACCCCGCTGGCTTCCTCAGATTTAGCTTGTCCCAAAGAACGGTGACCATTCCCAGCCCTCTAACTTTCGCTCAGTTGTTTTAACATCAAGTATTTCTAAAGTTTTGAATATACTATGAAAAAAAGAACCTTTCCTATCAGAACATTCTTTCCAATCGCCAGTACAGGTTCCACCAGGGACGCTCCACTGCCAATCTTCTCACCTTCCTCTCAAACTCCTGGTCATTCTCCTTTTCAGACTTTGGCAAAAGCTTTACCATTGCACTTCGCATCTCTAAGGCTTTCGATTGAATCTGGCATAAATCTTTAACTTCCAAGCTGCTATCTTATGGTTTCTCTCCTTTTATCTGTGTTTTAATCTATAGCTTTCTTTCTGGTCGTTCTATAATGGCTGGTGTAGATTGCCACATTGCTTCCCCTAGAGCCATCGAAAGTGGTTTTCCTCAGGGTTCTGTCTTATCATCAACTCTCATCCTTCTATTCATCAATGACCTTCTAAGCTATACATTTGACTCTGTTCACTCTTACACTGATGACTCCACCTTTCACCTTTCCATTTTCTTCTCACAGCGTCCGTCTCAGCAATCACTTCAACAAATACGGGATGAGGCTATGGGACACCTAATGTCTTATTTGGCTCATATCTCTGATTGCGTAAAAGAAATCTTGTTTTTAATGCATCAAATACTGAGTTCTTACATCTTTCGATCCATCACAATCTTCTGAATGTGTATCCTCTAAATATTTACAATATCCAACTCAATCCTCCATCATCTTTGAGTATACTTGAGGTTTCATGTCTCGGGATGTACGTTGGAAAGATAATATTACCTCTAGTGTAAGATTTGCTTTCAAGAGATTGGGTGTGTCGTGCCTTCTTTATACAGGGGTTCTAATTCACCCCTGTGTACTGTAAAGTACAACTCTTACCTGTGGGGAGGTTCCCCATGCACAGCTCTTCCCATCAGGGTGGAGTCAAAGGCGTTTCGTCTCATTAACTCTCGTTCTCTTAAGGGCCTCTGTTAACTCGTCGATCTGTTAAGTCTTTCTGCCTCTTCCATCGCTACTGCAATAGTCGCTGCTCCTCTGAATTGTCTGCTTGCATCCCTTCACTGCTACGGTGGGCGCATAACAACCGTCTGGCAGCAAATTCTCATCACTTTTCTGTCCATCTCTCAGATATAAGAGTTAACCGTTACTCCCAGTCCTTCATGTATGCAACAGGTCAGCTTTGGCGCTGTTTTCCTTTGTCTGTATTTCCTACTGCCTATGACCTCTAGTCTTTTACAAGCAATCTGTCCAGGCACCTCGAAATGAATACATCTTAAATTAGGCTCTCTTTTATTTTGTTTTTATTTTTTCTTCGAGGGTACAATCTTGCGGGCTTCTGACCTTGGGTTCCATCTTCCTCGCAAAAAAACAAAAAAAACAAAAAAAAAAAACAATGAACAGTTCGAAACATTTCATATATATTCAGACTTTTCGCATCCATCCACGCCAGTGAGATCTAGGCATGTCCAGTTAAGTGATATCAGATCCTGCTAGGCCAGTCAGTTCCTTCAGTCGAATGCTGCCCGGTCATACTGTATATTTAAGTTATTCCAAGTTCAGTTCATGTTCTCTTAGAGCTGTGTGATTAATGCGGGAATAAGAGTCCATTTAAGTTTCATTCAGGTCAATTCAGGTGAGTTTAAACCCTTCACTCCGGCGTCACATATTCTATTAAAATCGTAGGACAGTTTAGTACCATTAAGGCTTGAATAATTCCACTCAGATCCAAGCAGGCCCATTAAGGATACTTAGATTCTGTCAGATCCTCCACATCCATCCAGCTGACTTGAATTAGTTCCAGATCATACTCTCCAAAGTATGTCCACCTAGCAACTTCAGGGACATTTAAGGAAACCAGGCTCATTTATATCAATGCCCGTCAGTTTAGATAAATTCCGGTTCTAATCGTCTTTCAGCCATGATCAGACCCAGGCAGATATTGGTCCATATCGATTATTTTACGTTATCTCAGAGTCTTTCAGGTCATTTCAGGCAAATATTGATTGATTCAAGGTAGCCTATTAGGCGTGCCCCCAAATCAGAGCTATTGGTTGAAAGATTGTCAAACTATGAATATTCAGGTCTTTCAAATACTTTCGACAGACTTCAGGTCCATCTGACCCTTTCAAACCACTTCAGGTTCAGGTGATCCAGTCAAGTCAATATATATCAAGTTAAGTCTATGTGTGTGTATGTTCTAAAAATAAGAATGGTTTAAGAGACATGGAGGTGGAGACAGACAATCCCAAATTACCTTCATCAGGGATTAGGGACCCGAGACTGGGTATCCGTTGTCCAGAATATTTAAGGATAGCAGACCAACTGAAGCCTTTGGTTGCATTTATTATGATAAAACTTCTACTTATTTCAAGGATTCAGATCGAAGCGAATGAGGCGCAATCGTCTCCGTCCCAAATATTCCTATCACTGGCACAAACACTTAAACATCATGTGAAGACAGGAGAATAATAATTAAATATCAACATAAACACCAATAACACATTTTATTACTGTACTGTACATTAGCTCATTTGCCCATAGGATGTATTTTTCGTTTTGTTTTTGCTGCCACCTGATATTTTCATTATTATTATTTTTTTTGTGAGACTATTGGTGGTGTTCAATGTTTTTTTTTTTTTTTTTTTTGTTAATACCCTTCACAATGAGGGATTCCCCCAAGGTAGAAATGAAATCATCTGAAGGTAATAGGCAGTTTTTATATAAAATACATCCCTGGAATTAAGTGGATAATGAAAACTCATTGGCATCACAAACAGCCGAAACGTCAATATAACCTATTACAAACACCAACTCAGGCACTAAAAAAAATAATTAAGAAATACCATCACAAATACGACCACAACCTCTCTAAAACCCCATGATCAACATCGATCTAAATCTAAACTCCGGCATAAAGAGAAACACCTACTCACCAACAAAACTGCTCAAATACCTCACCAAACTCACTCAAACATCACCACAATCATAATAACCATCACAAACACCATAACAAGCATCTACAAATACAATCACAAGTATTGAAGTAACATTAACTCCTCTCAGGCTCCATTACATTCACTCATTAACATCCTCAAAAACACCATTGTAAGGAATCATAAGCTCCATATCATTCACAGACATTGACAAACATCATCACACACACCATCACAAATACCATCACAAAGTACTCACAGACATCATCACAAACGTTCACAAACATTATCACTACCAGTAGCAAATATCATCTCAAGGAATGTAAAACACCACACAAACATCATCACAAATATCACCACTCGACAAATTCAGAGAATCTTTGGGTTATATCGATATGTTTTAATATATTTTTACTTTTTCTCTATTACGCACAGGTTTTCTTAAATTTAACCTTCCACTAGTCAGATATCAATATGCTCCTATCGCCTGGTTATGACGGGTATATTGTTTTGCTCGAGAAATATTAATTGGGATGTAAAAGTAATAACCAGAAGCAAAATCAAGTGTATTATTCCACCGCTGTATGTATATTTCGCTGTGAATACAGGTACTCATAGTACGGTTTTTGATTATTTCGTTTTATGCTCTACATTGGTTTCCAGAGTCAGCATCCAATAATAGCCCACCATCATACCAGCGCCAGTTCTACCTTGGTATCTTTGTTCCATTACCTCAATATCCTGGTGAAAACGTTTATCCTGTTCGTCACTAACATCACCCAAGTTTGTTGGAAAAAATGAAAAACGAGATGTGAGTGATGAATATGGATTTTAATGGACATGCGGCATCGAAGTTCATAGTACGCAACCAGAAGCGCTTCAGCGATTTCCAGGTAATTTTCACGGCGATGGCTGCCCAGAAAACCACCACAGAGGCTCATATATATATATATATATATATATATATATATATATATATATATATATATATATATATATATATATATATATATATATATATATATACCCACAAAAACACTCCTAAGCACAATTTAAAACACATTCGCCCTAACAAATAAACCATCACAAACACCCAGTCACAATCAGAAGCACTCACATTAACAACCAAACACCAGGGAAGACACTTAATCCACATCACAGGCAAGAACTTCCAGCACGTAACAGCCTCACCAGAGCAACATAGCAAATATACAAAAAGCAACTCAATAATTAAGGAACATACAATCACCCAACACAATCACAGCCGCTCACAAACACGCACGCACAAACCCCCAAGCGTGCTCAGTCGTTTCCAATAGCTTCCACATAATCTTATTTGTTCTGTTGGGGTCTACAAATTGGCTCAATCTGATACTGATAATTTTTAACCGCTAGTTTTTGAAGCAGAGGCAGAAATTGGCTTATCATTTTTCAGGGATGAATAATTTAAAGTTTTTGGTTTTAATAACGTATTGTAATTATCGGCAGCATCTCCTATACGAGTACCTCTGTATGTAGAAGTGTTCTTTTTATTAATTTGTTCTTAGTACATGTTTAGGCAAATATTACTTTATTTACTGATATACATATTTACGTATCTATTTTTACGTACATTTCCATTTAATGTTTGGAACTAAGGTTGCTGACAGGAGAGGATACATAAAGCTGGTGCTGGTCCTTCCATGTTCTTCATGTTCTTCATGTTCTTTCACATGTTTGCAACGTGTAGGTTCTACAAAAGGCATATACAGACACTACAACACAAAGACAGAGCCATTACTACACTCTGACTTTCACACTCAACACTCTTCTTTTAAAATTCCTTTCCCAGACATGCATCGCCAGCTTGATGGAAGGGTTAATTCTGACTACAACTTTCTCACTGGGGATAAGCATTGTTTCTCAAGTCGACCTCATGTGAACTGATACGGTTAAAGATTAAGCTGTCTGTTTTAACTCTTCTTATATTATTGCTACACGACTGCAAAATAATTATGAAAATTTGGGTTCATGAAATTATAATTACCATGACATTATATATCGCTCTCAAACTATAGGGCCTTCCTGAGCAACTTCACTGCACGCTTCGTTTAGGTGTTTTTCTCTGGCTCGCATCAGACAATAATACTCAGTAAAGAATATTTCCGGCAGTCAAAGCGTCAAGAAGAAGGAGGACGAGGAGGATAGCTGATACTGGTACATTATATGTTAAGAATTTTGATCGTTCTGTCTTCAGTTTAGAACTCTGTATCAAATTATCAGTCTCCAGTGCATCTTGAGACACTATTGACGTTGTCATTATCTTCAGTATGCATGGATGATGTTGGGCAAAACGATTGCTTAAAAAATATAATCTCGGCTTTGATACCTTGAAATTTACTCTATTCCATCTCGTAATGCACTCAGAACTGATTCACCTCTCCAAATGACTCAGTATGTTTCACCATCTCATTCCATCTCTGCACCGTCATCTTGGACAAAGAACCTTGTATCACTGCAGCATATTTTTCATCTCTTGACAAACAGTCCAATTCCAGGTGACTTAAGGCCACTTCCACAGGCCTTTGTTTTTGTTAGAGTGCAAGACAACGAAGCATGCACTCCTCCAATTCAGATTCCACAGGCATCCTCGATGATGATTCTGACCATCACACGAACAAATAACACGCTCATCATTAGTGCGATTACCATGGGCGCATTAGCGAGTGCCATACTAGTACTTCCCCATCGAAGCTTACCATGTTGGGTATTCCTTTCACTGTGACAAACAAATAGACCTAGGAGGCGACCCTTCAGGCTTTTACTAGGCCTAGCCATAAATTCTAGAAACTTTTCCTAGAAAGTTAAGGATCACGATCACTATTAAGAATGTTGCTATCACGTGAGTTATATTGATTATTCTGTCACTGCTACAAACACCGCTCAAAGTCCGATGAAGAAGGCTTAGATCAGTACATATCAACTACACGAGGGCCCATTAGGGAAAATCTTCAGATTTCACTGTATTTCAGTCTTCCTATAGAATACGATCATTAGTAGTCAGATCCCAGCGGGGTTCCATATTGCAATGCTGGATGAACAAGGACAAGAGGGAAAAAGCATTGCCCAAACGCCTAACTGGAAGGAGACTGCAGATTATGCGGACTATTAATGCGTGTGAAGAGATCATTGTGGTAATAATCCAAACCAAGTGCACTGGTCTTCAAACACATTTTGTTGGCTTAAGCAGGTAGAGCAGTTTACATCTGTTTGCATTTTTAAAACCTTCTCATTCATTACGTGGGTGAGAAAGCCTCGTTGCGTTATCGATCACCGAGGGGGCTGGCTTTCGGGAATCCGTGCAAGATATTCTTTTTTTATTTTCGCTTGTTGTTCACAAGGTTGCTCGTCTTTTTTCTGTGATCATGTTTTATCGTAATGGGTGAGAAACATACCAATGAAAAACCTATTCAAGCTTTTCTTACCTCTCAAAATGGAGGCTCAGTAATAATGCAATACGCACATAAATCGGCCAGAAACAACGCAGTGTGCAGGATTTGTTACAAGGCAGGAGGTGTGCCCGTCATAGGACCCCCCAAGTCAGTGAGAGGGCCAGCAGTGTTCTTCGGAGGTAGATTGAAGCTAATACCAACCTTACAGCATGGTAACTTGAGGAACAGAATCCTAATCTACTGGTAGTGTGGGGTTTCTCTTCATACTCTTCTGGAAACTTTTCATCGGCATCTGTTTTGTAGGGCCAACCATGTCAGGTCAAAGCCTTTGATAAATAAATGGTATAGGAAATGGAATATTCAATTTACCAGAAATTTCAGAGACTGGTGTCTTGTGAAGTAGCTCCTAGTGTTGTGTTTAGATGAAATTATCTCTTGTGCGCGTGATGCCACATAAGCAAAGGCTTACTGTCACCTGGAGCGAAGTTCGATTGAACGTAACTACACCCATATACAATCACACCGACAGACAAACCAATACAAAGACACAGTATGGCACACACACACACACACACACACACACACACACACACACACACACACACACACACACACACACACACACACACACACACACACACACACACACACACACACACACACACACACGCACACACACACAGCTCGACATACATGGATACACACCAACACCGCCATATATATAGACGAAACTTTGCCTATAGATAACTTTTGAGGGTCTTAACGTCAATGTTGTGTACAGATAGAACCTCCTCTGTCCCCAGGGTGGAAACAGAGCTTGACATTTGTTTGGAAGAATTCAAATAACCAACATTTCAGAGACTGACCGACAGGGTACCTAATTGTCTCCAACAGGTCTTAAAGAAACTCTGGAAGGCCACTATTAAATTAAATCTCGTGTGAGCGTTTTTTTTTAGTTTTAAATGGTCCAATAGGCAGGGAATCAACGGTGGTGCAGAAACCCATGCATCACTGGCTCCTCACAGCCGTGCACAACTAATTGTCTCACTGTTCCTGGGACAGGACAACGACCCTTGCTGACTGAAAGTAACGTTTTAATGTACAGTATGTTATTTAACGTACAACGTGAATATAATGGTTACATTTGCTTTTAGTGACTGGCTACCAGCAGTTCACTTGGAAGGCTGAGTTATGTGCATAAATTATGATTATATAGATTCAAAACCTACCGTTCCCGTAATGCATTATAACACTGTAGTGATAATATATACTCCATGATTAGACACTGCAACGGCCGTGATGAACATGTAGCCTTAACTCTTATTAATTACAAAGACCATTAAAATTTTCAGTGGAAGAAGTATATCCGATTATATAATTTTGTTGCATGTGACACACACACCCCAAAGCCAGTCAGGAGACAGGACGTGTGTGCTGGGCAATCCCCAGGTCCTGTTCTCCCCACTTACTGTTTTTTAATCAGCCCATACCCCACTGACCGGGCTAATGTATGGACCGGCCTGCACTATAGGTGCAGGGAATCTTTAAACGAACGAAATGTTGCATGTACAGTATTACTTAACGTTCAGTCAGCTCCCAGAGTAGAGAAGTGTTTCCAGTGGTCGCTAACACTGCATTAAAATGTTGAAGCCTTTGCATGGTAGCCTGCTAACCCTTTATAGTGAACCAGCAAAACTCGTGCTGAAACCACTTCAATAGTGTACTTAGATGGCTTAGATCAGTTAAAATAATTTAAGTTTTTCAAATCCTTCAGTGAAATTTCGCTTATGTAATGTTTGTGCTTTGTACTGTGTACTACACCAACTTTTCTTGTGTGTTTCTCCTATACTTGAATCAGTCATGTTAAGTATGTTTTGGTGGTATATATTTTTCTTACATAAGGCTTGAAGGCAATGTATTTTTTGAAATGAAAAATTACTGTCCTATGAACGATTTACTAAGTATCGGATGTTGGCCTGTCGACTATGAGCAACTAATTATGAAATGATCGTAATCTGGATGCCCTACTGTTTACCCCAAGGACGTCTTCTTCATATTATTTTAGTTAAAATAAGACAATACTTCAGCTTAGGAAGCATCCCTGTCCAGAAAATCTCATCAGAACTTATATATATATATATATATATATATATATATATATATATATATAAACAGATGGCTTTACATTGAGTGACAAGCCAAATGGTTTCATGTAAGCCAAGAAACCATTTACAAACCTGGGTGGTAACCATATAACCAGAACATACGTGCTCCCTACGTGTCAGCAAGTGGGTTGGTGGAGGGTTAGTGCCCCTCCCCATAAAACAAATAACTCAAAGTCAAATGACCACCCCTTACGGGATTATGGCGTCTGGCAATATATATATATATATATATATATATATATATATATATATATATATATATATATATCTCTCTCTCTCTCTCTCTCTCTCTCTCTCTCTCTCTCTATATAGATATATATATATATATATATATATATATATCAATCAATCAATCAATCATTTCCTGTGGCACCCTCGGGGATGCATAGGGCCTCGATGAACTCACACCACCACATCCTATCTTGTGCTAACTCCTCAAGATCTCCCCAACACTCATCTCCAGCTTCCCGTCTCATTGTCCTCACCCACGTCTCTTTTGGCCTTCCTCTACCTCTCCTACCAAGTGCCACCCACCCTGGTGTACCTCGTACTATTCCCTGTCTCCTATACACATGTCCTAGCCACTTCCATCGTGAGAACCTAACATATTCATCGACCGGCTGCACTCCCGTTATTTCTCTAATTCTACTATTTGGTATCCTTTCCCACCACTTAACTCTTAATATTCTTCTAAGTGCTTTGTTTTCAAACAACAAGAATTTATTTTCCATAGTCACTGTACTGTACCAAGACTCGTGTCCATAAATTAAGATACTCCTAACCATTACCTTATAAAGTTTGATTTTTGTATGCACAGAAAAATTGTTATTATTCCAAATATTTTTAAGCATTCCCATTGCCTGATTAGCCTTCTTTAACCTTTCCTCGAATTCAAAGTTCAAAGAACCATCCTTGGCTAAATAAGTACCTAAATATTTAAACCTATCAACTTGTTTACAACCATACCTCCAATTACACATTCCTGCGCATTTTCCATATTCATATTGATTATTTCAGTTTTTCCACAATTAATAACCAAACCCACCTTGCGACCTTCACTCACCAAACAGTCCAACACTCTCTGCATCTCTTCTGGCCCATCACAAATCAAAACTATATCATCTGCATAATCTAAATCCAAAAGTTTCCTGTTCTCTCCCCAAAGTATACCTGCACCGGTTTCTGTTCCAACGCGTTTCATAATGTAATCAATGACCAATATAAATAGTAAAGGCGATAGAACACCACCTTGAATTACTCCGGACTTGACTTCAAACGAATCACTCACACAACCATCAACCATCACTTTACAAATGTGTCCTCATGCATGTTCATAATGACCCTCACAAACTCCTCTGGTGTTCCATAATGTCTCATGATCTTCCCCATAGTCTCTCTCGAAACACTATCAAAAGCCTTTTCAAAATCAACAAAACAAAGACTTAACGGTACTCTCATTTCATTAACTTGCTGCATCAAATGCCTAACTATAAAGATCTGATCATTGCAACCACGTCCCTTTCTAAAACCAGCCTGTTCATCCCTCAGAATACCCTCAACCACCGGCTCCAACCTATTTAACAACACTCTACTGAAAACTTTCAAAGCTATCGGTGACAAAGAGATTCCCCTCCAATTACCACATTCACTCAGGTCTCCCTTCTTCGGAACTTTAACAATTACACCATTCTTCCAAACTGATGGTAGTAACCCCGTCACCCATATCTTATTGAATAGCTTGGTCAAGATCATTATTAATCTATCCCCCTCCACTTTAAACATTTTCGGAAATAAACCATCCTCCCCTGGTGCCTTATTATTCTTTAACTGTTTTACTGCTTTCTCCACTTCTGCAAGCCTCAACTCTCCTGTTTCTATATTTAAATCTTCCTGAGCAGACGGTATATCCTCTTCTGGTGGTATTGGTCTATTAAGAACTGTCTCAAAATGCTCTTTCCATCTATTTTTAATATCTCCATCTTTGGTCAATAAATTTCCTTCCCTGTCTCTAACTGGTATTTCCTTGCGTTTACCTGCATTACCACTCAGTTCTCTAATCGATTCATATGCTATTCTTTGACTCTGTCCATCATTTTTGTTTATTAAGATTTCAGTCTCTGCAACCTTTTCATCCACACATCTTCTTTTATCTCTCCTAGCTAAGCTTCTTACTTCTGAATTCAAACTCCATTACGCAGCTCTTGCTAATTCAATCTCTCGTTCATCAACGCATTGCATCTCACTCCTCAATTTAGCCTCACCTTTCTTTTTTATCATATCCCACGTTTCCTCTGATATCCATTTCTTTCTCCTGAATCTATGTCTCCTTCCAATCGTACATTCAGCAGTCTCATGCAAAATATATATATATATATATATATATATATATATATATATATATATATATATATATATATATATATATATCGCCTGAATATAACAAGAATAAAAATTACTGTCATCGTGGTGAAGAGTTTAGCGGCGTCCCATGTTACTTGCATCGCTTATTTTCCTCCGTCAGTTCGTCCACGACCTAAAAGGGCTAAACTTCTGGAGTACTTTGAAATTATATGAATGTTAAATGCCATAGTAACAGAGGTCCAGTTCTCATCAGTAATATCGACTGTTACTGTCCGTGTTGAATAGGAAGACTGGATTTGCGTTAGTACCCTTCGTTCACACCGCAGTGACGTATATACATTTGAATAATGGGGAAATGAGATTTAAATCAGTCTGTTAAGAGAGGATGGAGTCAAAGGCTACAAATCGCCAATAAGAAGAGTTTGTTCGCCAGAACAGTATAATGAACACTGATATAAGCAGTATGGTGTTCGTAACATTGCATTGTGTGTCTGAAGTGGCGTTTTCTATTCATACACTTTCCGATTTTTTCTTTTTTTTTTTCCTTTTTTTTTCAAGAAGTGTTTGTGAGCGACCGAGCGATGTTTACTCTCAGGCCCGACCTGACCGTCATGCTAAGCAGAACCTAACAACTGTACTCCTCCGTGAAGTGGAGTTCAAATTCTTTCTACTTGTGATTCATTTGATAAATTTTATCAATTAAAAACTCACCCATTAAGGGGGTAAGAACCCCTTGGAATCTTGCAAATCTCGTGTTTTCCAAGGGAGAGTGTGTGTATGTGTTTCTATGTCTCTGGGGGTGTACATCAGACAGTGTCTTTTGTTCCAGTATATTTTCCATTGTTCAGCTACAATCATGAAGAAGTAACATATCAGAGGGAAATTGTCATAACATGGCGCTTGCTTGCTCGTCACAAGCTCACAGAGTGCACTTTACTAGTTATATCTTCCAGTCAATGACGCCCTCGGAGTCCTCAAACCATTTATTTTTGAGGATGTGGGTGCATCCCTAGGAGCGGATGTGTTCCTCTGTCTCTGATTAATGACATTCGGAAACGATGGGATTCAGTCCTGTACTCTTCAAAGATTTTAGCAATACTATACCACACCACACCACACCACGCCATAGTAGGTGGAGGGATATAGAGAGAGAGAGATAATTTATTGGCCACGGTTTGCACCGTACAGAAGATTACATTAGTCAACAGAATAATCCATAACTGAACATTGTCAAATACAGTATATAATGGTTCATAATAATTCCCTAAACAACAATAAAGTATTTATCATATTATTTACTCCGGAGAGATTCGATACACCATGAATACTATCTATCTATCTATATACCTAGGCTGCTTCCCCCAAGGAAAGGGAGGTAGCCGAGACAGGACGACTCACTCTCCATTTACTCATCCATTCAAACACATTCATTTGCATCTTAGCCCCAAAGGGGAGAACGGACAGATCCTCACCGCACCACACCGTACAAGGGTCAACTGGGCAATGCAATCAGTGACATCCGCAGTAGGGCCCGACAGCAGAACTGGTTTACCCCTGCCACATCATAACAGACCCATCCCCTTACCCGCACCTGACCTGACTAGCTGATCAGACCAAATGCGGGAGAATATCCCCTCAGGGCTGCGTCATCACTTATTCATTCACAATTTCTCTCCATTTATTTCTGTGCGTGTGCGTGACCATGAATACATATTAAGAATATCATAAATGATCTTACACATTAACTCATGGGAGAACCTACCTAAAAAAAAAAAAATCTTCAGTAGTATCGAACTGTTAAATATTTCTGTGTCAGAGGGCAGTACTCCATTACGTGTCTTCCAATTTGTACACACACACACACACACACACACACACACACACACACACACACACACACACACACACACACACACACACACACACATTGTTTCTCTACAAACGGGATATGACCAAGGCTCCGCCTGTTCCAGCGACCTGTCTCGAAAGCCAGTGAATGGCCTGATACTCGGAAATGTGTGAATGATTCTGTGAAACACACTATCATGTTTTCCTTTGTAATCTTTGTGCACTGATATACCTGGGTTGATTACTCTGTCCATCATGCGCAGATTTATCCAGGTTTACAGCATTATTCTCTATGAGGTTAACATATCTTCCAGCTGGTGCATTAGTATTCGTTACAAGGTCGCTCACAAATATTAAAAGATCACCAGTCAAATCTGCTATCTCAGACAACTTGGTAAAGAATATCTTATACTGCTTAGTTCTTACTGGATCGGACAACGACGGTTATCCTGACTGCATAAATACACACAACACACCATACCACCCTCGCACAACAAACCATACCACCCTCGCACAACACACCATACCACCCTCGCACAACACACAAAATCATTCTCCCATACCGAATTTACCGAAGTGCCCTGAAATTCCTGCATCTTGTATTTTTATTTCTGTTCTTCAACGGAGAGAGAGAGAGAGAGAGAGAGAGAGAGAGAGAGAGAGAGAGAGAGAGAGAGAGAGAGAGAGGAATCGTGATAATATAAAAAGCCTTTGACACCACCCTCTTTAACAGATGTGATGAGCCCCTCAAACATAAGAGCAGCTCTTCACAGAGGGACAGATAAGGTCCCGTACAAAGACAACAGATGTGTAGAAGTAAAGAAAGTATGGATTATGCTTAGCATACCTAACCTCTGAGATGCAGATTTTGCACGGAAAGTAATGTAATATTTTCATGATGGGTCGTGAGAGAAACTTACCCCAACGATATGGAAGCATGATGAAGGGCTGGGCTGTGCACTGTTGAATATATTAAAGGATATTCTTGTAGGTTTTGATGGTTTGAAGGATAGGAGGAAGTTTTAGATGCATACTTTTTTTTACGGTAATCAGAAGTAATAACCTTCATGCTGCCTACTTATTCACCGAAGAAGAAGCTTAGTTTACAGCCTATCGACGGCACGAGGGTCATTAAGGCAGTTTCTCCCAGGAGAACAACAGGCAATATTGGTGTATTCATTCATCGCTCTGCTGGGTGAACAGGGACAGGGGGGAAATAAACTGTCCAAGAGTCTGACCTGCCACAGAATCAAACTAGAATGGCACTCATTAGAGCGCACACCTCCGCCAACTCCCTATCTCGCATTGTTAAAGAAAGTGAAAACAAATTCCTGGATTCGCACCTTTATCCGGATCCGCACCAAAATTTAATGGAGTGTATTCTGGGCCAAGGCCCATTCTTCTACCAAGTTTCGTGGAAATCCGTCCAGTAGTTTTTGTGTAATCTTGCTCACAAACCAACCAACCAACAAACAAACGAACAGGGGTGAAAACATAACCTCCTTGGCGGAGGTAACTGGGTTAATACCAGTGGTGATCTGGATGTGCTAACCCATGCACCTCCGACTCCCTCATGGTCTGCTTAATTGAAATGGAAAGTTGGGAGGGGGAAGGAGGTTAGAAGACGAAGAAAAAGAAGAAGAAGATTTAGGACAAATGAGTATCGAGTGCATGCGGGTCATTAAGAAAGAAATTATGTCTGCAAAGCTGCAATCTTCTCCCATAGTATACGACCAGTGGTAATCGGCTTGCATACACGTGAACCGGGACACAAGGGAAACAAAGGAATTCACCAGTCTAGCTGCCAAGAAAATTCAACTCATTTTCTGTTCGTTGCGAGGTGATTGCACTACCTATACTGTACACCACAAGACACCCCAATGAAGATGCGGGAGAAGAGTAGGTGAAGAAAGAAGGCGGCTTGGGATAATGACCAAACACGGATTGGAGAGGGGGAGGGGAGTTTACGGCCCACCAACCTTATCTTCGACAGACCAACGATTACTTATAATAAAAGAACAATGTTGTTTGCCTAAATACATGCAATAAACATCGCGCATGAATGCGGCCGTAGAATCATTTTAGTAAGAAAAGGATTTGGTAGTAAATATAAAGAATTCGAGAAAAATCAGCATGAATTCAGGCATGTAGTAATTTTCCAAAGTGATACACCCGGCCGTGTAATGCTTATCGACTGCAAGTCATTAAAAATTACAGTTATTGCCAAGCTCCAAGCTACCCCTAGAATACGACACGCAATAGTCGAATCAACATCTAGAAGCCCAAATGTACAGCAGGGTGAACAGGGACAAGAGAGAATCAAACTTCGCGAGAGAGTGTGGCCGGCCAGAGAAATATGTGATATTAGTTTATGGACTGATAATACAGGGTGATAAACGTACGGTTAGGCAGTGATAAATTACTTTTACTGGTAGAATGAAATGCATGTGAGTATGTTATCATTGTTACTTAACAGGCAGGGTTGAAACATATCTGTGTATTACCTGTATACTGGAACAAGTGTTTTATATTTACAGCACCATTTGTAGACTAATAGAAACTCATGCGAAACTGCTCCACGTAACATCAAGATACACCCATGGCCGTATCCAGGGCAGCCAGTGGGCACAGGGGCCATAATATCAAAAATGATTTCACAGGATGTGCACAGTCTCCTACCGTAGTTCTGTTTTTTTTTTTTTTTTTATGATAGCTTCTGAAGCATGAAGTGATGACAAAAAACAGGCCAGTAGGTAGTGGGTGGGGGGGTTGTGAGGGTCGAACGACCCCTACCCCCCACCTGTCTAAAGGATCACTTTCTCACGATCTGTTTTTTTATTATCAGTGCAAAAAGAGTCGCACTTCGTTGTTCATAAGTTTTATGCTGCTTCTCAACGTCGCTTACGCATACACCCAGACCCCCATAGCGAGCATGCAGCAGACCTTTGACTAGCTGGCTGCTACTCGTACACAAGTCCAGATTCAGCAGAAAAGATCCCCCCCTCCTTCGAAAAGTCTGGCTACGGGCCTGAAATATACCTGATCGTTTCATGTCACTGCTGATTACACTCAGTAATGTGGATGCTGACTGATCATACCTAACAGTATATTTCATAAATGACTGTCAGATGTTTTCAGTTTGCTTACACCATCATAAGTTAATTATTGCTATTATGATCGTAGGATTTTTTTTTCCATTCTTAAGCGAGATATGCAGTAAAAATCGTACAGTAAGCGCAATAGGTTCTTTAGTACTGATAGTAGCGTTAAAGGGTAGCGCTTTACCACAGAAAGCGAAATAGAACATTACAACACACACACACACACACACACACACACACACACACACACACACACACACACACACACACACACACCACAGAAAGCGAAACAGAACATTAACACACACACACAAAATAAAATATATATATATATATATATATATATACACACACACACACACACACACACACACAAATCATCATCATCATATTGTCTGCAGCATATCAGTCGTCTGCCAGTCATAGGCCTATGCCATCTTTTTCCGACGAGACGTGTTGCATGATAACCTATTCCATTCTGTCCCCCAAACTCTCTAAGTCGTTATCTGTCTACCCCATCCTCTTACTACATCTCTGGGTTGACAGCTGTTACCTTGCATGTCAATCTATTACCACATTCAGCATTATTCTTTCCCTTTCCCCTCCGGGTATTCCAAAGTTTTCGTTATTAGTATTTCGTTAGACTCAGTTCCGTTCTTCTTCCTTAGTTGACTTTGTAGTCATGGGCTGGAACTGTCAAAACCGCCTGCCCGGTGGTATATGTATTCATCCACACATTCGATATCCATTTTAATTGGAGGGGTCAATACATACTTGTTAAGCATAAATTCTCTTCATATCTACCTTCGAATCAATTTTCAGATTTCCTTTGCACACATCATCTGTCACATCTTGTACCGTCCATATTTCACCCCGCCCCCCCCCACACACAAGAAAAAATAAAGGTCGTCAGGAAATTTGGAGATAGCTTAGTCACTCAAATTGTATCTTAATGTGATTGCCATGGCAATCTAAACTTCTGAAAAGTATCTTTAGCATGCAGTGAATAACTTGGGTGAAATTGAGTTTTCTAGCCACACACACACACACACATATATATATATATATATATATATATATATATATATATATATATATATATATATATATATCTTTATATCTGTATCTATCTATCTATATCTGTAAATCTATATATCTATATCTATATCTATCTGTCTATATCTCTATCTATCTATCTATCTATCAATCAATTAACCTAACTATCTATCTATCTATCTATCTATATATATATATATCTATACTGTGGTCGTTGGGGGCGCTCACAATCCACTCACTCGATGTAGTGCTGCTCTCGGATATCTGCCATTTCCTTTCCTCCCTCCTGTCTTTCTAAACTTCATTCTTTCCTTGTCCTTCTGCCTACGGGTGACGTTACCAAATTATGGCACCTGGTGGTTTAGTTGGTGATTGCGGCGCTCCAATCAGATTGAGCCGGTGAAGGTTTATATCTAAAGGGTGGTTAGGGTTATTGTTCACTTAATACCACCCAAGGATGATTGAGGCTGGTCACTCTCATCTTCAATATCAGGAGCAACTTGCCTAGCCCCAGACTCCTACGCTTCTCATGGGGCTACACAAGATTGGATGATGGATTGATATCTCTGCACTTTTGACGGCATTTTCCAATGTTTCTCATAAAAAGCGGAGGTTTTAGCCAAATTTTTTTTTTTTTCGAAAATCTTCCGGGATGGGGAGGAGGGTCAGTGGTGAAAATCTGTCGGGACACGGGGGGTTAAATATCAGGACAAACTTGCCTAGCCCCGGGCTCCTACGCTTCTCATGAGGCAACGTAGGATTGGATGATGTATTTTTATGCGGTATATATATATATATATATATATATATATATATATATATATATATATATATATATATATATATATATATATATATATATATATATATATATATATATATATATATATATATATATATATATATATATATATATATATATATGTAGGGTGGGCCAAAAGTTACATTGCCATATTATTTAATTAACACAGTTATATTACAACTAAAACACAACTATATTTCGGCTTCCAGATTCACCTGGACGCAAGGTGGTGCACCTCCTCACTATGGTAGGAATGTGTGTGAATTTCTCGGTAACACTTCTGACACATGGGTGGGAAGAAAGGGTACTGATGAATGGCCTCCAAGGCCACCTGACCTAACGCCATGTGACTTCGCAGTGTGGAGGATGGTCAAAGAGAAAGTTTGTAAGACAACGCCTAGAAGTCTTCAAGAACTGAAAGAAAGGATGACAACAGAATATGACAACCTGAAAAATGATTATGAGTTGAGAAGATAAAATTTACCACTCTGTGTCTGAGGTGCCAATTTCGTTAAAGGAAAAAATGAGGTCATTTTGACCATTTGATTTAACTTGATTTTTATTTAACTAGAGGTACAATTCATTTGACTGAATCATAGCTGGTGAAAACTTTATTAATTGAAATATAACTGTGTTAATAACATTATGGTAAAGTAAGTTTTGGCCCATCCTGTATGTGTGTGTGTGTGTGTGTGTGTGTGTGTGTGTGTGTGTATACATTATATTATATTATATATATATATATATATATATATATATATATATATATATATATATATATATATATATTTACGCAACAGAGAAAGATAATGTACACTTTAAGTGAGAATGCTAAAAATCACTACTGTCCCGTAAAGTTCCAGGTTCAAAACAAAAGAGTTAGGTAAAATTACAAGTTAAAGTTTAATGCTCAAACTAACAACAAAACATTCAGGACTAATAAGGATAATGTAATGGCAAATAAACAGGTTAAATATATGGTTAACTGCAATAGCCTCTATTAACAAGAAATTAGCAAGAGTAAATTTATCTAAGTCAGCCCTGATAAAATGAGATACCAGATAATACTCAGTGAATGCCAGATAAATTATTACAGATACAAACTATTATCAAAAATGACTGACAAAGAACCCTACATAAATTACAAACTTCACTAGGCCTACAAATTAAACTTATGCTATACAGTACAAGAACAAAATGCAACAACGGTTATACTCAAATTACACACAGCTGCTAGATGTTTGGAGATTTCTTGAGCACTCACAATAATAATATCTGTACAGGGGAGGACAGAGATGTGAACAAAATGAGGAGCAGATCTAAGTGGCAATGATGCAGAGAATGAGCTCATTATATAGGGGCCAGCAAAGCTTGATACAACTTGCAAGAAGGACGCGCAAATGAAGCCATGGGGACAAAGAGCTGACAATCCCGCTCGGAACAACAGAGAGAACGACTTACTCTACTATAACGGTAGAAGGGGGGGACTGAGGCAGAACACGCTCGTGATCAAACATGCAGCATACTGTGCGTTAAAATTACACAAAGGATGATGAAATCATAGGCTATGTAACACCTCCCCACAAAGAAAAAAGAAATTTACAAAGGAAATTTCTTATTACTCTAAAACAATCTGTATATGGCATTACAGAACATGCAAAAGCCTTTCCTAATGTTACAAAACATGAGATCTCCCTAGCACGTTCAGTCATAGGTACTTGCCAGTATCCCTTTAACAAATCAAACTTACTTATGTACCTAGCCTTTCCGATCTTGTCTATGCAATCTTCCACACGAGGGAGAGGGTAAGTGTCTGTTTTAGTTATCTGATTAACACGTCTGTAGTCGATGCAAAGCCTCTGTGACCCACCTGGCTTAGGGACTAGAGTGACAGGAGAACTCCACTCGCTCTGACAGGGCTCAATCATCTTGTGGTCCAACAGGTAGCCAAGCTCCTTCTGGATGAGAGGAACTTTCACTGGGTTCACACGGTAAGGAGGCAGTTTAATTGGCTTTTGCGTCTCCAACATCGACATCATGCATCAACACAGTGGTTCTTCCTGGAGTGGCACGGAACACTTTGCGGTACTCCTGCAGTAATGCCGAAAACTCCTGCCTTTCTTTGGGAGGTAGATGAGAAAGATTAGTCTGGAGATCATTCATGATATCAGGATTCTTCCCCAAACTATCACTCAGGCTCATACTGCATGGGAGAGCTTCACTTGCAGACTCGGGTGGAACAGCCACAGTGCAGACTGGATTATTTTCGTCCCGCCTGTGATATAACTTTAGCATGTTGATGTGACATAGTTGCTTGCTCTTTCTACGATCTGGTGTGGCGATGACATAGTTGACATCACTGAGTTTCTTCTCCACGAAATAAGGACCACTAAACTTGGCTTGAAGAGGTTGCCCATGAACTGGTAGCAGAATCAAAACCTGATCTCCTGGCTGAAAGTGGCGTAACCTGGACTTCTTATCATACCAAGTCTTCATCTTCTCCTGAGCAGCTCCTAAATTCTCTCTCGCCAGCTGTAAAGCAGTGGACAGCCGTTCTTTGAACTTCATCACATACTCCAGCAGGTTGACGTCATCTTCCTCCGACAGCCAGCATTCCTGAAGGGGTCCTCTTACTTCATGGCCAAACAGTAGTTCAAAAGGTGAGAAGCCCAGTGATTCATTTGGAGATTCTCTTGCAGCAAACACAACGAATGGAAGACCTTTATCCCAGTCTTTCTGATGTTCCAAACAGTATTTCTTGAGCATCGATTTGAGTGTTTGATGATATCTCTCCAACGCTCCTTGGGTCTGGGGATGGTAAGCTGAAGACGTGATCTGGGTGATGCCCAACTCTTTCAGAGACTGCTTGAAAACGTTTGACATGAAATTACTTCCCCGGTCTGACTGTACCTCCTTGGGCAGACCAAACTTTGTGAAGAACCCTAGCATTTCCTTAACCACGTTCTTTGCTGAGATGTTTCTAAGTGGAATGGCTTCAGGATAACGAGTAGCCATATCAATCATGGTCAACACATAAGAAAATCCTGAAGAAGTCTTAGGAAGAGGGCCCACAATATCCACCAACACACGGGTGGAAGGCGCCTCAAAAGGAGGAATGGGAACTAGAGGTGCAACCTTTCGGTCTGATTACACTTCCCTACAACTTGACAGGTGTGACAAGACTTACAATACCAGGAAACATCCCTGAAGATACCTGGCCAGTAGAAGTGTTTCAAAATGCGTGCCACAGTCTTCCTCACTCCAAGGTGTCCTGCCAAACTGGAATCATGAGCCACTCTAATGATATCCTGCCTACAAACAGGATGACAACTTGATGTACAACCTCCCATTCACAGTCGGCTGATGCTGTTGGGGGTCTCCACTTCCTCATAAGTATTCCTGACTTTACATAATAACAAGTAGAAGCACCGGCTGTCTCTTCTTCACTGTAAGCAGAGCCTTTCAACTCAGGGTCAGCAACCTGCAACTCAACCAACTCTTGACGAGACAAATTATCAACACTACGGGGTACTGCCTCATCTGGTGAGTGGTCCAAATTAGCAAGAAAAGTGTCAGCTAGGATAACATCATCATCATCATTATCCTCTAAATCACCAGTAACTTTAGACTTAGCCCTAGTGACAGCACATGCAGGGAACACATCAGGGACATCACAATCCTGGGCCGCAGCCACTGGCTCACTAGACAACTGAGGAGCTGGACACACTTGACTTCCACCAATATCATTTCCAAGTAAGAAAGATACACCTGACATTGGGAGTGTCTCAACCAACCCAACCATAACAGAACTATTAACAAAACCAGACTCTAAATTCACTCTGCACAGAGGGACAGAGAAGTAATTATTCCCTACACCTTGTAAGATTACAGTTTCATCAGAGGAATTAACATTAGAGCCTAGAACACTGGTCAGCATAAGGGATTGGCAAGCACCTGTATCACGATATATTTTAACTGATTTCCTGTCATTACTGTCCAGAGGACTGACAAAACCATCAGACAGGAAATTAGCACATGAACTCTTGAGAGTGTCACCCACGTTACTGCTCAAAAGAGGAGCTCCATCATGAGAATTTAAGTTACCCCTCAAAGCAGGTTCAGTTAACTCAGTTAAAGAATTCTGGGAACTCTCAAGAGTGGACACTAGACTCCAATTGACTGAATATTTAAAGACTCCTTTTTGTTCACATCACGCTGTCTCCTGAAACATCTCTCCGTAGTATGACCAAGCTTACTACAATAAGTACATTTACTTTTCTGAAATCTAGAGGTGAAGCTGGTATTTACTTCCTGAGAAACATCATCCTTATTCTCTTTCCTGTTACCTGTACTCTGAGTAGAGGCAACGTACTTACTCTCAGCTTTCCCTTTTTCTTTAGAATATCTCTTGTGAGTGAGAACATATTCATCAGCTAAAACTGCAGCATCAGACAAATTATCTATTCTTTTCTCATCGAGATATAGGCTTACATCTTTATAAATACACCTCTTGAAGTCCTCCAGCAAAATCATCTGCTTAAATTTGTCAAAATCAGAATCCACATTCTTAGAATTTAACCACTGCTCTAACAGATCTTCTTTGATTTTTGCATACTCAACATGGGATTGCTTATCTTGCTTGTAAGTTGTCCTAAATTTCACTCTATAGGCTTCAGGAACAAGCTCATAGGCCTTAAGAATCAAGCTCTTAACTACATCATAATTATCAGATTGATCCTGAGGCAAAGATGCATAAGTTACTTGAGCTTTACCGGTGAGAACAGTTTGAAGGAGTACTGGCCAATACTTTTTAGGCCAATTAAAACCTGTAGCTACCCTCTCAAACAACTGAAAATACTTTGTTAAATCAGATTCATTAAAAGGAGGGACAAGTTTAACATTTTTAGCCACATCAAAATCATCAGAGCTAGATGATCCAGTTCCACCTTGTTTCATGCGATACTCATGGTCTGTCTGAATCCTGGCAAGTTCAATTTGTGCCTGAGCCTGTATCTGTGCCTCCTGAATCCGAACCTGAGATTCCGCCTCCTTAGTCTGAGACTCAGCCTCCTTAGCACGTGCTTGAAATTCAGCCTCCTTAACACGAGACTCCGCCTCCTTAGCACGAGCCTCCTGCAGGGCTAGCTGTAACTTAGCTATTTCAATCTGCGTTTGCTCATTTGGAGGAGTTACATTAAACAAGCTCTTATTAATCATGCCAACAATTTGATCTTTAGAATGATGAGAGTGAACTGCAATTCCCAATTGTTGAGCAACAAGCTTAAGTTCATTCTTTGTTCTGTTTTCTACATCACACACTGTTTGCACATTTGACAAAAAATCTTTGGCTTCATCAAGTGTAGTAATAGTAGACATCATGAATAAGTAACAGTCACAAAATATCAAGCAATATCCTTATGATAATATCCTGAATATCCTGATAAGAGGTCGCCAAATTTATGTTACGGAACAGAGAAAGATAATGTACACTTTAAGTGAGAATGCTAAAAATCACTACTGTCCCGTAAAGTTCCAGGTTCAAAACAAAAGAGTTAGGTAAAATTACAAGTTAAAGTTTAATGCTCAAACTAACAACAAAACATTCAGGACTCATAAGGATAATGTAATGGCAAATAAACAGGTTAAATATATGGTTAACTGCAATAGCCTCTATTAACACGAAATTAGCAAGAGTAAATTTATCTAAGTCAGCCCTGATAAAATGAGATACCAGATAATACTCAGTGAATGCCAGATAAATTATTACCGATACAAACTATTATCAAAAATGACTGACAAAGAACCCTACATAAATTACAAACTTCACTAGGCCTACAAATTAAACTTATGCTATACAGTACAAGAACAAAATGCAACAACGGTTATACTCAAATTACACACAGCTGCTAGATGTTTGGAGATTTCTTGAGCACTCACAATAATAATATCTGTACAGGGGAGGACAGAGATGTGAACAAAATGAGGAGCAGATCTAAGTGGCAATGATGCAGAGAATGAGCTCATTATATAGGGGCCAGCAAAGCTTGATACAACTTGCAAGAAGGACGCGCAAATGAAGCCATGGGGACAAAGAGCTGACAATCCCGCTCGGAACAACAGAGAGAACGACTTACTCTACTATAACGGTAGAAGGGGGGGACTGGGGCAGAACACGCTCGTGATCAAACATGCAGCATACTGTGCGTTAAAATTACACAAAGGATGATGAAATCATAGGCTGTGTAACAATATATATATATATATAGATAGATAGATAGATAGATAGATAGATACCGTGTATATATTTGGGTGCGTTTCTGGGTGGTTGGGTATTAGTGACGGTCCGAATGTATGTTTTTCAGCATTCGCAAATGCGAATGCGAATATGAATTTTCAATATTCGCGAACACTATGTGAATGCGCGAATATTCTTTTTCATGACAAGGAAACCTCAGTGATTCATATTTTTTTTGTGGGAATTAATTTCGCTGTAAGAGTTTCAGCCAGAGAAATTGTATGAACAAATGTCTATTAATTTTCTAAGTTACCAGGATGCGGGACGATGAGGCAACTCTTATATGCATTACCCAACCTCCACCCGTTGAAAGAGGAATATTATGTACTAAGCAATTTCAACTGTTCTTGAAAGTTATACTTTGTAGCTGTTTTACACTGGAATGATATGAACAAGTGAAAAATGTGTTGACATAAGGACTTATTATTTGTAGCTGAATTTAATTACTGGAATATTATATTTAAGAAACAAAAGCTTCTCAGCTCTCTCAGCAGAGCCTGTTCGTCTTTTCATCATATCTTAGACAGGCACCACTGAAGAGTCGTTCACTGGCAACAATTGATGGATGGCAAGCCAAGACAGTCTGGTCTAACTGAGAGAGTGTAGGATACGTTCCTTTATGATCCTCCACAAGTCAGGGGATCTTCAGCCGCAGCAATGCACTTCTCTTTGTTGCATTGGTCTATGACTTTTGACGTCTGCTGACTACTGTGAAAGCATCACTGCTTGATGAAAGGACTGCAATAAGCTCTGAAGTAAAATCTTTGTTTGTAGATGGTTGAAAAGCAAGAAATGCATCTGGAAGTTTTTTGTTTTCAATTATTTATTTTTGGGTGGTTTCATTTCCTCTTGAACACTCGACCGAAGTTCTTCAGAATAACGGGCGATTCATCACTCTCTGTAAATTGGGATGAAAACTTTTCGCCTTATACGGGTATCTTGGGTCCAAAAATGTGGCCACTGCTTACAAGTCAATAGTTTCTAGTTTTACTGAATCAAATTTCGTTGATAATTCTTCCATTATGTTTTCTTTCAAGTTCTTTATGCCAGGGCTATCGTCGGTGGGTGACTTGATAACCATTTTGAGTGTGGTTACAAAAGGTATTGCTCCAGATATCGATGATGAGGAGCTATTGATTTTCTTTGTACTATCTTCAAACGGCTGGAGAACAATGATGTAGTTTGTCAGAAGGGGGACTCATCTTCAGGAATGTGTGACCTAATTTTAGAGTTTTCTCTCGCATACTTCGTACAAGCAAAGTGGCTTCATAAGTTCTTGCATTCTAACCATCATCTGCAGCGTGCTGTTCCACCGTGCAGAAACATCATGTATCACTGATAACCTGGAAGCATTTATTCTGAGCTGAATTTTCATTCAGTCTTCTTGTGCCCATGGTTGAGTGATTGATGTGAGTGGCTATAGGCCTGCATTTAGAAAGGAGGTCTGTAATTGATTTTTAAATAAGTATGCCGTGCTTGACCGGGAGATGCAGTTGATGGGAGGTATAGTTTGTGTATTGATGGCAGAAATTGTTTTTTTTTTTTTTTTTTTTTTTTTTTTAATATTAGCACCGGCATCCCTCATGGTACAGTCAACATTGTCTCAGGAAATGTTCCATTTTACAAGCATCGAGTTGAATACCTTACTCAAATATTCGCCGGTGTGGCGTTCAGAGAGTGTCTGAACAGATAAAATGTTGTTTTGACACTTGAACTCCATGACAGTGTAATGACTTGTCAGCTGAGAAAAGGGAAACATCAAATTCAGTACCTGACCACTGATCAGTTGTGCATGTTAGTAGACTTTCTCGATGTCTTGATGGAATCAGAAACTTTATTTGCAACAAGGTTGTATACTTGTATATCATCACAAATTAGGTCTCTGTAGTACTTGCGATGTTTCAGTAGATATAGTGGCACTGCCTCTTCCATTAAACGTACGAAACCGATGTCTTCTACATGTGAAAATGGCAAATCATCCATGACTATCATCTCGGCAGTGTGACGATCTAGACCTTGTGGCTTTTGGGTTCTTCGTATTCCATACTTTTATCTTCTCAAAGCAGCTTTCTAAAGTTTGCTGTTTTATTTTCACCAGTGGAGTCGGAAATGTTTTTCTCTTCTTGCTTTCCTTGTTCTTGTCCTCGTTGTGTAGCATACTTTATAAAGTTCTGGATGTTTACTAAGATGATTTCTGAGGCCGGATGATGTTCTTCCTTTTCTGGAATAGTTTTGTTTACACAGTTTGCACTTTGCAACAACTTTAGAGACATTTTCAAAATACTGTCACACCTCACTTGACGACATCGTTATGCTACTGATGCTAACTTCTTTACTTTTCAGTCAGACTCTGTAATGGCTGCTCTGTAATTCTATCAAGCTATCAGTGACCAAGAGAGTGTGAGACACAGCGATTGCACACACACACACACACACACACACACACACACACACACACACACACACACACACACACACACACACACACACACACAGATCACAGAGACTCATTGCAATTGGTGGCAACTTATTGGTCACTGAACTCATTGAAGTAGCAGTGGTGGTCCCAGGGATATCAGACGTGTCCTGGACAGACTTCGAACTGACCCAGAACAGATCACGTCAGACAGGCGTTTTCTCTCTCTCTCTCTCTCTCTCTCTCTCTCTCTCTCAGAAATTCTTGAGATTTAGAGTACTTTTTCTGGTTATAAGCAGAAATTCTTGAGATCAGAGTACTTTCTCTGATAATAAGCTACAAATCTGAAGAATCTGAAAATCTGTCATTAGGTAAAAAATCTGGAGAAATCCAGACTTCTGTGGAATCTGGCAATACTGCATGATACACTAAGAAGCCCTAGCTAGCTTGGCACAGCCTTTTGGCTGGCAACCCTAGTCTAGACCACTCATTCAACTTATGTTTATAACTTTATTTGATTTTCTATAAGCTTCAGAAATAAAGTTACATTATGAATATTGCAAAATTCTCACATGACAACATGCGCATGCAAATATGAATGCGGATATCGAAAAATATGCGAATATTTGTGAATGCAGATGCCAAGGCGAATATTCGGACCATTACTATGATGAATGACTGCATGTGTGGCTGTTGAAAAGTTCTTCCCTTTTCATATCATATTCTTCCCCAGTTTCAAATGGGAACAGAGGCAGGGTTATGACTCTATCTGGACCATTACCATGGTGAATGACTGCATGTGTGGCTGTTGAAAAGTTCTTCCATTGTCATATCATATTCTTCCCCAATTTCAAATGGGAACAGAGAGAGGGTTATGACTCTCTCTCTCTCTCTCTGTATATATATATATATATATATATATATATATATATATATATATATATATATATATATATAAGTAATCCCTCCACTATCCGACATAATAGAGCCAAAGGCATGTCCGGAAAGTGGTCCTGTCCGGATAATGGGCAATAGCCTCCTGGACTTGTACTTATAGACCCTAACTAAGAAAAGCCTCTATACAACTCCCTCTGGACATGTATAGCACCTATTTAAGACCCAAATCACACCAATAAGGGACATAAAAGACTGAAATAAATGCAAAAGAACCATAAAATGAGGTTTTTGAGGTAGGTTTATACAATATTAAACATTCTGGGTACTTACAAGTCCCTGGCTCCTGGACTGGTAGTTATGGACCCTAACCTTGCCTAACTCAGAAAAACACCTCCCTACTGCACATGCATAGCACTTAAGACACTACATATTCACACCAATAAGGGACATAAAAGAGTGAAATGAGGTGTTTGAGGTAAGTATAGTATGGAAAATACAGTACAGTACAGTATGAAACATTCTGCCTACTTACAGCAAGTCCATGGCCATCTTGATGAATAACCGCCTCCTCTCAGACTCTGACAGTAAGAAGGATTTCCTGAAGCACTTGCAGTACACTGTTCATGAAGTCTTACACTGAACTTAGTCATTCGCACTCAGAAGTCCATTCTCTTCACACTGCACACTCTTGTCTTACTTATGCTCCATTGTAACTTAGTAAGTGTTGCACTCTGCATTTTAAGTCTTTCCACTCATAAAACCAATTTCAAAACAAATCACAAGTTTATTTACGTTAAATTTTGTCCAAAAATTGTTTGTCTTTTCACTCAAATTTCTAATTTCTTATCAATACTGTATGCACTGTTTTTCTTTGACTGCACAACACTAAATTCCCATGTGGTCTAGTGGAGAAGTTCTTGCCGTTTAATCACTGTCAGAGTCTGAGAGTATCGCTGGGAGGTGACCTAGGGGTGCGTCGCAGGGTCGTGGTGATGGGGTACCCACTGCAGACGACTCTGAAGATAGACGCAAACTCACTTCGAGCGGTGACTCCACCGTGGCTGATGTGCTGGGCTGTGGCTCGGAGCATGAGGGCCTGTTTTGTGAAGGCAACGGAGTGGAGCAAGGGCTGGGCACATTGGGGATCACAGGCCTGAAAAAGCTGTCAATCATTGTTTGATGCAAGGAACGACGATTCTGACGATTAATGATGCGCTGCCTGAAAGCATGCACTTCCTCCACAAGTCCCAAGGGTCCCACCTTCCTGTCGCAGTCCGGGTGTTCCAGGTAGTCCAGAACAAACTCTAGGTGTTCCCGGAGTGCACTCAACTTGGGGATGGCTGGAGTTGTGTCATGCTGAGAGGAGTCTGCACCATCATCGCCGTCCTCGTCGGAATCTTCAAGCTGGGTACTGACACCTGCAACTGAAGATGCGATCTCAATATCAGACAGGGTCTGATACCCAGGATCCCCCTGGTTGTCATCCAACCACTCATGCACTTCGTCCACATCAACCTTGTCACCATGCACACGTAGACGTGCATGGAAGTCATCCACGTCGAAACCTAGGAAATCGTACTCCACATCCGTTCCGAGAAGCAGACGAGACCAACCATTTTCTAGAGTCTTGACAGGGATTTCCTTCCATGCACTGGCCCAGTTGTAAATGGCAGACTTGATGTTGTAGCGGCGAAGGTTTTCCAAAGTCCACTGGCCTCGTGTGTCCCGTCCCTCCCTGCGCTCATCCTCGTCCTCGAGAACAACCAGCACCTAGTCCAGGAACGTCCATCGGTATAGGCGCTTCATTGCCACGATCACTCCTTGGTCCATTGGTTGGATGAGAGCAGTAGTATTAGGTGGCAGAAACATGCACCTAATGCTGCCATTCTCAGCCACTAAGTCCTTGTCGCACGGGTGGGCAGGTGCATTGTCGAGGAGAAGGAGGGCCTTTACCTGGTCGCATGGGATACCCAGTTTCTCCATCTGGAAATGTATGACCTCCATGATGAAATGGCGGTGGAACCAGTCTTTGAAGATGTGGGCTGAGAACCATGCCTTCAAGGAATGATACCAGATGGCAGGGAGGACATCCATCACCCCACGAAGACACCGAGGCTGCTTTGCATGGCCAACAATAACGGGCTTAAGCCAGTGCATGCCGTTAGCATTGGCACAACACAAAGCAGATATCTGTTGCTTGGAGAGCTTGCGACCAGGTACACACTTCTCTGTCTCCTCGGTTAGAATGTTCGTAGGTAAAGAGCGATAGAATAAACCAATTTCGTCAGCGTTGTAGACTTAACCAAGAGTGAGGCCCTCCCTATCGATCAAGCCCTTCACCTTGTGCTGAAACTCCTCTACTCCATCCTCGTTGGCGTCGAAAGCTTCGCCATG
The DNA here is from genome assembly GCF_032717465.1 of Coenobita brevimanus. NCBI lineage: Eukaryota > Metazoa > Arthropoda > Malacostraca > Decapoda > Coenobitidae > Coenobita > Coenobita brevimanus. The sequence goes on along the minus strand of NC_136974.1, from coordinate 18,417,307 downwards.
AGACTTACGGTTGGTAAGGCCATGTCGTAACTTGAAAGCAAAGAGCCAGCCTTCGGATGCCTTGAAGTCTAGGGCGTCGTGAAGCCTTGCGATCTTCTCAGCAGCAGCCTTCAGCTCCACATCATGTACCATCACACCAGCAGCACGTTGCTGTCGATACCAAATCATCGTGGAGCGTTCGACTTCAGCAAACTTGAGAGTAAACATCATCTTCCTCTCCATGTTGCATTTGCTTTTCGACGAGAAGTCAGCCGTGTACTGCATGAGTTTGTCTCGGGATCTCTTAATATCAAAGTAGATCGGGCCAGGTTGGAGGAGGTGGTGGCTGAATCGGTAGAGAGGCGGCCTGCAGTCCTTGTGGACCCAGGATCGAATCCCGGCTGGGGCAGGGAACAGTTTAAGGATTTGAATTTTGTAAAAGCAGACTTTCCTGATCTACCAGAAGACCTGCCGACATGTCATAAAAATACCCCCACTAATACCAGTACACCAGTTCTGTATGAGACAGCCCTAGCATGTATTCAATATGGATGGTGGGTGTTAGCGCCGAAGTGGTGACATGTAGAGGTGTATGGTATGTAGGAGGACTACTGGGCCTTGAAAGCAGGCTGTGAAGCCTATGACCAGAGTCGGACACATAAAAAAAAAAAAAAAAAATCACGGAGGATGTTTGATGAAGACAACCCCGCTTCTACTTTCTCCAGTTTCTCCCGTTTCTTCTCCAGAGTCAGAACCACTCTCTTCCTCTTCTCAGGCAGCAGGGCCATCATCACATACACGAAGGAGAGGCACAAGAGCAGCAGGAGTGCCTGCAGCAGGTAAGGCACCACCACAAAAAACAGCACGTGGGCAGCCATGACGACGAGCGTTCACTCACGACAAGAGACAGGTGGAAAGTGGGGAGGATGCAGGGGCGCTCTAGTGGATGTGGGAGGAATGACGCACCACAACAAAGCTGTCTCGCACCGCCTGCGCCAAGTTCAAATTACGGGCGGGACAAAATCGTTTGTTTTTTTTTCGATTTTTTTGCGGTTTTCGGACCATTTTGGGAAAATGGGATCCAGGGACGATTATGTCCGGTAAGTGAGGATGTCCGGAAAAGTGGGCATCCGGAAAGTAGAGGGATTACTGTATATATATATATATATATATATATATATATATATATATATATATATATATATATATATATATATATATATATATATATACATGTGTGTATGTATGTTGAATAGTAGAAGAAATTGCATAATCATGTATGTACGTACGTATGTTCAGATTTTAAAAATTAATGAATATTTATACTTCGCCTAACGTAAATGCATAATTTTTTTATCGCATACATATTTTTTCATGTACAGTAAGTTAGAAGGAATCAAGGGTTGGAGGCCCGAAAGATTGCTTAAAAAGAAAAGCCAAATTAAACATCCATTCATTTTGAGATTCTTGTACTCATTCCATTTAAAAGACGAGATCATATGAAGAAGGAAATACAGACAGAAGAAGATTCTGGAGTTGGCATATTGCAGACATGAAGGACCAAAAGTATTGGTTAATTCTTGCATCAGAGAATTTTGATAGAAATGGGATGAGTATTAACCCGTCTTGTGCCAGTGCCATTTTAAAACGGTCTGACATAATTGCGTGCTCAGTGCCAGTGCCGTTTTAAAACAGTCTCGATTTCAAAAATTCATTGTGACCGCAATTTTCAAGCTAGGCGCACAAAAATTGGTGTGCTTATAGGGCAACCCTTCCTCTATCTGCCCTCAGGCGGCCTGGCCCATACACCCACGCTCTCCCGCCTCACGCTTGCTCTGCTTCACTCTGCTTGTGTCAGTCATACAGTGCGGTGATGTCTCGCTGCGGTCTCTCTGACAAGGAGTTTCAGGACCTCCTGAGGGTTCCCTACACTGGGGAAAGTGATCTGGAGGATGACGACGTGCATGATAAGGATTACATCCAGCCTGAGGAGGAAAGTAGTAGTGATGACAAAATTCCCTCACCTAGAAAATCCAGGTATGTGGGCTACACTAGGGCAACAAGTGGTAGGAGGCCACCTGCATGTCGTCTTGCATGTCACGATGAGGAGGAGGAAAGGGAGGAGGAAAGTAGTCCTGCAGTTGCAGGGTGGTTGGGGAGGCAAAGGATTTCACCACATGGGGAGGAAAGTGTGAGGAGGAAGTGTGGAAGATTTGGGAAAGTTCCATTGTTGGGGGAGAGTGACTCATCTCGCCTGTGCTCTCCCTTGTCTCCACATGACTCAGCTCAGCCCAGCACCTCAGGACAAAGTCCTTCCGCCTTCCCCACACCCAGCACCTCACGTGAAACTTTTCCTCCATTCCCCACACTTCCTCATGCCTCCCCACAGCCTGAGGAACACGGAGGCGATGATGATGATGAGGAAACGACGTGGGAGTGGGAGGACGGTAGTGACTTTGTCCCCCGCATTCACCCGTTCATCCACAAAAATGAGGCCGGGTGTAGTTTCCCTGAACTTCACCCTACCTCCAGTATGCTTGACTTTTTCAGGAACTACTTTCCTGTGGAGTTTGTTTTGAAGATTGTGGCCCTGACCAACGCCTTTGCTGCACTTGAACGTGGGGGAACAACACAGACACGACACAGCCGATTGTTTGAACCTGATGTGACCCTGGGTGAAATGTTTGTGTTCATAGCACTTGTGCTTTTGATGGGGATATTGAAAAAAAATCAGCGTCCCTCGTATTGGACTGTGGATCCAGTAGTGGTGACACCATTTTTTGGCAAGGTGATGGGAAGGAATTGTTTTCAGTACATCCTGAGCTGCCTTCATTTTTTTGACACCCCTGACTCTGCTAATGCAAACAACATGGACAGGATGAGGAGGATACGTCTGGTTTTTGATCACCTTCGAGAGAAATTCCGTACCTCCTTCTCTCCATACCGAGACCTCGTCATAGACGAGAGTCTAGTGCTATGGAGAGGTAATATTGCTTTTTGTCAGTATATCTCTAGCAAAAATCACAGGTTTGGCTTCAAAATCTTCGTGATGTGTGACTGTAAGACTGGGTATGTGCAGGACATAGTCCTGTACACAGGTGTTCAGATGGACATCACAGAAGATAGAAGTTTGGGACTCTCAGGGGCTGTGGTAAAAACGATGAACGAGGAATATCCTCATCGTGGGCATGTCCTATACCTCGATAACTGGTACACAAGCCCCCTTCTCGCCAGATACTTTCACCTCAGGAAACTGGTCTGTGCGGCACTGTAAAGAAGAACCTTCGGCACATGGTGAAGGTGGGGAGGAAGTTTCAGAAAAACGTGGTTGTTTTTACAAATCACATAATATCCTCGCAACAGCATGGCACCACAACCACGAAGTATTCCTTCTCTTGTCTGTTCATCAGCCCCTTGTACACCGCACAGACAGTGTAGATTACAGGGCAGAAGGGCAGCGCCACATCTGGAAACCAGAACCTGTCTTGGCGTACAATGTGAATATGTGACAGGTGGATCAATCAGTCGTCATGATTTCCAGCGCTGACTGTGCCAGGCCAACGATGAAGTGGTATAAAAAATTATTCTTTCATCCCCTCGACATCACCGTCCTCAACGCTCACGACCTCCACGCACATACCACTGGCATCCAGGAGATTTTCGAGGGCTATATTCGCGAGGTGGTGAGGGAAATAGTGGGAGAATATGGGGAAGATAGAAGTACTGCTCGTCACCACCATACCGCTGCCACACCTCTCTGCCTCACTTCTAGACACTTCCCCATAATCGTCCCTCCAAGTGGAACACGTCAGAATCCTCAGCAGAGGTGTCATGTGTGTGCAAACAGCACTGTAAGGCCACGTACTTAGTGGAAGGACTCAAGGTATATGTGTGCAGAGTGTGATGTAGGACTGTATGTATACCCATGCTTCGAGGAGTATCACACTGTCGGTGACTATTGAGAAACAATAGTGTGGTAATGACGAGTGATAAAAAGACGCTCAAAAAGTGTTGTAAATACGAAATATGCTCAGAAAGTGTTATAAGTACTGCATACATTGATGATATGTTGTAAATATTTTCTCGTAAGTGTAAGGACTGAATGTTGTGGAGTAAAATTTTACGTATGTTCTCGTAAGTGTTAGACGATGTATTCATAGTGAGATGATAAAAAATACTCTGGTAATGTCTGTGTATACTGAAGGCATGTTGTAAATAATTTACTGTAAGTGAAAGGGCTGTACATTGTTAAGTCAGGTTATGCATATTTTCTCGTAACTGTAAAACAATGCATTCACAGTGATATGTATAGTGTTGCATGAGTAAGTGATTTTTTTTTTCCCAAAAAAACATGATCTTTATGAAATAATGATTTTTTTTTTTTTTTTTGTAGGTGTGAGGTGGACAGGAAAGTGTTAAGACCATTCCTATACCTTCCCTGAGTCACGTTGGCAAGAATACCTGAGTTTTCCTTGCATAGAAAACGGGTTTTCTCTCACCGTTGCTGGGGATTCTCCCATCACTCACACCTGAGGGTGGCAGAAGGGACTATGAAAAACGCACTTCCAGCCTCTGATGAGTTTTTTTATGGTCATATTCGTTATTTCCACATCAAAATCTATCATTTTAGCCTAAAAAAAAAAAAATGGCCAGCACAGGGGTGACACTTCGGGATTGAAGTGGCTGGCATGTGGCGGGTTAACTACCAAACATAGGAGCTACGGGTCCACTGTAATGGAATAGAAATGCAAGCAGACAGTTCGTAAGAGCAGTGATAATTGAATCAGTGACACAAACAAGAAATAGATGGAACAGTGTGGCGAAAAGACAGAGACTGAAGGCAATCAGTAAACTGGAGTAGACTGTAGCACCAGTCGAGCAGGGCAGTACTCCCGAGGTTGATGGCAAGCTGGTGATAGGGAGAGCTGGAGCTCCCGTTTCACCAGCCCTCAGGACTTGATTCTGACCATCTCCCTTTGCTGAACATTTTCAGTGCATTCCTTTACACAGAGAGTAGGCCAGCATGCTTTCATAATACCTCTACCTTCAGCTGTCAACACCACACTACATGCGCATAATATATCACACCTTCTATTCACGTCTTTAGTAATGCCCGCTGCAATCTTACTGACAAATGAGGTGGTACCTCGGATTGCCACCACTGGCAGGGTAAGGCTGGCGGCACAGGGTCCTCCTGGTCTCCATCAAGCGAGTGTGCCGGCAGCAACTGTTGCTCTTTCCAGGAATGCTCGTCAGCGAGGAGGTGACAGTGTGGCCTTATTCTTTACCAACATCCACGGCCTTACCACAAATTTAAACTCAGTTCATTTTTTCCTTCAGTCCATATCCCCTTTGGCCCTTTTCCTCGCAGAACCACAAATCTCACCCTCTACCGATATATCTCCATTTTGTTTTCCCAGTTACCATCTCCTTACAAGCTTCCGTAACAAGGGCAGCACCTGTTTTTATATCAAATCCCAATATGCAGTTGACACTATTTTAAACTTCACTTCATCCAGTTTTGATTACTCATTATATAAACTAAATTGTCAAAACATTACCAAATGTGTAGTTTATCGTTCCCCCAATGCTTCTTCGGAACCAGTGTATTTGATTCCATATCCACTCAGTTGAGTAACCTTGACCTTGCCCTTGGCACCGAAATTACCATTTTGGGTGATTTTAACATACATAATGTTGAATGGTTATTGCATTCTGCCAGGACTGATGACGCTGGTCTAGAGTGCGAGCTGTTTGCGGAATCGTTTAATCTCACCCAGTTGGTAAAGCAACCAATCAGAATACCTGATAATCCTGACCATAATGCCCATCTCTTGGATTTATTCTTGACAAATAATCCAGATCAATACAGGATAGAGGTACTGTCACCACTTGGATCCTCTGACCACAATCTCATCAAAGCCTCATTAGTTAACCCTCCCACACCTCCTAATTCTGAACCTGTCAGGGTGACCCGATGACACTTTGATAGGGCAGACTGGGATGGATTTAGAAATTATCTTGCTGACATTCCATGGCAGTCTTTCTTCTCTAGTGATCCCAATTCTACCCAGTCCCACATTTGTGACTTAATACTAGCTGGTATGGATTTATTCATACCAAGTCAACATTTCACTAAAAGATCGAACTCTCCAAAATGGTTTGATGGCAACTGTGCCAGAGCAACAGCCCAAAAGTCATTAGCATATAACTCTTACTTAAAATAAAAAACATCTGAATCACTCTCCCAATTTAAAATTGCTAGAAATCATGCAAAAGCTGTATTAAATCTATCTAAATCAAACTTTCTTCAAAAGCAAGCATCAAAACTACTTAACAACCCTAATGACTGTAGAATATTCTGGTCAACTCTTAATTCTTTCAATAATAACTTTAACAAGTCATCTTCCATTCCCCCACTAAAATCTTCAGATGGCAACATTACAAATGACCCGCGTGGGATAGCAGATATCTTTGCCAGTACCTTTGCCAGAAACTCTACCATAGACGATACCAGCCAGAATGTCCCAGTACTGGAACTTGATTCTCCCGAAATTGCCCCACTTAAAATACAGACAAGATACGTAAAATCCATCCTAGACAATTTACCTACCAACAAAGCTCCAGGCCTAGATGGAATTCCGCCAATTGTTTTGAAAAAGTGTTCCCCTGAACTTGCCTCTGTCCTAGCTAAATTAGTCAGACTATGCATACGTACTTCTTTATTCCCAAATTCATGGAAAGAAGCCAATATCCACCCAATTCCGAAGAAAGGAAGTTCGTCTGACCCCTCCGATTACAGACCAATAGCTGTCACATCTTCTCTTGGTAAGGTATTTGAAACTTTAATTAATAAGCACATTGTAAAACATCTTGAATCCAACAACTTAATTAGTGATAGACAATATGGTTTTCGCCACGAAAGATCCACCATTGACATACTCAATCTCTTAACTCATACCATCCATCAATCAATTGATCTTTTTGGAGAAACTCATGCAGTAGCTCTTGATATCTCTAAAGCTTTCGACATAGTATGGCACCATTCCCTGCTGTCCAAACTCCCTTGCTATGGACTAACGTCTTTTGTTCCTTTGATATCTTCATATCTTAGTGACAGGAAAATAAGAGTAAAAGTAGATGATGTATATTCCAATTTCCACTCAATTAACGCCGGCGTGCTGCAGGGATCAGTTCTGGTGCCAACCCTATTTCTGGTTCATATTAATGATCTATTATCTGTCACCCACAATCCCATTCACTCATATGCAGATAGCTCAACACTACATAGTTCATTGACACTCAGACACCCATTTACAAAGTCTAATATCTCTACCTCTCAACTCAGTACAGCCATCTCCATAAATCAAGATCTATCTACGATCAGTGAATGGGGACAACAACCTTGTCTCTTTTAATGCTAGTAAAACTAAATATATACAGTTTACTAGTAGACAAATATTGCCAGATTAGTACATTACCTTCAGTGCTACTAATATTCCCATCTCCAAAAGTATCGAAATTCTTGGCATCTCACTTAACAGCCCCCTCAGCTGGACCTCTCATGTCAGATCACTTGCTAAAACCGCCTCAAAGAAACTTGGATTATTGTACAGAGTCCGTAACTTCTTCACCAATGAGCAGTTAGCTATAATTTATAAGAGTCATGTGCGCTCTCAGCATGAATATTGCTCATCCTTATGGAATGGTTGTGGAGAGATTGCATTAAGACAACTAGAAAAAATTCAGAACAAAGCTGTTAGAATCATTAAGAACCCTGTCATTACATATAAACTACCTCCCCTGCATGTAAGAAGGAATGTTGCCTCCGTTGCTTTATTTTACAGATATTTTTTTGGCAAATGCTCAGACGAAGTTGCGTCCATGGTGCCACCTCTCCATGCCTTCCCTCGTGCTACACGAGCATCTGGTAGTGCTCATGACTGGAATGTCACTCAGCCATACTGCAGAACTTCTGCCTATCAGAATTCTTTCATTCCCCGAACTGCATCTCTCTGGAATTCGCTTCCCCGGAGTTGTTTCCCTCCAAATTTCAACCCACAGCTGTTCAAGTCTAACTGTTACAGATATTTTATGAACTGAGGATGCCAGTAATCTGGTGTATGGATTGTTTTTTTTTTTACTCATTTGTTTGTCCTTCCTCCGTTCTGTTATTTATAAAAAAAAAAAAAAATTGGGGAGAGTGTTAACTATATACTATATACCTAGGCTGCTTCCCCTAAAGAAAGGGAGGTAGCCAAGACAAGACGACACATTCCCAATTTACTCATCCAAACACAAACATTTATTTTATCTTAGCCCCAAGGGGAGATGGGACAGATCCTCACTGCACCACACCGCAGGAGGGTCAACTGCACAGTGCAATCACCAACATCCGCAGCAGGGCCCAACAGCAGAGCCGGTTTACCCCAGCCACATCATAACAGACCCAACCGCTTACTCTCACCTGATCTGATCAGCTGATCAGACCAAATGTGGGAGAATATCTCCTCAGGGCAGCCTCACCATTTATTCATTCACAATTTCTCTCCAGTTATTCCTACCACGCATAGCCACTCTTCCAAGCTCAACAGACATCCTCTCTCATCTAACTCTGTCTTCACACTGCCCATCCATCCTATTCGTGGTCTTCTTTTGCAGCTTACGCCTCTCATATCCATTCTAGTGATCTTTTTCACCAGTTGCTCTTCATTCATTCTCTCCACATCCCCAAGCCATCGCAGCACACTCTGCTCAAATCCATCAGCCATTTCCCACATAACTCCAGTTCTCCTTCGCATTTCATCATTTCTCACTCGATCCATACACGTCACTCCACGCATACTTCTCAGACACCTCATCTCCATTGCATTCAAAGTTTTCCTCTCTGCTACACCCATATTCCATGTTTCAGCCCCATATTACGCAGTCGGTACCACTAGACCCTCATACAGCCTTCTCTTTACATTCATTCTAAGCAAACGACATCTAAACACTTTTTTCATTCCTCCCAGCATCTTTTCTACTTCATTCATTCTAAACTTCACTTCTACGCCTATTCTTCCATCCACAGCAACCTGTGACCCTAAATACTTAAAGCACTCTTCCTGCTGAAGCAACTCATCATTCAAAACTATATTCATCCTTCTACCATCTACCAACCTCGTGCACTTCTTCACTTTACTCTTGTTCTCATTTACTCTTAATTTCCACCTTTCACACCCTTCCAAACTCCTCTACCAACTGTTTCAGTCTTGCCTCCGAATCAGCCACCAGTGCAGTATCATCTGCAAACAGCAGCTGATTCAGATTCCACTCTCTATCATCAGCATTCACCAGACTGAAGCCTCCACCTAATACTCTTGCATTCACCTCCCTTACAACACCATCCATATAAATATCAAACAACCAAGGCGACATCACACATCCCTGCTGCAGCCCCTCTCTCACGGGAAACCAATCACTCACAGTATTTCCCACTCTTACACAAGTGCTACTTCTTACATAAATACTTTTCACTCCTTTTGACAACAACCATCAAGTCCATTCTATCTCAAAATAGTCCACAAAGCCTCCCTATCAATTCTATCATACACTTTCTCTAAACCCATGAACGCCCAAAACACACTCTTACTTTTTGCTAAATACTTTTCACACATCTGTCTCACAGGAAACACCTGATCCACACATCCCCTCCCTCTCCTAAAGTCACACTGCATGTCACCAATCATTCCGTCTGTACCCTCTCTTAACTAGCACTCTACCATACACCTTACCTACAACACTCAAAAGACTTATACCTCTTAAGGTAATACATTCATACTTATCACCCTTACCTTTATACAACAAAACCACAAAAGCACTTGCCCAGTCAATTGGCACCATACTGGTCACAGAACACACATTCAGCAATCTTACTAACCACTCAACAATAGTCGCTCCATCACCTTTCAGGCATTCCCCAGCACACCCATCCATACCTGCAGCTTTCCCTTCTTCTATCTCCTCTACTGTCTCCTGCACTTCCTCTAACGTGATCAATCATTTAACTCTCCCAACACATTTATTCCTTGCACCCTTCCATCTGCCACAACCTCAGCCTCCTTTTTCTCCTCTATATTTAGCAAACTTTCAAAATACTTCACCCATCTCTTCCTTACTGCATCCATCCCAATTAACATCCTTCCATCCTCTGCTTTTACTCACTTTTCCTTCCCAGATTCTCCCTTTCGCACCATATTCACCTCCTTCCAAAACATTTTGTTATTCTGTTGAAAATTCTTAGTCAACTGCCTACCCCGACCTCTCATCTGTTGCCACTTTAGCATCATGCACAGCCCTTCTCTCCCTATTCCTCTTTTCCTTATACCTCTCATATTACACCTCATCCTTTCCCTGCAGCCACACTTCATATGCACCTCTCTTCTCAGCCACAGCCAAAATTACTTCCTCGCACCACCATTCACTTCCCTTTCTTACACCACCACCCACTCATCTCACACCACACACCTCTTCCACTTGCCCCACCATAGCACTCTTAAACAACTGCCATTCCTCCACACACTGCCATTTTCCTGATCTTTCACTGCATTCCATTCATCTTTCATCTTCTGGTACTCTATCATTTTCTCTCTTTTATCCAACTCACTCACTTTCAAAACCTCCCTGCCACACCTAACCCCCCTACCTCTCACCCATCTCATACCTACTTTCAACATTCCCTCCACCAGGTAGTGGTCAAACATACCTCCACCTTCTCCTCTCAAAACTGTCACATCCAACAATCTTCCTTTTACACTCCTGGACACAACCATATAGTCCATCAATGCTCTATCAACAACCCTTCCACCCTCCTGTCTCACCCATGTATCCTTATATATATCTTTCTTATCAAATAAGGTATTTCCAAGCACCATCTCTCGCACAACACACGTCCCTATCATTCGTTCCCCATTTTCATTTCTTCCAGGCACACCATGCATACCAACTACACGTTCAACTGCTACATTTCCCACTCTGGCATTTAGATCTCCCATCATTACCACATTCATATTTGCACCAAAACTCTGCAGACACTCATCAACATCATTCCAGAAAGACACCCTCTCTTCTGTATCCTTTTCACTACCAGGCCCATATGCACTCACAAATACCACAACTCACATCCAAACGAAGCTTTCACACACGTCAGTCTCGATGACACCTGCCTCCATTCAATCACACACTGTCACACATCCTGGCTCACTAACAAGGCCACATCTTCTCTCGCCCTTCCTCTATCAACACCTGACATCCTTCCATTCACACTTCCAAAACGAGACTCACCATTCCATTTCATCTTTGTTTCACTCAAAGCTAACACATTCATCTCTCTTCTCACTCACATTCTCTCAATCTCCTCCTTTTTAGCCTCAAAATGAAAATGAAAAGTCAAGAGTAAGAGCAGTGGAGATGGGCCTGCTGAGGAATGTATGTGGCGTACAGAGGGTGGATAGGATACGAAATAATGTGATTCGTGAAAGATGCAGAGTGAGAAAGTCGGTGGACACCAGAATCGAAGAGAGTGTACTGAGATGGTATGGTCATGTGGAGAGAATGGATAACAATAGAGTGGTGAAAAAGGTATGTATATCTGAGCGAATTTGAAGGAGGGAGGAGGCGAGGTAGGCCAAGGAGAAGGTGGAGAGATATGGTGGATGAGTGCATGAGGAAGAGAGGTTTGGAAGTCGGTGAGGCTATGGAACTGACAGGAGATCGAGCTGGCTGGATGAATGTTGTGAGGGGAAGAGCTTGATCAGGGATTTTGGCACCCCCTTTTAACGTGGCAGCGTCTGGACTGACTCTATCGGATAGAATTATGTGAAGATACAGAATGCGGTGAATGTTTTTGGCGTATCTGATACAGCCAGGATTCCAGGGGCTTGACTGATGAGTGAATGGAAGCGTGGCCCATTGGACTGGGCAAATTTGGGCTGTCTGGACATTGCTACTCCTCACCCTGCCCTAGAGTGGGAAAGGAGATCGGAATGATGATGATGATGATGATGATGACAAAGGAAAAGGAGAAAAAGAAGTGTGTGCTAATTATTGGGGCATTTGCCTTTATGTGTAATAGGAAAAGAATATGGTAGGATACTTATTGACAGAGTTAGGGAAATAACAGAGGAATTAGTTAGAGAAGAACATGGAGGCTGTAGGAAGGGAAGAGGTTGCGTAGAGATATTTATTCTTAGATCTTTAGTGGTAAAGTTTCTAGAAAAGGGAATGAAGTTGTATGCAGTCTTCATGGATCTGGAGAAAGCATATGCCAGAATGGATAGACAAGGATTGTGGAAAGTATTAAGAATATCTGGAGTAGATGGGAAGTTGTTGAAGGCCGTGAAGAGTTTGCATGAGGGTGCAAAGGCTGCAGTGCGTGTGGATAGTGAACTGAGTGAATTTTTCTATTTGAAGGTTGGATCGAAACAAGGATGTGTCATGTCTCCATGGTTGTTCAATCTGTACATGGATGGGGTAATAAAAGAGATACAAGGTAGGGCAGTGGATGTTGGAGCGGCCCTAATGAGAGAGGGCAGTGTTTGAAAACTCCCTGTACTGTTGTTTGCAGATGATACTGTGTTGTTAAGTGAAGACAAAGGGGAGCTGCAGGGCTTGGTGGATGAGTTTGGGAGACTGTGTAAGAAACTGAATCTAAAGGTGAATGTAGGGAAGAGTAAAGTTATGGTCTTCGAGAGAAGTGAATTCAGTGAATGTACAGTGAATTGGATGGGAAGGAAATGGAGAATGTGAGTGCGTTTAAGTATTTCGGTAGTGTGATGAGTAAGGATGGAAGTTTAGAGGGTGAAGTGCTTGAAAGGGTGCAGCAGGGAAGAAAGGTTGCTAGTTCCTTGAAAGCAGTGATAAGAAACTTGGAAGTGAGCATGGAAATGAAAATGCTACTACATGACAGTATTGTGATATCAACTCGAACACATGGAAGTGAAGCTTGGACCTTGTTGGAGGGAATGAAGTCAAGAGTGAGAGCAGTGGAAATGAGTTATTTGAGAGGAGCATGTGAACTCACATGGAGAGACAGGCTGACAAATAAGTGCAGGATTCTTGTGGTGTGGATATGGATGTGATAGGAAGCTTTAGGAAAAACACATTGAGGTGGTTTGGCCATGTGGAGAGGATGGAGAGTGAGAGACTGACGAGGAGAGTGTATGTGAGCGAGGTGGAAGGGGGGAGAAGGAGATGGAGGCCATGGATGAGATGGAGGGATGGAATGGAGAGGTATATGAGGGAAGGGCGTGTGAACTGGGAGCAGGGCAGTGAAATGGCGGGGGACAGAGCGACATGGAGGCGATTTGTTTGTGGCCACCCCTTACGGGATTAAGGCGTCTGGCAATAAATAGACAGACTTATCATGTACAATTTCTGCCTCCTTGGTGTAATACTTGCAAAGTTTTAATAGGAAAATGCATTAAAATAATCAGTTCTATGTATTTTTGCAACTTCATAACATTATATAATCTAATAGCATTCTAACTACCAAAAGGCACAAGGAGGCATACTAACACATATTGCTAGAGAGTATGAAGCCTGTGCCTGAATTAGTTTCCGATTCCTATCCCGGAAATGAAAATTTATGTTTTTACTTTTTCATTATTAAAAAAAAAAAAAAAAAAAAAAAACTTAAGACAGCATTCTACACATCAAAAGGTACCATTTCACTGGAAGACATAAGTATATGAAATTTCACTAGTGTAGTGATTACTTTCTGAGTTTGGCCCGGAAACGAAATCTCTACGCCTGGCCAGCCGCCCAGTTTCCCAAACTCTTCGGACAGAGACCTATTGATCTCATTAATAACAACGCCCTCATCTGACTTTATCAGGTGTAGGGTAAACATGGACTGGGAAACGCAAGATGCATCAGGACACATAAAATTAATTTGGAACCTTTAAATGCACAAGGACACAGAAAATGCATTTGGAAACATAAAATGCTTAGCGAAATGAAAAATCCATTAGGTAATATAAAACGTATTGGGAAACAGAATCCCAGTAGAATGATCTGGAAGGCATAAAATGCTTTGGAAAACTCGGAAAACATTGGAAATCATAAATTCTCTGAGACACACAAAAATGCAGTTTTAAGGGAGGGCATATTATAGTTAATTTTCTTGCCTGACTTATTTTCTATTATGATACTTCTGCTTTTACTATTACTCTTGTTTTTTTTTCCTGACATTATTTCGAGGCATATCAACAAAACTGTCTTGTTTTCATTTTATGCTTTATTTCCATACGTGATGACATTCCCACGCAATTTTTCCACACGACATCAATTCCAGAAGCATAACATTTCAACATATATAATATCCACTGCATCATTTCCACGTAAACACTTCCCTTATATAAAAATTTACTCTAATTTACACATTCAACATAATGAATTTTTATGACCGGCATTGTTTGAAAGTAAATATACTGTAGATATGAGAAAGGTTTTCCTTGTTGAGAGAGAAGACTCTCAGAGCAACCTGCTGGTAAACTGAGATAAACTTGAGCTAGTGATTGAGTCACAATACCTTGATGTAGCAACAGAAAAGAGAGGTAAACTGTACAAAGAGACTCGGATAGTAGAGTGACTCAGGGAAGAAAAATGACTGGTGCTATGAAGGAAACGACGTCTGGGAATGTGGTTACTAGCATAGTCTGCTAGTGACCACATTAACAAGTGGATGCAACGCTCTGGTATGGGATGGTTTTGAAAAGTGAGGAATTACAGCAATGGGAATGAGGCTGTTAGTAATGAGTGTGGACACCGTAGAGAGAATAGGGTCTGAAAGAATGTGATTACCTAACTATATGGTATAAAGATCTGTTAATGAAAGAGTAAAAGAGAGTTTGCTTAGACTGTACGGTCGCATGGAGAGAACAGATGAATAAAGTGGTGAGGCGAATAAATGGGAGTGAATTTGAAGGTGAAACATCGTAGGCCTAGAATATGTGTGGCTATGTTAATGAAAGAGTAAAAGAGAGTTTGCTTAGACTGTATGGTCGCATGGACGGACAGCTGAATAAAGTGGTGCGGCGAATAAATGGGAGTGAATCTGAAGGTGAAACATGATAGGCCTAGAATATGTGTGGTTATAGCAAACAAATGTTTGAGAAAGATAGGTATGAAAGTTGAAGAGGCTAGGGATTAACTTGGGAATGAGTCGGGAATGGAAGTACAACTTAAAAACATAAACAATGGCTTAGCACTCGCTATTAATATAAATGTCAACGGAATGACTCTGTCAGGTGTACATGAAGGACTTTTTAAAAAGTATACTAAGAGAATGCAAGATGGTCTCCACACAGTTACAATGCAGCAACCCTCTTCTCTGCAAACTGCCATGATAATTAGTGAACATACAAAAACATAGGGGCTCAAAATTTGTGTTTATATAGTTTGACGATCGAGTGCAAAAATACGTTTAAAAGGCGCAAATAAAAATTTAAAAAATGAAGAAAGAAAATAGAGTTAATTGTTTTACAGGAAGGTGCACTAATCCTCCACCAACCCCACTTGACACGTAGGGATGCCAACGTGTCAAGTGGGGTTGGTGGAGGATTAGTGCCCCTCCCTGTAAAACAATTAACTCTTAGCCGTTGGCCACCCCGTTTGGGATACATGGCGTCTGGCAATGAATGAATGAATGAAGAAAGAAAAAAAGTATCAGAGGCTGTTGACTTAAGGAATAACTGTGCCAAGTTTGAAGCGACCTGGTGAAGAAATAAAGAAATGACATCAAGCTGAAAAAGCGCTTGGAAGAAACAAGAATCAGAGGATGGTGAGGGGAATAAAAAAAAGTGCAACTAATCATACTCGTACCCGTCAGGCACAGCCAGTATTCGGGGTCAACATGACGTTTGCAACAGTTTTTGGTCCAGGTTACTGGTCATAATATTGACAGTTCTCAAACTTTCATACGGTTTCATTTTTTGTTTCCAGATATCACTAACTCCATTTCCAGATGGAAGGAGGGTAAAAATAATGATGATAATGACATTACTACTACCTTTGACGTCAGTTCCACAATAGCATCATTTGCTCAGATTTACACAGCTGATACTGATTCTACATGTGATTTTCTAATTTCACATCATATCATATCCACATAGTTTCCATGCTTAGCCCTTAACACTTCGATGACGCTTTACGCATTTCAGTCTTGCTACTAACAAACAATTATATTTAACTTACCACAGATGTCTAGTAGCGAAAACAATAATGAAGCCATAACTAACTACTCCACTTCGAAAAGTCTCTCCTAAGCTGAATAAAAGCGTTTGGAGGCAGCAAGCTTAAATAAAAAAATACGTCACCAGATTGATTAGGTTAAACACACACACACACACACACACACACACACACACACACACACACACACGGCATCATTTTCACGATTGAAACCATTTCCACACTAAATCACTTCCACATCCGTCATCATTTTCTAATCTTACTATAAGTTTCACACTTGACATTCTTTACACTCACATCATTTCAAAATTGACGTAGTTTCCACATACATTATTTCCATACTTATCTTTTCCACTCATGGACATGACTTCCACACACATCATTATCACAAAAGATTTTATACTTCACATTATATCCAGTGTCAATAACGTCACTTTCACAGCTCCACATCTGACATCCACACCGACATCAATTCCATATTAGACGTCATTTCTATATACATCATCTTGATATTAATCCATTTCTCCTCATTACATCGCACACACACACACACACACACACACACACACCTGACATCATTTATTCACCTGATATATATTCTACACACACGCCCTCTTCATTTTAAGTATCAGTTCAATACCTGATAAATTTTTATACATTATTTCAACTTTCACATTGTTGCCTCACTGGACATCACTTCCCCATTAAACGGTTCCCACACTAAATTATTTCCTCATGTGACATTTCCTCATAGCTTCATTCGCAGCATTTCCAAACCTGAAACCATTTCCATTACACGCAGCATTTCTACATTTGATATTATCTGCAGACATGACATCATTTCTACCAAAAGTATTTCCACAATCGTCATCATTTCTAAACTCCACATTTACCACCAATAACGTATCCTATCGTAACGCAGACTCCACATTTACATCTACACACACATCATTCCTCATATCATTTCCACATTTCATATTATTTTCCATTCTGGCATCACACTTGCCAATGGCCTTTAAAATCGCAGAAGCTGAGCTAATCTAAATCTCCATTAATCCCTCTGCATTTATTATTTCTACAGAGACGGATTAAGAAATGGACTTGCGAGTTAAAACTTTTATCACAGGGGATCATCCACGAAACTACCTCCCTGTTAATCCTGTCAACACGATAATTTATTCTTGTATTCATACCTCCCACCAAGTTGTTTTTTGAGCTTAGATGAAACCTGTCTCCATCAGTCCCTCATCTGGTAAAACAACATATATTTATATTCTGAGCTGGTTTTTATCAAAGCATCAAAGTCCTTACGACTACTTGTAAGTCCTTATGAATGTTCATAAACTTGCGAGAAAATCTAAGAGTTATTTATGAAACCTTCCAAACGCTGTGACTTTCACAACTCGGGGTCTCAGTTACAATTGACTGGTAACTGTGGCAAAGATTTTAGCTTTTCACATGGCTAGAGGATGCAAGATAGTCGACCGACAACAATTCTGAATGCGCCAGCCGTGCAATTTTCGCCTTCGCAGAGGCGTTGTTGATGTATACAATGATGGTAAAACAAGGAAGGCATAAACTGGATCGTGCCGACCTCGTTCATGTGCCTGAGTTCGAGTGTGAATGGCAACCACACATAGCGGAGTCAAGTTGTAACTGCAGATATAAAAGTGGCGATAACCCTGAGATTATGAGCCACCGGGAAATGCAACAATGTAGTGCCGGTGATAGCACTGAATACTCAGGAGTAAATAGGTTGCCACAAATGTTATTTTTGTACGCACACACATACAGTGCAGTTTCCAGGTGAGTGAAAGAGTTAGGGAGCGAGTGATGTGATGTGCAGCAACGTAAGACTCTTGAGATCCTTATCAATTCTAATTTCCATTCTTCTCCACTACCATCACCAAAGTAAATAGGTTTTCTTCACTTTTTTCACAGTTGTCATTTACACAAACTACATGAAATTTATACTACAGAGAACATAATAGGATGTTCCCCAATTATCGCAAAGGTGCTTTAAAAATATACCAAAAAGACGAAACCGGCAACTCCCCAAATGATTGTATTTGAAAATAAGTGTGGATAATTGTAGAAAATTTCGATATATACGATATACATATCATTATGCTTATCTATATTCTTAACTCACTATTTCTGCAGAATAGCAGTCAGACTATGTGAATTTGTAATATATAGGCAAACCACATTTGCTAACTGAAGCATGTTTTCACACTTGCAAGTCCTAAGCGAGCTCCTAATCACAGCTGTGAGATTATCTGAGAACATTAATGAACACCTCCTAGGAATTTTTCACAGCTGTGAGTGACTTGGGGACATTTTAGCGGATACATGTGAAAAATCATAAGAATTATTATACATATCGGCCGTGATCTACCTACCTCCAAGCGACTTATTCATATACAGAAACTGCTGGAGTATCTCAACTGAGAGGAGGTAGGGTTTGAAAACTTCGTGCACTGTTGTTTGCTGATGATACTGTATTGTTCAGTGAAGATGAATGAGAGTTTCAAAGCTCATTAATGAGTTTGGGCGTGTGTATAAGACTTGGAATCTAAAAATGTTACAGTATAGGCAAGAATAGCCTAAAGTTATGGTGCTTGAAAGAAAACGAAGTCATATTATGTACAGTACAGTGAAGCTGGATGGAAATGAAAAATATGAATGCATTCAAGTACTTAGGTACTGTGATGTTTAAGGGTGGAAGTTTAGAAGAAGAATTCTTTGAAAGGATAGAGCAATGAATAAAGTTGCTGTTCACCGAAAGCAGTGACAAGACATAAGGATGTGAGCGTGAAGGTGGGAAAAAAATATAGTTGCATGACAGTACTGTGACCCGCACTCTACCATATGGAAGTGAAACTTGGATCTAATTGGAAGGGTACGAGTTAAGAATGAGATCAGTGGAGAGGAGCATGAGGAGTTACAGTATAGGGGAGACACACAGACAAGTGGGGTAGTAAAGGACTGCTGTGGTATTGACGTGGATGAGATTGAAAACGTTAAGCGAAATGCTCTGAGATGGTTTTGCCATGTGAAGTGGATGGAGAGAATGAGAGACTGACTAGAACATTATATGTGTGTGAGGTGGAGGGGGAAAAGGGGAATGATAGACGAAGGATGAAATGAAGGGATGAACAGGTGAGATTTATGACAGAGGGGTTTGAACTGGAGGTAGAGCAGCCGAATGGCATAGAAACGGAGACATGGAAGTGATTTTGTTTGTGACCTCTCACGACAGTAAGGCGAGTCACTATTACTGTCTACAGTAATGATGCTATTTATAATTTAATGTAAAAAGATGTTATTAATTCAGATTTGCACCATTCAATTCAAGTTAACAAAATCTGTAGGGTGGAATACTGTAAATAGCAGATAAGGAAAAAAATGAGTGAGATGTTAGGTGTGGAAATGTTTAGTGTGGAAAAGTGTGGAGTAATGTTAAGCATACATATGATGTCAACTGTGCAAATGATTTATATTATGAAAATAAATTCCAGTGTGAAAGTGCGGGTGTGGAACTGATGCTCAGTAGTTAATGATGTGTGAGAATGATAAGTGTGAGAATCATAAGTGTGAGAATGACGCCAAGAGTGAAAATGATGTGTAAAAATGAGGTCTAGTGTGGAAACAATGTCAAGTATGAAAACGGCAAGTATGGTAATGATGTGTGGAGATTATGCAAGGTACCATGGCGACATTTTCTGATGTGTTTTCCATTTACTGCATCCGGATTATGCCCGCCCTAGTAATGCAAGTAGGATGCGAGTTAAAAGTGTTATTGCTGTTTATGATGATAATAAAAAATAATTTTACCTCACGTCTTGACAGGCCTGAAAGTGGCGAGTGTTTCGCTCGACATGGCGAGTAATATATTATTTGAGCAAGTAAAACTGGTAATCCAATTCGCTACTGGCGAATTATCCGGGGGCAAGAAGGTAACGTTCATGGAGTGGCCATGATCCTATTCCAAATGCAAGGCTCATGAATCCAGTAGGTGGGGCTTAGCGTCCATATTGTATCACTCAAAATACAGAATTTCGTAGGGGATTATATATTTACCTTACACATCATAATACTAAACACAATATAGAATACTACGGTTTATAACACTGCATGTGGAATGACAAAAAAGTAGTTCCTTCGTATAAATTGCATCACCAGCACCACATTAATACCATTAGTACTGCCTCACATTCACATCATCCATACATCCTCTCTCTCTCTCTCTTTTGACCACTTGGTTCACCTCAATAGCACCCACAGATGGGTACAAAATACTTTAAATATTATTAAAAACTATAAACATTACATAAAGAATGTGTAACTTGCAATACTTTGGTGATAGAAACTCCGTGTACAAACAGCTAGATAAGGAGTTTATTACGAGCTCACAACAAAATAGTCTGCCCTACTTGAGTGTCTGCTCTGAACTGAACAGTGGCACCGTGTTCCCAGGCGTGGGGCCCTGGGAAAGCGTGCTAGGTCAGCAAGTTTAGTGGGGGCATGTATGCATTGGGGGGGGGACATATATACATCGGGGGTAGACATATTGTGGAGGGGGTACACTACTCCCCTGGGTAGCTGAGATGGTGTCTCCTGACACCAGGAGTGATATGGTGTTTGATTATATTACTAAGGCAGGACCGGGGAGGTTTGTACAAGGGATAAGTATGATACAGGGGCAGTAGGGGAGACATGGCCATGTTGAGGGGAGGGAATTAGAAGGATATACACATATAAGATATACAAGGATTAATAGGTATGTGTCCAGTAAGGGTCGAAGGTATACATAGATATAATGGTGATTATACAATAATAGTTTGATACATGATAAACAAGTAGAAATGAGAGTTCTATTGTTGGTCTTCGTTCAATTTTTTTTTTTTTTTTTTTCTGGGATATCTGTGCAAGTGAGATGTGAGAGCATATCGGGTGAATATGTCGGCGCAGATCCCGTAGAGTTAATAGTACATACTTCGTACACGGACTGATGTACAATCACCAGTCTGGATAGTAGGAATTGAGGAATCCTGGCACACCTTTATGGCCGCTGGGTATACTAGGAAGTCTCCAATCTTTACGCCACTTTTAAGTTTTAGTGGAGCATTTGTGACATTGAGCATGTACAGGTAGCATAAACTGTCCTCTAAGACTGTACACCACGCTGACTCATAAGTCAAGCCATTCACACAACACGTCTCAGGTAGTGTTAGTACATCCACTCCTTCTTTCGCACCGGCAACACAAACAGAGACTTTGATGAACTCATGCGGTAACAAAATGGTGCAAGTATTCGTTACTGCACGTTTCGTCTCTGCGTGTTGGAGAAGATCATGCACACTGTGTGAGGTAGGTAACTGAGACATGTCTGAGTCAGCGATAGTGTTGTCGGGAGAGGAGGTAAGAGCCATTTCCGAAGGCTGAGATGATGTATCAGTAGACATTGAGGAATTTATGTCCTTGCTCGCAGCCAGTAAAGGAATGATCTCTGTATTCTCAGATGATGATAGTGGTGGTTTGGGCTGGGTTGGACTTTTTGGTAGTGATAGGGACAGAGGTAACTGAAGGACTGATTTGATCGTAAGAACAGGAAGGGGACATTCCATACTGTAAACCGGGAATCCAGAAATGTCTATACTACCACAAACAGGTAAAAATGCAATGGAGTGTTGTGCCATGGTGGAGAAACCAATAAGGGCATCTGCGGGATACTGCAAGTCATTAGTGACATGAAATTCAATTGGGATAGGGGACAAATCTCCGTGTAGTTTGACTTCAAGGGTGACCCTTCCCTTAACCGTAAACTCTGAACCTTCGACACCACATAGGCGAATGTCTGGTGGTTCTAGGAAACTGACGTGGTTGTGATGTAGTTGAAGAAGATGTAAGGAATTGTCGGAGATCAGATTTACTATAGATCCTGTGTCCAAGAAGAATGACGTTGGTATGTCATGACTGCATCCGAGAATGACTAAACCCGAGGATGTTACGGGACCTACATGGCGGATGGGGAGTTGGGTTTCTGGTTCTACGTGATATTGGGCCAATACGGGTGCGGTGCTTCCCCCGACTGTTGGCGGTTGAGGTAACGACATTCC
Organism: Coenobita brevimanus; assembly: GCF_032717465.1. Lineage (NCBI taxonomy): Eukaryota > Metazoa > Arthropoda > Malacostraca > Decapoda > Coenobitidae > Coenobita > Coenobita brevimanus. The sequence goes on along the minus strand of NC_136974.1, from coordinate 18,394,973 downwards.
TCAGTGGTGTGAGTCGTGCTTGATTTGTGGTATTTGCATTTTGGACGACGTGAGCGGGAAGGCATATGCTGTCTGGTTTGGGAGTGAGAACGTCTGTATGTACGGTCGCAACTGGATGCTCGATGTCCAGGATGACCACAGTACCAGCAAAGAATCGAAGATTGTCTGTTCCGTTGGGCGCTAGATTGATCACGACCTGCGGTAGGAGAACGATGCGTGGCAGGTCTGCCACGTGTTGTGGGATGGGAGCGAGATTGGCCTGGGGTAGTGGAGGTGTGACAAACTGAGGAGGCCAAGGGTTGGTTGGTGCCCTGACGCATGTAGTTCGAATCTGTTCTTTCATGAATGTCTTTAGTGACCTGAATAATTTTATCTCCTGGATTGAAACCGATTTCCAAGGCTAGCTCCCGCTGTTTAGAAGTAAGCCAGTGAAGGAATCACAGGTAACCAATTAAGTCAGCAAAGTTGGTGAGTGAAAGCATTGGAACGCCATTATTGTCTTCTAACCATTTCGTGCCTACCAGTAATTGGAGCATCTCGCTACTACTTGCTTTCATGGCAGCGGCAGCTTCGCAGAGCTTGGCATATTGCGCTGGGACTCGCAAGTCCTCATCTGGTTGGTTTAGGAGATTAATGAATCCCATGAGAGACGCGGTATTTGAATGCTGGCAACAAAGGCTGATGAGTTCCGTACGAAAAGCAGCAAAGGTATGAATGTTATCGAAATGTCCTGCACGGATCGCGGATCCGATGTCCGATTTGCCGTGATGCAAGCGACCCATGAGATAGGCTACTTTGAGCGATTCATCGGTGAGCTGCCTATTGTGGATGTCTGTTTCGACTTCTCTGAGGAAATCATAGACAGACCAAGTTGGGTCCTGGCCGGTAAATTTGGGACGATTGGCATCGTCGAGATAGATAGACTGTGGAGTGTTGGCCATGGCTGGAAGAGCAGAAGTGGCGGTAGGAGAGGTGTGCGAGAGAGAGAAGGTAGTGGTAGTTAAGGGCAAGCAAGACGGGGTATGAAGGGAGGCAGGAGAGGGAACGACAGGGGAAGGAGTACAGGAAGAAGAAGGGAGTGTAGAGGCAGGAGTAGAGGAGGAGGTATCTGGATTTACGAGTGTAGGATGGGTAGTAAGTGATTCTGCGGGAAGGGAAACGGGAGTCTTAGGTACAGGGCGGTGGTACTCTTTGCCACTTCGTAAATGAGTGATTGTGTTAGAGTCGGCAGACTGGGTATGATCAGGTGATGTTTCCGGGTCGAGAGGGCTGGTGTTAAGCGTTTGACGTAGAAAGTATGACATTTAATGCGGCAGTGGAAGATGAAAGGATGAAGATGGATACGTAGGTGGAAATGTATAAATAACAACGAGAGAATGGAATACACGAGTAGGTGTGAAAATGAATGAAGGTGCGGGGATGGATGGTTGAAATAAAAGGCGAAGGATGAGATGGATCATAAATAACGAAGGTGAAGATGAAAACGGGGTAATGGAAATGAGATGGAACATGTACAACATCCGATCTGTAGAGAAAATCGAGGATAATCTCTATAGAAAGGTAAGGTATACTATAGTTACACAGTAGAGACGGGATTGACGAGATGTATGACGTGCAGGTGTGGCTGGGCGTAGCGGGGCTGGGGTGGGGCGGGGTGGGGCGGGGCGGGGCGGGGCGGCGGTGGAGAGACAGCTGGGCGGAGAGGAGAGTGGCTGCGATGAGTCACCGGCAGAGAGTGGCGGTCTTAGGAGGCTCACGTAATGCAGACCACATGTGACGGGGTCGGGGCCGGTTGTGGGTTGTGAGGGCAGATGTTGGTGCAATGCAGGTGTGGAGCTGTTGAGTTGCAAATGCAGAGAATGGCGGTGGGCAGACAGTGGGCAGACAGTGATAAGGGGCACCGTGGGGGCAGGATTTATGATGAGTTCGGAACAGGTGCCGGAAACAGGTGCAACAGGTGCGTAGGACGGCGATGGTGATGCTCGCGGGCAGGAACAAGGTGTGTGGGTGGGGTTGTTTGAGAGGTGAGCACTGGTGAGAAAAATTGGACACCCGGAAAGCACAGCCGGTTATTACACCACTAAAGGCACTGAGGAGGGGTGAGGCTGGGAGATGCGAGACGGCGTGTATCTGTAGGTGTCACTAAAAATTGGAGGAGGCGGTCAGAATCTGATGGTTCGAAACACCGCTGCTACCAAATGTAACTTGCAATACTTTGGTGATAGAAACTCCGTGTACAAACAGCTAGATAAGGAGATTATTACAAGCTCACAACAAAATAGTCTGCCCTACTTGAGTGTCTGCTCTGAACTGAACAGTGGCACCGTGTTCCCAGGCGTGGGGCCCTGGGAAAGCGTGCTAGGTCAGCAAATTTAGTGGGAGCATGTATGCATTGGGGGGGTACATACAGTATATACATCGGGGGTAGACATATTGTGGAGGGGGTACAAATGTTTAAATACGAAATATATTACCCATTCTGAAAATGTAATTATTAAATACATTATAAAAAGAATGCATTTCAGTACATTAGATATATGTTTTTAAACACATAGTGTCAAGGTAATTTTTAAAGACTTATTGATCCTTGGTAATACACCTTTTCTGAGATCAGAGGATTCATCTATCAGACTGTGAGGCTAGGGTCGAGCGACAAAAGTGAAAGAAGAGGTCAAGAAATATGTGTAGAAACGTGTCTGGGGAAGTTTAAGAGTGTCGGTAGAGCATTTCTGGTAGGAGGTATGAATAAAAAAGTGGTGAATACTAGAAGAGACAGGATGTTTGACATGGAGTGTATCCTCTAAAATAAATGGAAAAGGTAGTGCTCTGGTGGACATGTGTGGGCTAAAGGACATGACAACAACTAACACCTTTTTCAGGTAGAAAATTATATAACAAGTACTGTATACATGGCAAATGATAAGGATGAGAGGTGAGCTGGACGAAGGTGAAACAGTGTGTGTGTGTGTGTGTGTGTGTGTGTGTGTATGTGTGTGTGTGTGTGTGTGTGTGTGTGTGTGTGTGTGTGTGTGTGTGTGTGTGTGTGTGTGTGTGTGTGTGTGTGTGTGTGTGTGTGTGTGTGTGAAAATATGTTTCATACTCGAGTGTAAAGAGGTTTGGGGATTGGATCGCCTGATCACCATATAGTAGTAGTAAAGACAGACGTAGAAATGAGATGGGTAAGCAGAGTTAGATGAGGTAAGGAGGAGACAGTTGCTGGAAAGAGAGTACAAAGTTTGCAGGAAGAGGGGAAAAGGGAGGAGTACAAGGGAGAACTAGAGGAGAGACCGGACATATAAGATTTGGATCACGTGAAACAAGTGGCAAGTATGTGTGAGGTGTTCACAGGAGAAATCTTTGAGGCGTGTGAGGCAGTGTGCTGGCAATGAGTAAAAGAGAGTGTAAGGAAGAGCTTGGTGAAATGTGTAAATCAAGTTGTGGAACAGAAGAAAGTATGTAGTGACTGATTGGGAAAAGGGGAATGGAGGATGTGGTCATCGGGAAAGAAAGCTGTAGGTTGAGAAGAAGAAAACAAGAGAATAGATAGGGCAGAGTAAGAAAAGAATGGAGGAGAAATTTGGAAGAACCCTCAGTGCGAAATGATATTATGACTGTAAGAAACTGTTTTGAATGAAGATCAAGAAGTAAGAAAGCCTGATAAGAGATGTACCAGATAGGTGAATGATGAAAATTATGTAATAATGATGAAGAAAAGAGAGAAAGTGATCAGATGGAGAGAACATTCTAAGGAAGTGTTGAGTACAGGGGACGAAAGTAGCGCAAGTTTTTGGTGTTGGGAAATGTAAGGAGGTGAGAAGAAAGGAAGGGATCAGGAGGGTGGAAGTGTGTGAATCATTCCAGTGTCAAAATGAGGAAATCACCAAGAGATTATATTGTGTAACGTAAAATATCGAAATATGGGGGAGAAAGAGTCACTGAATGGATATGGAAAATGTGCAGATTGGCCTAGAAGGAAGGTAGAGTTCAGGAGGACTGAAAATCAAGTAAAATCGCTCCACAATAAGAGGAGAAGGGGAAACAGACATGTGTGATAATCCTCGGAGCGTTTGTTTTCTCAGCGTAACACTGAAGATATATGGTAAGTCATCTGTTGATAGAGTTACGTAGAAACCCAAGGATGTAATCTGTACATCTCCCTCCCTTTCCTAAAACCCCATGCTTCATTCTCAATGTATTCGTCACTTTTCTCTTTAACTTTGTCGACAGATAACCTACCACATATCTTTGCTAAGAAGATAAACACTCCTAGGATTATCACACACATATCTCTTTCCTTTCTCATTTTATCGAGGATCTACTACACTTGACCTTCAGTCCCCTTGAAATCTACCTTTTCAAAATAGGTAATGTATTTCTTGATTAAATATTATTTATGTAAAGTAATGTATTTAGTGATTTATTATATTTAAAGAATTTTCTGGCCATCTCTGCAAGGAATGAAAATATGGGTTTCTGGAAGTATGGGTGTCAAACAGACTGCATGGGCCTATGAAGAACTACTTTGACAATTGTACAGTACATCTAATTTTCTATAGTATATTTGCATTCTGAAAAATTTTCACATGTTTTAGATACATCAAAGGCATCATCTAATGAAAAAAAAAAAACCATCTTTACTCTCATCCAGAACTGATCAGTGCAATGAGGTATGATTTGTGGTCTGTAAGATGTTAATGCAGGGCTCACACTCACAGCCATACAAGGCAGGGGGTCGGCAGGCCCTAGGACTAGAATGATGTGTTTGCTTTTATTTTCAGGTAAAAAGCTAATGTTTTAGGGCAGATTCTTCTGACAGTGTATTTAAATTGAATTATAGCAAAGTTCTTCGAATCTTCGTATTAAGAATGTTTATTCCTTAACGAACTGAGGCAAATTGAATTAACTGTTTTTGATTTGGTGTGACTCATACTAATTATGAACTATCAGTTTTCATATGAATACAAATCTGATCATGATATTTTAAGCATATAAATTTCTTATACATAAGTTGCGTTCTATATATATTCGTATATTCGTGCACGATGCATATTTGATATTAATTATCAGGAGATCAGGGCAATCTCGAGTATGTTCAGAGCAAGCTCCGTCCCTCCCCTCCCCCTTGTAAAATGCCTTCCCACACTTTAATGCTCACAGTACAACCTCGGATAAAAACACACACACGTACACACAAATTCAGTAATGTAGACAGATTAAAAAAAACATATGACAGTTGTGCTGGGTCAGGAATGTACATAGTCGTCTACTGAACACACACACACACACACACACACACACACACACACATCTCTCTCTCTCTCTCTTTCTCTCTATGGTGCCTCCGTGATACAGTGGTAAAGTGTGCATTTCACACGCTGGTGAGCGTGGGTTCGCCTCCCGCCAGAGTTGTAAAATCTTTGGGAAGCGTTCACCAAGCCACTTGCTACTTTGGCGGACACAAGGGGTGCTGTGGTTGAACCAGTGTCGCATACTAGTATGCTTGCACCCAATCGGCATAAGGCGGGCCGATTACACTTGGTTCACAGACTACACACACATCCAAAGCCACTGCAACACTACAATCACACTCACAAGCACTTCTCACCCTACATACAGTCTCTACCAGACAGCCTAAGCCACCGGGTAGAGATACATTGGCTGTATCGTCCCTGCTTCGGTAGGGATAGGCCGGTCCTGCAGTGGACCTCAACGGCTGATGATGATGATGATGATGATTATATATATATATATATATATATATATATATATATATATATATATATGTGTGTGTGTGTGTGTGTGTGTGTGTCTGTTCTTACCTAATTATTCTTACCTAATTGTATCTTTACAGGAATGAGTCAAGCTCGTACTGTCCCGTGCATTAAACCATTTTTATCATACATATCCTTAAATTTGTGAATAATTTTGGCCCACACTACTTCTTTTCGTAGTACAGTCCACTGATCAATTGCCCTATTTGGGAAACTGAATTTCCTTACATCTTTATCACCTCTCTTTTTACGTAGTTGTTCGCAGAGTCTTCTTGCTGACGCTTCCCCATAGGTTTTATATTAATTTGTGTCTATTTTCTCTTCCCCTGAGATGCATTTATACAGCATAATCATGTCTCCTCTTTTCCTTCTCTCCTGTAGTGTTGGTAGATTCAATTTTTCTAATCTTTCTTCGTAGCTTAGATCCCTTAAGCTTGGTATCCATCTTGTAGCAGCCCTTTGTACTTTTTCTATCTGATCTATGTGTTTTTTGAGATAAGGATTCCATACTACTGATGCATATTCCAGGGTTTTTCTGATGAATGATGTTATTATCTTTCTCAACATGTCTTCATTTATATATGTGAATGCTATTCTCATATCAGCAAGCAATGTATACATGTTACGTACCTTCTCACTGATATGGTCATCTTGAGATAGTCTGTTATTGATAATTACTCCTAGGTCCTTCTCTCTTTCTGATATGTGTAGGGTTGATCTTCTTAACTTATAATCCCAATCTGGTCTTTTGTCACATTTACCAAATTTAACTTTATGACACTTGTCCACATTGAATTCCATTTGCCATTTATTGCTCCATTCATGAAGCTTGTTTAATTTCTCTTGCAGCTCTTTGCAAGAATCTGTGTTAGTAATTTTCATTTGAATTTTTGCATCATCCGCAAACATATTTAGACAGCTTCCATTTCCAGTGGTCTGCCTATGTCATATATATATATATATATATATATATATATATATATATATATATATATATATATATATATACTAAAAATATAACTGGTGCCAGCACCAAGCCCTGTAGCACTCCACTGGTCACTTCCCTCCATGATGAGTAATTTCCCCTTATTATTGTTCTCATTTCCCTTTTTCTAAGAAAATCCTGCATCCAAAAGTACAGATTGCCTTGGATACCTCGTTGATGGTACAGTTTCCATGCGTCTTTGGTGTGGTACTGTGCCAAATACTTTTTAAAACTCTAAATAGATACTGTCCACTCATCCTTCTCTTTTCTGTAATGTTTCCGTAACTCTATCATAGTAGCTTAATAGATTAGCAACATATGATTTTCCCTTTCTAAAACCGAATCTGTTATCATACTGTGTTCTAGTTGTTTTACCCAAACTTTCCTTCTCAGCTTTTCTAGTATCTTACAACACTGGTCAGTGATAGTGGTCGGTAGTTGAGTGGATTTTGTCTATTCCCTTTCTTGAATAGGGGAACAATGTTTGCTTTCGTCCAAATATCAGGTAGTTTACCTTGACCTAAGGATTCCTTGAATATTAAATACAGTGGTCTGCTTACCTCTTCTGCACATTCAAGTAGCACCCACCCTCAAATTCCGTCAGGACCATTTGCTTTTCCTTTGTCTACTTTATGTAACTTTTCCTGCACTTCTTATTCTGATATTTGTATATTTGATAATACATGTGGGCATGCATATTCCATATCATCTCTCTCAAAATTTCTTTCTTTTGTAAAAACTGATTGGAAGTTTTTATTTAGTGCATCACAAATATCTTTCTCTTGGGTATAGATGATCCCCTCATCCGTAGTGGACTGTATTTTATGTTTAAGCTTTGTTTTGCTTCGGATGTAGCTGTAATAAAGCTTAGGTTGATCACTACTTTAATTTATAATGTCCTCCTCAAACTGTCTCTGAGCCTCCAACCTTATCTTTGTATAATCGTTTCCAGCTTGGTTATAGTTATATGCCCTCTCACTATTGTGTTTTCTGCATCTGTTCCACAGTAAGTCTTTTTTTTTTGGTTTGAATTATTACGTTCTGTATTAAACAATTTTTTTTTTTTAAATTTTCATTTCTGTTGCTTTGTGCTGTGGGATGTAATTTTGGACTCCTATTTCATAAGGTCACAGATTTAAATCTTGTCCTCTAAGTTCTTTTGTCCAATCTGTTTCTAAAAAGTACTTCTTCAGGTCATGATAGTTGCCTTTTTTGTAATTTAGACTCTTTTTGTAACTCTCTTTGCTGGTAACGTCATATACAATCCTGAAGTTACAATTTAATACTGTATGGTCGCTTTTGCTGAATGGAGGGTGATACATTATATTGTCAATTTCATTTTCTTGCCTGGTAAATATAAGATCTAGTACTGATGGATCATCAAGTTCTCTTTTTCTGGTGTTTTTCTTTACATGCTGCATTAGGAGAAACTCCTGCACAAGATCTAGGAGCTTTTGATCCCAACAGCTTTCATGGCTTTTTACATCTAACGCAGTGGTTCTTAACCTTTTTTGAGTCATGGACCTCTTCGAGAATCTGGTGAACGCTATGAACCCCTTCCCTACAAAAATACACATAAGCACAAACGCAGCATTTTACATGCAATGAATATACATTATTTTATTGAAAACTACCTCACGCAGTGTATCACAAAGTATAAAACAGACTTTACAAACAATTATGTTTCTCACTCTTTTTCATGCAAAAACTAATGGCCACTAGAAAAAATGAAATACATCCAACTTAAGCAAATTAAACAAAACAAAACTTTAAGTCTGCTCAAGAGTTCATTTCAGTGAGGGAGTTGTTGTTGCTGTTTGGCTTGAATAAGATGAAATTGTGGAGTGGTCTTTGACAAGGCATCACGCATGTCATCGTTGACATCCAGTTGATTTCGACTTTTCATTTTGACAGAAATAAGCGCTGAAATCCTTGACTCACAAAGGTATGTAGTTGCAAACGGAATCAGAGCATCCATACTCGTAGCTCGCTTAGCCAGACGAGGGTAGGCTTGTGTCAACGAACACCAGACTTCTTCAAGACTTCGAGTTTGTTTGTTTGTTTGTTTTTAAGTTAACGATGCCAAACGGCATCACGCAATCTCGCTAAATCGTTCTCAATTATTCTGACCTTCACGGACCCCCTGTATCCCATCCATGGACCCCTTGGGGGTCCATGGACCCCAGGTTAAGAACCCCTGATCTAACGTATTCCCATTTTTATTTGAACTGAAGTCTCCAGTTAATATTATTCTTTCAAATCTCTCTTCCACACTATGTAATAATGTTCTTAAACTTTGAACTGTACTTTCTGCCAGGTCTTCATATTCGCCTCTTTCCCAAGTGTTTGTCTTGGGTGGCATGTATAAATTTGTCACAATTAATTTCCCTTCAGATGTATTAATTTCCAGAGCAATCAGTTCTACTTGTGAGGGTATATCTAGTTTTATTTCTTTGACTTGTAGATTTTTCTTTTTTAAGATAATAATTCCTCCTCCTTTTCCTAAATTTCTGTCACTTCTCCATACATTGTATTCTTCTAAGTGTAGGGTATCATTGGATATCTTTGGGGTTAATTTTGTTTCAGTCAGGCAAATAATGTGTGGTTCCTATTCTCTGATGTCGTCTTTTATCTCTAATAATTTAGACACCATTCCATCTACATTTGAGTACATCAACCTAACCATCTTGTTTACATACTTGCCACAACTTGAGTCTCCTACCTTCCTCCATTTTGTTCCCTGTTGGTTATGTACCACTTTCGTACCTGCTATCCAATTACTTTGTAAAAAAAAAATACTCTTCTCTTCCTCTGATCTTTCCTCGCTCTTTTTTTTGGCCCCCTCCCTTTTCTCTTTCAGTATTCCCAGTTCCTCTTGAGTTAGGCTTCTTTTTATCCATACTTTTTTTAAATTCCTCTTTTTCCATGAATTTGTTTGCATTTTTTAGTATTGCCTCCACAGTGTTCACACTCTGGAAGGTTACTTTCAGTGGCCTTGACTTATTTCTCTCATATTTACCTAACCTTCTGTGTTCCTCTATGTCTTTATTACAGATTTCCTCTGATACTTCCTTTAATATGCTCATTATATCTGTTATCGTTTTGTCTCTTGAAATTTTGTTTTTAATTTCTTCCTTTTCTATACCAGTGATTACAATAGATTTATTGATATCTGCTGAATCATTTACCAATTTTGGTATGTTTGTGTGTGTGTGTGTGTGTGTGTGTGTGTGTGTGGGGTGCATATATATATATATATATAAAATCAAACTACTGATGGAACGTTACATAGTCTCTCTTTTCCTCTCTGGGTACACACATAAACTATTAAGATGGCGTATTGGATAACAACGGGAGCATTAACACCACAAACGCTATACAGCAGACCCTGTATGATCATCGCCATATATCCTTATTCAGTAAAGTTATACTCAACATCTCCATACATAAAACCTTAAAACTCACCATCGAAGGATTAGAGAATCTCTCCTACCCTTTGGGAACACCCGTAAGCAGATAGGCTGGATTAACACCACATGACTAGCCATGGGCTATTATAGTCTGACAAATCTAAACGTAGGGTTTTGGTGGAGTCACCCCCTCCCTGCACTGTTGCCATGTTTCCGAGCTGACCTCTCCATCAGCGATGACTTTGACACTGTTTCCCTCTTGTGATCTCCGTTTTTCTCTTACCCCCTATACCCCTGCCACCAACACCCCCTATACCCCTACCCCCAACAACACCCCCATCAACAACACCCGCTATACCTCCACCACCAACACCTCCTATAAATATAGACCCCCACCATCAACACCTGTATAATAATTAGCCGTTGATAATTGCTATACTTTTATTGAGAGCATACATTCTACCCTATTGCTCAAACTCCCTAATCTTACAATCCCATCTGTCTTAATCCTTCCCACTGCCTTCGTTCCTAAATACCTTAATTGATCTATTTTTAACGTAAGTGTCCCCACACATTTTAAACCATTTACCTCTCTGTCACTATTCTCCACCATATGTATCAACTTGTATTATATTGTGAATAGAAATTTCATACTGTATGCTGTACTACTGTATAATGTATAAGAATACACACTGTTTAGTGGAAATAAAGTTTTATTATTATTATTATTATTATTATTATTATTTCTCTCTCTCTCTCTCTCGCTAGATTTTGTTATGTGTCATCCATGGTTTTTTACTTCCATTTTTATGTATGGATTATAATTTTGACTTTATTTCCGCACCACCCTTGAGGTAAAAGTCACGGCGCGTTTTTTTTATAGAGGTTTCCCCAATAGGCCTAAATCCTGTAGGGGGTTGGTGACCTCCCATAGCGTACACACAAACACGTGTCGCGTGAGTGCTGCCACCCCAGAGCTGTTTGATATATTTATTTTAATTATGAAAGGATCGCCTCTTCCCACTTTTATCCCTTCAAATTTTCTTGCAATTATACTTGCTAAATTAATTAGCAATGTTAGAAGTGTTGGGGAAGTAAATAATAATTAGAATATTTTTAGAGCAACACTGCCAAATTTTTATGCCACGTTTCTTTATTATCGTATAATATAGTATGCAGAATAGTTTTATTCTTCCTTGATACATGTCAGCACTTTCATTGCAGTTATATTAGTATGAGTTATGTTTATGTATCATTCCTACTACACAAACCACAGGCGTTATACATCGTAGGGTTAGGAAACATGGCAATAGTGTAGGGAGGGGGTGACTCCACCCAAACCCTATGTTTAGATTTGTCAGACTATAGTTACGCCTGAGAAAAATGGATGGCAGGACTTAGCTGTGGCAGAAACAATTGACAAACTTTTCTTCATAGGGTACAGGAATCTGAGCAATTTCATCCATATATCCATATGTAATAGTCTTCTGCCCAACACACCCAGTTATCTATCTGTCTGTCTATCTACCTATCTATCGAGAGAGATTTACAGATATACCGGTACTAGCGCTTGACAGCAAACATTTGCAGAACTGACTAATACCCTTTCCATCACAAAATGTTTGCAAATATTATTCTTAGTGTACATGCTGTTATTGAGCCCACAATGAAGACTTCTAGCTAAAAAGTCGATAAGTGATTTTCGCATACTTTCGCGTGTTGCTACTTCGGATAATTTCGCGCCATCGTGTCGCACACGATCGTCAAAATTTTTGTTTGATATTTTTCTGACACTCCCTGGACTTACCCTGACTAATGTAAAAAGAAATAGGTTGATATGTATTACTTTTCTCGTGAAAGAAACGAACAAACGAAGAGACGGACATTTTCGTGCGTCGCTATTTCCAATAATTTTGCGCCGTCGCGTCGCACGCGATCATAAAAATTTTTGTGTGGTATATTTCTGACAGTCCCTGGAGTTACCCAGACTGAATGCAGAAAGAATTAGGGTGATATCTATTTCCATTCTCGTGAAAGAATCGAACAAACGATCAAACAGACAGAAACATACATGGCTTAATATTATTATTTATATAGATAAATAGATGTAAATATATACTCATATGTAAATAAGTAAATACAAAGATAGATACATGAACACACAGAGATACTGAAAGAGGTGATACATCGATTGTATATACATATGTACCTGTATATATATATATATATATATATATATATATATATATATATATATATATATATATGTATATATATATATATATATATATATATATGTGAGGAAGAAGGAACCAAAGGCCATGAGCCCGCAAAACTGTTCCTTCCAAGAAAAACAAAATACAAGAGAAAGCCAAATTCAAGATCCATTCATTTCGAGATGCCTGGACACACTGCGTTTGAAAGACTGGAGATCATAGGAAACAGGAAATACAGACAGAGGGAGACAGTTCCAGAGTTGACCTGTTGCATAAATGAAGGACTCGGAGTAACGGTTAACTCTTGCATTAGAGAGTTGGACAGAAAAGGGATGAGAGTTTGCTGCTAGATGGGTGCTACGCGCCCGTCGTAGAAGTGGAGGAATGCATGCAGACAGTTCAGAGGAACAGTGACCATTGAAGTAGCGACAGAAAAGAGATAAAGATGCAACATTGCGGCGAAGAGACAGAGGTTGAAGGGAGTCAGTAAGAGGAGGAGAGTTAATGAGACGAAAAGCCTTTGACTCCACCCTATTGAGAAGAGCTGTATGTGGTGAGCCTCCCCACACATGAGAGTTGTACTCCACACAGGGGCGGATAAAACCCCTGTATAGAGTCAACAATTGTGCAGGGGCAAAGAAGGAACAGAGTCGGCTTAGCACACCCAATCGCTTGGAAGCAGATTTTACAAGAGATGTAATATGATCTTTCCAAGACAAGTCCTGAGCAAATGAAACCCCAAGCATGTTCAAGGATGATGCAGGATTAAGTTGAGTATCATTAAACATAAGTGGGTATACCTGTGGAAGATTTTGTCGGGTTGATAGGTGCAAAACTGAGTCTTTGATGCATTAAAAACAATCAGATTATTTTTACCCCAGTCAGAGATACGAGCCAAGTCAGACATTAGGTGTGCCATAGCCTCATCCCTTGCCTGTTGAAGTAACTACTGAGATGGACGTTGCGAGAACCGAATGGAAAGGTGAAGGGTGGAGTCATCAGCGTATGAGTAGATAGGGTTAGATGTACAGCTTAGAAGGTCATTGATGAATAAAAGGAAGAGAGTTGGTGATAGGACAGAGCCCTGAGGAACACCACTGTTAATAGATCTAGGAGAAGAACGATAGCCGTCTACAACAGCGGCTATAGAACGACCACAAAGGAAGCTAAACTAAACTTTTGAGTAGGTTTGGATAGAGATACCGGTAAGGGTAACTTGGGTCAAATATTGCGTTCTAAGATGGCGTGTATCTGTCTTCACACACCACAAGATAGTGTCCGTTTGTAAAAACGGATTTTACCACTTCTAAAAGAAATAAAAGAACACGGAAACTTGAAAACGCATTCAGAAAATATTTAAAGAATCCCATGAACAGCTAAAGTAGGGGGGGGGGGAGAAGAAAACTGCATAATAAGGTAGCCCAATGTCTCGATGAATTATAAAAAAAAAAAAAAAATTAAAAGGTATTACTACATTTTTTCCCCTACTCTTAAAAACAAAAGAATTTTGGTATAACATAATGTCATGGTGAAACATGGTGAGCAGAAAACTGTCAAAATGCCCCCCTCCCCCCAGAAATGTTTTTTTTAGAATAGCAAAATATCTACAGTATACAATTATAGTAATATCAAATATGGTGCTGCTAGTTGCCTTGCTCTTTGTGAGGAGTCACACGATTAAAATTCTATGTTTTTTTTTTTTCCTATGGGTAAAATTTAAGTAAGTCCGTTTGAGGATTTTCCGATATCGTAAGAAGTTAATTTCTCACTACAAAATGAACAAGTATTTTGGTTTTTAAATGCTGTTTCTTATTACAATTTCACAATGTAAAGTTTGATCTTGTAAAGCTATAAGGAAAAGCATGTGCATTATCACTGACTGAAAAAGTCTGGATACTCTGCCATCACCTCCTGGGGCCTTAAAAAGTGGCTCCTGGTAAAGGAAGCTGCCATCTCGTCGTGTCTCAGGTAGGAACCATGTTTGCCACGCTCGTGGTCTCAGATAATCAGGTTAGCTTATGATGCTTGTATTTCCATTGTTTTAATTAGCTCTGAGCTTTGCTGTGTTGCCTTGTGTTATAACAAATGCAGACTAACTCAGAAATAAGATGGCTTTATGCAACTAAAAAGCCGTCGTTCCAGAAGACTCATGCTATGTACAGCGAACCGACACCGACCAACTCGCGAACATTCATGATGCACGTTTAATAAAGTAAAAGAAAATACTCAATATGAAAAGGGTTGCCAAGTTTCAGACAGGAACAATTTCACCACACCTTTCACTCGTACTTCGTTTAGATTTTGACTGGACGTTATGACGTCATATAGCACACGAGGCTATAATATTTGCCCCACAAAGAAAAACGTCTTCAGTATGAGGCAGAGAATCAAAGGAGGGGGGGGGGTGCTACGTGTTGTAGTGACCAGTTGAAAAGAGGAGTGGTATGTGTATAGGATGGGATAGGAAGCTCACTGAGAACAGCTGTTGTTATTGTTGTATGTTATGTTCTTCATGCTTTTGCAACACCTGTGTTGTACATTTGGAGGTGATGTGTGGATATGAATGTGCATAGTGAGAGTTGTGGATATTGATATGCTTATTTGAGGTATGTCGATGCGGAGCTTGTGTTTGGATGGGTGCAGTTTTAGGGTGGTGTGTGATTAAGTTTTTTTTTTTTTATGCTAGGAAGAAGGAACCAAAGGCCATGAGCCTGCAATAAGAGTTCCCTCCAAGAGAAAAACAAAATACAAGAGAGAGCCAAATTCAAGATCCATTCATTTCGAGATGCCTGGACACACTGCGTTTGAAAGACTGGAGATCATAGGCAGCAGGAAATACAGACAGAGGGAGACAGTTCCAGAGTTGACATGTTGCATAAATGAAGGACTCGGAGTAACGGTTAACTTTTGCATTAGAGAGTTGGACAGAAAAGGGATGAGAGGTTGCTGCTAGATGGGTGCTACGCGCCCGTTGTAGAGGTGGAGGAATGCATGCAGACAGTTCAGAAGAGCAGTGACCATTAAAGTAGCGATAGAAAAGGGATAAAGATGCAACAGTGCGGCAAAGAGACAGAGGTTGAAGGGAGTCAGTAAGAGGAGGAGAGTTAATGAGACGAAAAGCCTTTGACTCCACCCTATTGAGAAGAGCTGTATGTGGTGAGCCTCCCCACACATGAGAGTTGTACTCCACACAGGGGCGGATAAAACCCCTGTACAGAGTCAACAATTGTGCAAGGGTAGAGAAAGAATGGAGTCGGCTTAGCACACCCAATCTCTTGGAAGCAGATTTTACAAGAGATGTAATATGATCTTTCCAAGATAAGTCCCGAGTAAATGAAACCCCAAGCATGTTCAAGGATGATGCAGGATTAAGCTGAATGTTATTAAACATTAGTGGGTACACTTGTGGAAGATTTTGATGGGTTGATAGGTGTAAGAACTGAGTCTTAGATACATTAAAAACAAGAAGATTATTTTTACCCCAGTCAGAGATACGAGCCAAGTCAGACATTAGGTGTGCCATAGCCTCATCCCTTGTTTGTTGAAGTAACTGCTGAGATGGGCTTTGCGGGAACCGAATAGAAAAGTGATGGGTGGGGTCATCAGCGTATGAGTGGATAGAGTTAGATGTACAGCTTAGAAGGTCATTGATGAATAAAAGGAAGAGAGTTGGTGATAGGACAGAGCCCTGAGGAACACCACTGTTGATAGATCTAGGAGAAGAACGATGGCCGTCTACAACAGTGGCTATAGAACGACCAGAAAGGAAGCTAGCAATGAAGGCACAGATAGAAGGATAGAAACCAAAGGAGGGCAGTTTGGAAATTAAAGATTTATGCTAGACTCGATCGAAAGCCTTAGAGATGTCAAGTGCAATGGCAAAGCTTTTGCCAAAGTCCCGAAAGGAGGATGACCAGGAGTCTGAAAGGTAGGTGAGAAGATCGCCAGTGAAGCGTCCCTGACGGAACCCGTACTGACGATCAGAAAGAAGGTTGTGATTGGAAAGATGCCTTAAAATCTTTCCATTGAGAATTGACTCGAAAACTTTTGAAATACAGGACGTTAAAGCAATTGGACGATAGTTGGAGGATTGGGAGTGGTCACCCTTTTTTGGGACTGGCTGAATGAGAGCAAACGTCCAGCAAGAAGGAAAGGTACAAGTTGACAGACAAAGGCGAAAGAGTTTGCCTAGGCGGGGTGTAAACACTGAAGCACAGTTCTTGAGAACAACAGGAGGGACTCCATCAGGCCCATATGCCTTGTTAATATTGAGGCCGGTGATGGCAGAAAATATATCAGCTGAAGAAATTTTGATGTCAGCCATGAGGAAGTCAGAGGCGGGAAGTGATGGAGGAACAGCACCGGAGTCGTCTAAGGTGGAATTGGAGGAGAAAGTCTGTGAAAAGAGATCTGCTTTATCAGTAGAAGAAATAGCTACAGAACCATCAGAGTAGAAAAGAGGAGGAAAAGATGATGAAGTAAAGTTGTTAGAAAGGTTTTTGGCAAGGTGCCAGAAGAAACTGGAAGAATTCGAGGTGGAGAGTTGAGAGCATTTAGTATGAATGAAATTATTTTTAGCAGAGCGAAGAACAGACTTAGCATGATTCCGCGCAGAAACGTAAAGATGATGTGATTCAGGGGTGGGTTGGCTCCGGTACCTTTCGTAGGCCCTCTCCTTGTTGCGGACAGCATTAGAACAAACGTGATTAAACCAAGGCTTTCTTGTGTTAGTCAAAGGATATGAGAAAGGAATGTATGTTTCCATGCCCGAGAGAATTATTTCCGTAATGCGCAAGGCACACTAAGATGGCTCCCGGCCATGGAAGCAATAATCATTCCAGGGAAAATCAAAGAAGTACTGCCTGAGGGCCTCCCAATCCACGGCTCCAAAATGCCACAGGCAACGTTTACCTGGAGGGTCCACAGACTACTGGAGTGATAGGACAGGTTAAGGTGATAAGGTTGTGATCGGAGGAGCCCAACAGAGAGAAAAGATTAACAGTGTAAGCAGAAGGATTAGTTGTAAGGAAGAGGTCAATTATGTTGGAGCTCTCTCCAAGGCGATCTGGGATACGGGTAGTGTGCTGTACAAGCTGCTCTAGGTCATTAAGGATAGAAAAGATGTAGGCTTGTTCACCAGGTGGATCAGTGAAAGGAGAGGAGCACAGCAAGCAAAGACAGCAAGCGTAGCAAAGTGATGTTTACGTCCAGCTGAGAAATGAGCTGTCCAACACGACACGGCCTGACTGCAATGGATTTCAGAAGCTAGTAACTTCTCTACTATATGAGATAGAGAAGTTTCTTTCAGCAGGTCGTAGATACATTCAATAAAATTTGTTCTTAGCTATATTTTTCCCCATGAGACCAAAGAAACCCCTTGGAATCCCAGCTTTCCAAGGGAATGCACTGAGGGCTTCAATTGACGTACTTCTCTATGATATCAGTTTAAAGCACTATGAAACTGACATGCTAGGTATGAGTTATTTTTCACTTGCATAAGTTGATTGCATAAGCACGCATGTGTGCGTGTGTGTGTGTGTGTGTGTGTGTGTGAGAGAGAGAGAGAGAGAGAGAGAGAGAGAGAGAGAGAGAGAGAGAGAGAGAACGAACGTGAAAGTAAATATTTTGGCTCAAATATTCTGTAATTGTTCAACTACCTCATCAGAAATGTTGAAAGTTTATACCAAGATGAAATTATGATGCCAGGCGCATATACACACATTCCATGGGGTCTGATGAATTTCATACTGAACACTCCAGCTGTCTTGCTTGGACTGGAGGAAGGCTGTTATTAAACGTTTAATTCATGGTGTCAGTTTGTATTGTGCAGGTGTAACGAGACTTTTTCAGCGTGTGTACAGATGCTCGCCTTCTCGTCACACGCTTACAAAGCGCACTTTACTGGTATGTCAATCTAAGGTGTGTGTGATGGGGAGGGGGGGACCTGATTTGAGAGCGGTGTGGACTGTGATACCTCGGGTATCCTCACTGGATCATTACCAGGGTAATTGTACTTTACAGGCACTGTACTCGTCCTCCATCGCCAAGCCAAAAAATACAAAAAGATGCTATCTGGAAGATTATATCCGATATAGATTTTCCTACATTGTAAAGGACGACACAGAACTGCTTCAATGCGTCAATATGCCACAAAGCACTAGACAAATGATTCCATGACAACCGTTTCGGCTAAAGCAATATCTTGAAAAGGCTCAACCAGGATTAGGCAAAAAATGTCGTGTATTTTTATAAGATATCAGAAAGTTTTAATGACTTAGGCTGGATGGCAGTGGATCCTTCCAGCAGACTGCAGAGGTTACCTCACAGGCATCCAGTGTAGCTGCTCTGTACATAGCCAAAAATAAGAAGGCCCATACAACTGGAGAAACCCTGATCAAGCCATGTACTGCAAAACGTTTCCTCAGCGATGACACAGTTAACAAGCTGAAGTGAATCCCGATGTCTAATAACACTAACAAATATGGATGATATGGCTCACAACATTAAAGATCAAGTGATTGCCAAAATAAAGTCATCAGTGTACTTTGCCATTCACTTAAATGAGACCACTGACATTGCAAATCGTTCTCAGGTTCTCGTTCTTGCCCAATATGTTGATAGCCAAGACAACAAAGAAGAGTTCCTGTTTTGTACTACATTGATCCTGACAATAAAGGACGAGGACGTGATGGATTTGATCTCAACTTTCTCTTGATAAAAAAAGGCTACAATGGATGGATGTAATCGGGGTTGTGCCCAAATCGTGCCCCAGCAATGTTGGGGTCTCAACCTTGATTTTTAGCACGCACCAAGTTTAAGTGTTTTCCAATGACTGGTAGAGACTGCATGATTCATAGAGCAGCTCTTGCTTCCAAGACATTGTTAGCAGCCTGCTCACTGACTTGGAGACCATCAAGAAAACAGCCAGCTTCATTGAATGGTCCCTCATTCCTCAGTGCTACATCATCCATCATGCAGGCAATATCATGTATTCATTGCAAAACTGCAGTTCTGGGGGGAGACGGATTCAAGGCGGCATTTTGACGCAGTTCCACCGGCTTCCTGATGTCATAGAGAAGTTGCCATAAACCAGGAGCTTAAGGTTGAGATTATAGGGCACCTTAACTCCCTCGCTGATGAATTCCAGTGGTACCTCCCAGACATAAATACCAGTCATATTACCATGACTCTGACAAGGGATTCATTCAAATGCCATGTAGATGACATCCCTGCAGAGCTTCAGGAAAAGTTTTTGGTAATCAAACACAACCCCTCAGTGAAAGATGAATTCCACGCCCTAAATCTATGTTAATTCTGGATAAAAATGTGCCTCATATTATTCTGGACTTGGTAACAACACTCTTTGTGTGTTGCTTCCATTTTCTTCTACGTATTTGTGCATGTCAAGCTTATCTTACCTTCTGACAATAAATTCAAAGATTCACGCAAGGTTGAAAGTGAATGAAGAAGTGCTCTTTCTATAACAGCCCCATGAATAGCAGAGGTTGTAGCAAAAAAAAAAAAAAACAAAAAAAAAACAGGTGCAGGGATCACAATGAGGTGTATAGAGACATATAACCACTGTATGGGTGGTGCTGACACTGGAGTTCATGGCAGTGGGAGTCTGAAAATAAACTGTCAACTGTTTTAAGTTATCACTAATTTTTTCCCGGTCATATATTTCTTCCGTGTATCTTTTCTGAGTGTAATTGATTACTAATAAATCATTATCGGCGAAATTTCATTTAATCTAACCTGTAACACCATCTTTAAGATGGAGTTTGAAGATGGGGGGCGGGACTTTATAGATTTTCTGGGAAATGTGAGGAATAGCCTGGAAAAGGTTGGGAACCCGTGATGTAGAAGGAGAGGTTTCAAACTGGTGGCCCACGGGCAACATGTGGCCTTAAAAGAGGAAGAGAGTGGCATGCGATGACTTAAGAATGAGAAATTACAAATGGAAAATCCCATACAATGTGTCATATGATCAAGTGAACAAATATTACGGCCCTGTTAGGAAATATTTATTGACAATTTGATAACTAGGAAGCACTTACAAGCAGAGGGCACATACCTCCACCAATGCCATTGCTATTAAAAAGGAACCGGATAATAATTTATTGGTCATTAAAATGTCACGTAACTTTCATTCAAACATTATCAATAACTTGAAGCCGAAACCAATGTCACTGCAAGGGTTAGGAGGCGCACCGAACTTCTCCAAACGTTTGAATAGGCTGTGGCTTTCCTGTATTACTTACTACACCAGTACTACTTTCATTCAAAAAGTTTCCCGTTTTATATTGCAAATTTGAAATTTGCATGCACTTTAAAGAAATAATTTACAGTACAATGCGCAAATATAGTTCACTAATCTGATGGAAATCTGGAAACAGCATTTCCCGTTTTGATAATTCGGACGAAGTGCAAAAGGCAGACGTGCTGTTCTAGGCTCCCAGGGACACAAGAACCACAAATTTCGGTTAGTTGATGGTTGCTTAACCGGTATTATCCTCTTGTTTCTACATTATTTGAGCTCAGTGGTTATTGTAGCTTACAGTGAAAGAGAATAAAAGTTGTAAGAGACAGAAGTCACCAACTGAAATTGATAACAACGGGTGATGATAGTCTGTGACAAAATTACATGTAATAAACTAGTAGAGATAGACATCTTTCCTACAGTATTATTATATTTAAATTTACTTTTACTAATGTATAATACAGATAATTTAGAGGGATCAGAAAACTATAATGATACACTTATATGTGTAAGCCATCTTCATTTGTTTTCCAAATAAAGATATTGGAATCCTCCTGATGTAGGCAAAGATGGGCCTCCTGCTAGGAACTGCTATTTTAACTTCATCTCAGAAAAAAATGAGAACTGGAGGAGAAACTGGAAATATGTTATATTCTAAACCTTGAGGTGTATACCAAGTTTGTTTTTAAATAATATATATCTCACTTCACTACGTACTTCTTTTAAATAATTATACAGATTTCGATAAGGTTAGGTAGACTTGGCCCTCAGACGAACAACAGAACTGAAGGGTGGCCCACTGGAAGGATTGAGTTTGAGACCACTGATTTAGAGGGTATTGCTAGATTACGAGTCATGTTAATCCTTAAGAATATACGACGGAAAAGAAAGTTAAGAATCCCTGTTTCATAGTGGTATGGCAACCAGGCCATTCCTCGCAGGCAGCAGAGTAAGGCAGTAGGTACTCTTTCTCTCTCTCTCTCTCTCTCTCTCTCTCTCTCACCGATTCATTTTTTCTTCATTATTCTATCTTCCACATTCTCTCTCTCTCTCTCTCTCTCTCTCTCTCTCTCTCTCTCTCTCTCTCTCTCTCTCTCTCTCTCTCTCTAATTTCCACTATGCATCCATCTTCATCATCCTCTTCTTTTCTCTCCCACATTTTCACGCCATCCATCTCTCCAGGTCTCTTCTCACCTCGCCAGCTTCCTTCCCTCCCCCATTCTTCTTCTCCAGGATTTCTTCGCAGTTATTTCCGTTTCATCTTCATTCATTCATCTTTCGCTTTACTTATGACCAATCTTTCTTCCGTACTGTCCTTAGATATTTATATTACATTTAGTCCAAATTTTTTCTCTCAGCTCATCATCGTTATCGCCATCATTGCTATTTTTTATCATCAATAATTTTTATCATAATTTTCCTGTTCATTATGTCATTTTCATTATCAACTCCATCGGTCTTTGTCATATTAAATGTAGTAGCATTTAATTTATTAAAGCAGTGATAAGAAACAGGGAAGTGAGCATGGAAGTGAAAAAGTTACTACATGACAGTATTGTGATACCAACTCTAACGTACGGAAGTGAAGCTTGGACATTGTTGGAAGGACACAAGTCAAGAGTGAGAGCAGTGGAAATGAGTTATTTAAGAGGAGCCTGTGGAGTCACGTGGAGAGACAGGCTGACGAATGAGGATATAAAGGAGCGTTGTGGTGTTGATGTGGATGTGATAGGAAGCGTTATGAGGAACACACTGAGGTGGTTTGGCCATGTGGAGAGGATGGAGGGTGAAAGACTGATGAAGAGAGTGTATGTGAGTGAGGTGGAGGGGGAAGAGGGAGGGGGAGGCCGAGGATGAGATGGAGGGATGGGGTGGAGAGGTATATGAGAGAGGGGGGTGTGAGTTGGGAGCAGGGCAGTGAAATGGCGGGGGACAGGGCGACTTGGAGGCGATTTGTTTGTGGCCACCCCAAACGGGATTGAGGCGTCTGGCAATAGATAGATAGAAGAATTATTAAACACAACGTAATCTCTGGGTTATAAAACCGCTCTTCAGGGTTTCCTCTGCTTTTAAACAGGGACAACTATTTTAAAAGGTAAAGAGCACAACCACTCGGGGGGAAAATATTTCCCACAGTATATATATATATATATATATATATATATATATATATATATATATATATATATATATATATATTTGTACAGCTTAGTGTGTGTGTGTGTGTGTGCGAGTGTGTGTGTGTGTGTCTCAACCGAAAGTAGAAATGAATTTTGATGAAACTCGTTGGGATGGTTGCAACTGGGTCATGATGGGTCCGTTTCAGTTTTATATCGAGTGACAATTTCTAAATGTGTATTTTGACTCATTATTCTCACTGTTTGCAAGAGCAAAATATCAGGCTGCAAATCACTTACTCCTGGATCGACGCATAAATCATTGATTTCTAACAAAGCGAAGCACAGTCCAGAAACAGGTTTCATTTGAGCACTTTAGTCAGTGCTGAGCAGCCCGACAAGAGCATTTCAGTGGAATGTTCTGCTTCTCTGCAGAGTGAAAGGGAGAAAGAGAGAGAGAAAGGGGGGGGGGAGTTGCTGAACATCTGTAGTCCAATGCCTTTTACAGTACCATCCTCTCCACCAGCATCATAACAGCTACTACCATCACCATCACCACCACAGCTAGGACCATTTTCTGATGAAGAGAATAATTTGTTTGTTACGTAAGTGATGTACAGTATAATACAATATAAAATATTTTTAACAATTTAAAATATACAGTACAAGCATTTCATGGACCGACCAGACCGCCAGCACGTGTCAAAATAAGAGTCATTTCTGAACATCTGCCACACCCACCACAGCTACCACCATCACCATCATAGCAGCTACCACCACCGTGTCCAAGTAAGAGTCATTTCTGAACATCTACCACACCCACCACAGCTATCACCATCACCATCATAGCAGCTACCGCCACCGCCACCATTGTCACAGCTACCATCACTGTCACCATCATCACAGGTACCACCATCACCACCACCCACCACCACCACCATAATTACCATCACCACCACAGCTACCATCACCGCCATAGCTACCACCACCACCACCACCATCATTATCACAACGACCATCATCACCACCACCACCATTACAGCTACGATCACCACCACCACCATAATCATCAGAGCTACAGGAATATTATGTAAATTTTATATATTACATATTATATATTATATAAATATATATAATTTATGTACATATGCTAAATTAAGACATACTGATCAACAGTCAGAATCATTCTCCAGATCTAATAACTCTTATTAATCCATGCCACTCAAATTGTCCAACAGTGGTTTGTTGATCACCAGGCTATCAAGCAGCTAGACTGCCTGAGTAGGGAGTGTGACTTGAACCCCATAAGGAACATTTAGGGAAGTGTCGTTAACTTGTGGGAGTCAGGACAGGAAAGAACATCTCAGCAGTTGTTGGAACACATTAAGGCAGAGTAACAGACGTTCCTTTGGAATTAAGGTGTTGTTAACAACTGTGTAACATCGGTTCCAGACCTAGGTAGGTCATCGAAAAGGGTGGAGATTGGGCCCACTGCTAACTAACCAGTCTCTATATCTATGGACAAAGAGAACAACATCTTTTCAGTATATTCATTTAACTTGTCCACAGGAAATCTCGGATTGTGTAATCTCCGCCAGTTTTTCTATGCTGTACAGAATCATCCAGACCTACACGTTGCTGGTCATTGTTCCACCACCCGCTTGTTATTGTGTGAAGACCTGGAAATAAACAGTTACCACTCGTATAATACCTGTTTATTGCCACTTGTAGCCTTATTTTTTTGTGGGCTAGGATGTAATTATTTACTAGAAATGTATTGGGCCTACCAAAGATTTTGTTTTTGTTTATTTAATCACATTATCATCATAATTTCTAAAAATTGCCAAACCTGTGGCAGGTTGTCCTTCATTTGGAGTTAATCACTGAGTTTTTCCTTCACCTTGATTGTCTACTAAAATAGTTAAGCATTTAATCATTGTATGGTTGTTACTTTTATATATAATTGTAAAATGAGCCTTTAAAATTTTTATCTTTTTTTTTTTTCACATGTCCGTGAGTAGAACAAGGAGTCGGTAGTGGAAATACCCTAAAGTATATCATACGGAGCAGAGAAAAGAAAAATAATACAGATGTTATGCAGGAACATATTATTATGCCAATAATTTGAGTACAATTTAATTCCTCCCTCCCCTCCCCCCAAGAAAAAAAAACATTTACAGCACAAATTTTAAAATAATTTTTATCCTTTGTAAAACACCTCGTAATGAAGCAGAGGCAGCTGTGATCCAGTGTCCTTATCTGAAACACTTTGTAACGACCGTCCACAGAGGAGCAGAAGAGTTCCAGTCCAGTACATATTTCAAAAGTGAAAAAGAAGTGATGCTAAATATGAAAAAAAAAATAAAAATAAATAAAAATAAACAAGTGGTGCCAGACACAACAAACCTTTCCCAACAGCAATTATTTTACTGCTGTCAAATACTGACTTGTTTCTGCCATTTAGTGTCAGTGCACAATTAACCCATTTGTACCCAGCATCCTCAATATAGGAGAGAACTGGGCATTTTCAAAAGTTGATAAAGGAGGGAACCATGGGGTAGGGACCTATGAGCCTCGCGACTATATGCCGATAGGGAGAGGGCAGTACGTTTAGTACCCTTCCAGCCAAATCCCTCACACAAGAACCCTGCGAGTTAATGGGTTAAAGTCTAAGGTAATGTCGTAAATGTTTTCAAGTTACGCCCTCTGACAATCCGTGATCTTGCGTTTGACTTTTCAAGGTCACTCAGGGTCAAAGGTGCTGCCTAATGAAAGCCCATATGAGACTTCCTATATCTTGGTAATAGTAAATATCTCTGTCTTTAACGAGTTTCGAGTTACAGCCCCCTGAATATCCGTGACCTTGAGTTTGATCGATCAAGGCCACTTACAGTCAAAGGTTAAGGTACCAATAATTAAAAACTCGTATGGGATTTCCTGTATGTTGATAATAGTAAATGTCTCTATCTTCATCCAGTTTCGAGTTATAACTCCCTGAATATCTGTGACCTTGAGTTTGACCCTTTAAGGTCATCCAAGGTCATAGGTCCGGGTGCCAAATGAAAACCCATATTATGAGTTCCTGTATGTTCCAGTAGTAAATATCTCTATCTTCAACTGTTTTCAAGTTATAGCCCTCTGAAAATCCGTGACCTTGATTTTGACCCTTGAAGGTAACTCGATTACCTCCAAAATTTAGTCACTTTCTATGGGGACGAATGCCCACAAATCCGGAAAGTTTCATATAATTTCATTCAGCCGTTTTTCCGTAATGTTAACAAACAAACAAACTCGATCGAAAACAATACCTCGTCAGGTAATAAACATTAATACAAAGAAGCGGCAGGATGGTGCGTCCTAGTGCCTCGCACCTAGACATTTGACAGATTGAGAAATTCTCTCTCTCTCTCTCTCTCTCTCTCTCTCTCTCTCTCTCAGATAGATATAGCATGGCAGGCCAGATAATGAAACAAGTAATTGCAGTGAAGTAATAATGACGTTCGTTCGTTCCTTCGTTCGAAGATTTCCTGCACATATAGTGCAGGCCGGGCCATACATTATCCCGGTCAGTGGGGTATGGGCTGGTTAAAATATAGTAAGTGGGGAGGACAGGACCTGGGGATTGCCCAGCACACACGTCCTGTCTCCTGGCGGGCTTTGTGGTGTGTGTAATAATGACATTTTTCGTTCTGATGTAAACTGACAGGCCTGAAAACCTGCAGGTAAATTCTCCAGGTATCTGAGAATGATGAGGTGTGGATATACTCTGCCAAAACAATAATTTCAGCTTCAAGATGAAATCCATAATATGCCAAATGATATAACATTCTATGCTGAAAGTGGTAAGAAAAGGGTGTATATAAAGCACTGGGGACACTTCCCTTTCTTCTGACAGGCTAACAACCAGATTCATCGACATCATGACCTGTGGCGCATCATTAAACCGTCAAGAGGGGCATTTAGAAATGGGTGTTGTGTACAAAATAATCTGTAAGACAGGCTGGATGTGTGGTGGACGGTATGGCCAGTGCTGTTATGTTTACCATGTTGAACACTTTAAGACTGAAAGTATTGTTGTTGGTGGTGGGAAGAGTGTGGATATGGGCGTTAGTGACCTGCAACTACGGTATGGGTAAGGAGTAGGCCGTGTGAGCTTACCCTTAGAGTATATGAGAGGTAAGGTTAATGATAATAGTGCTTTGAGTGATTGTTTCCAGATTCTGTCAGTAAGGGAAGCTCACATTCCTCTCACTTTCTTGGAATTGTTGCAAAGAATTAAACAAAGGTTTGCTGGGGTGCTCTGAATAATAAATATTTTTTTTTTATGATGGACATTTTATTTTATATAGTCCTGCACAGTAGGGCTCGAGATATACTGGTTTAACCAAGCAACGTGCAGTCATAGATACATCGGCTGTACTGTGGCTAACGGTAAACGATGACATTATCATTATTGGTATCTTATGACAATTAATTTATCTTAGTTGACAAATTTGGACTGAACTGGTTAAATTTGGACATTCCTAACTTCCTTGCTTATGGAATGTGTCTATATAGTATACTATAATCCTGGGCGTGCGCTTGCGCGTATATATATATATATATATATATATATATATATATATATATATATATATATATATATATATATATATACAGTATATATATATATATATATATATATATATATATATATATATATATATATATATATATATATATATATATATTAATTATAATCTAATCCTACGTTGCCCCATGAGGAGCGTAGGAGGCCAGGGCTTGGAAAGGTGGTCCTGGGATTTAAGATAAGAGTGACCAGCCTCATTCATCCCTGAGTGGCATTACATGAACAATAAACCCCAACCATCCCTTGGATATAAACCTTCACCGGCTCAATCCGACTGGAGCATCTTTATTACCCACTAAACCTCCAGGAGCCAAAATTTGGTTGTATGGTTACCACCCAGCGTAGTAAATGGTTTCCTGGTGTACAGGAAACCATTTGGCTTGTCACTCAGTGTAGAGTCACCCACAGGCAGAAGGAAGAGGAAAGAATGAAAGAAAGAAAGACACAAGAGAGAGTGTAAAGTCACCCGCAGGCAGAAGAAAGAGGAAAGAATGAAGGAAAGAAAGAAGAGAGTGGACGGAAAGAAGGATGGAGGAGAGGAAAGGGCAGACACCCGAGAGCAGCACTACATCAAGTGAGTGGATGGATATATATATATATATATATATATATATATATATATATATATATATATATATATATATATATATATATATATATATATATATGTGTGTGTGTGTGTGTGTGTGTGTGTGTGTGTGTGTGTCTGTGTAGCACAACCAATAATAATAATGAAAAAATGATTTTTATTGAAACTTGGCAGGATGGCTTAAACAGGGTTCTAGATGGGTCACTTTTAATTTTATGTCGAACGATACATCCTTAATGGTTGTTTTGGACCCTAATATTTCTCCCTATTGTTGTTAAAGTATCCGCACGTTGACGAGACGGTGGGGCATTTCCATGTGCCATACGTCTATGAAAAGAGAGAGAGAGAGAGAGAGAGAGAGAGAGAGAGAGAGAGAGAGAGAGAGAGAGAGAGAGAGAGAGAGAGAGAGGCTGTACATATACAATCAAAGGTCTTTTATATCACTGATGTTAAGATGAAACGATTTTATTCAGTAGATAATAGGGGTAACTGTGGTGGTGGTGGTAGCTGTGCTGGTAGTGGTGATTACGAGCGAGGGCGAAACCCCCCCCCCAATCTGTCGTCAACTAACGGCATTTTCTCACATATGATTTGGCCTGGCCCACCCAGGCCTTGCCCAACCCAACCCGACCATAATGCGTTTGAGAAGCTTATATCTCAGTAGCCACAGGGCCGATCACAGCGCAGTTTGCACCATATGACAGCCGAGTTCTTTAAGATCTGTTTTTGACAGGTTTCATTACACCCAGGCGGTGCACGTGGCCCGCGACACGAGCGAAGTGTAGCATGTCAAAAACATTCAGAGGAGGGCCACAGGCCTAACAGTTTGTCGTAATGGCATGAAACTTGGTAGATAGATAGCCATCAATTGCTCTATAGGCATCCTCAGAGTGTAAGGCAACATTTCAGTGCTTTCTGATTTAAATGACATAACTTGTCAACAAGCTCCACCCTCCACGGTCATCCATTTCACCGACAAAGATGTTTTACTGGCGGTAGCTGTGATGATGATGGTGGTAATACTGTACCTGTTGTGGTGATACTTAAAGCTGTGATTATGATGGTGGTGGCAATGGTGGTAGCTGTGATAATGATCGTGGTGGTGGTAGCTATGATGATGATGGTGGTGGTGGTAGCTATGATGATGATGGTGGTGGTGGTAGCTGTGTTGGTGATGGTATTGGTGATGATGATAAAGGTAGCTATGATGATGATGGTTGTGGTTGTATTTATGGTAGCTGTGATGATGATGGATGTGGTGATGCTGATGGTAGCTGTGACAAAGATGGTTGTGATGGTTCCTGTGATGATGGTGATGGTAGCTGTGGTAGTGGTGATGTTGATGGTGAACCGACCCTAATTTTGACCAGTGCTTTGCGAAACACTTGCTCCAAAGCAAAGAGTGATTAGAGACAGCTCTAAGTTCAAGAAGTGCTGCGTGGCCCAGTAGGGCTGCAAAGCTCTGGTTATGCTTAATAATTGTGGAAGAGTTATTGCGTTTTGCATTTAACATGGAATATGGGTGTAGCAGAGAGGAAAAGTTTGAATGTAATGGAGATGAGGTGTCTGAGGAGTATGTGTGGAGTGACGTTTATGGATGTGCGAAATGATGAAGTGCAAAGGAGAACTGGAGTTGTTCGGGAGATGGCTGGTAGAGTTGAGCAGAGGGTGTTGCGATGGTTTGGGCATATGGAGAGAATGGATAATGAGCGATTGGTGAAAAAGATAACTAGATCTGATGTGAGAGGTGTAAGGCTGAGAGGAAGACCACGAATAGGATGGATGGACAGTGTGAAGAAAGCATTGGATGAGAGAGGGATGTCTGTTGAGCAAGGAAGAGTGGCTGTGCGTGACAGAAATAAATGGAGAGAAATTGTGAATGAATAAGTGATGACGCAGCCCTGAGGGGATATTCTCCCGCATTTGGTCTGATCAGCTAGTCAGGTCAGGTGCGGGTAAGGGGATGGGTCTGTTATGATGTGGCAGGGGTAAACCAGTCTGCCGTCGGGCCCTGCTGCGGATGTCACTGATTGCATTGCGCAGTTGACCCTTGTGCGGTGTGGTGCGGTGAGGATCTGTCCGTTCTCCCCTTTGGGGCTAAGATGCGAATGAATGTGTTTGAATGGATGAGTAAATGGGGAGTGTGTCGTCCTGTCTCGGCTACCTCCCTTTCCTTAGGGGAAGCAGCCTAGGTATATAGATAGATAGATATAGATAGATAGATTTAACGAGCACACAAGTCCATTTCCAGCTACACCAGGAGTTAATCCCCTCTATCTGTCAGCTTACTCTTATTCACCTATTTCCATCACATGCATAAATTCTTTTAAATGGACATATTTTCTCTATATGGAGGAATATTCTCCCTAGGACCTTAACGTCCTGTTTTTCGAAATGCACCCATCTTTTTACATGAACTTCTTTTCCCTGTGAACGTAATTTACTCCACTGATCTGTTTTCTTACTATGAAACAGTTTCGCCTTTCGACCTTGGATCTTTCCCTGGATCTACGTTTCCTTTATGGACCTAGACACCCATGAATATATTTTCCATAATGAGCCTATTTTCGCTATGGGCCTATTTTCCCACATGGACATTTACCCCATCGATAAGTGTAATTCAAACATAGACCTCTTAACCAGTGGACATATTGCACTATGTATGTATTGTACCCCATTGGATCTATATACCTACTTCGGCATGATTCCCGAGAGATATCACCTATGGACCTTTTTTCCACGCACTGATCTGTTCCCACCTTGGACATATTCCCTCAAATTACTTATTCACAGAGGCCCATTTTCCCACAACACGCCCATCCACTTACACACCCACTCATCAGTGCCCATACCCAAAGCCTCACAGTATGTCAGAATTAGGACGACATAAACCTGTCTCCTCTCTAGCCATCCAGGTAGCTACCCATCCACTTCACCTAAATAACCCACCAGTCGCACCCCAACCCACCTCACCGCATTAAACCAGTCCAACAACTCCGCTCCACCCTCCCCGCTCATCCACTTCACCCAACCTGTTTGTCAAACCTCCATCATACATTAACTTACCCAAACACACGGCCAACAACGTACTTAACACGCTCACCAGTTAGATGACTCACAATTTTACACACACACACACACACACACACACACACACACACACACACACACACACACACACACACACACACACACACACACACACCTGCACAAGCTAATGCACAATTTATAATCAAAACACACAATACTCAAACAAAAAGAAGCTTAGCATACTCTGGCCTCAAAAAAATATATATACACAACACACATAAATCCGATGCTCTCTCGTACATCAAAACGCAGTCTTGATCAAATACAGGTAACTCAAAAATACTAATAATTAACAAGATAAAATTCAAACAGACACTCACATACATACTAAAACACAACCCTACAAAGCACAAGTAGCAAAACACACACACACACACACACACACACACACTGGAAACGTACTCCAGCCACATTCCCCCTCCACATGCACATTAAAAGCCGCCACACAAACAAGGGGAGGGACACGAACTAATGCAGCAGGGGGGACTCTTCCACTCTGGCGCCTGGCAAATGAACGAGCCTGCCACTGAAGGATTAATCAACATGCAGCCAGAAATATTGCCATGCTGGGATGTCGTGATGATGAGGGGATTGGGAGGTGGCAGGGGGAATGGTTGTGGGGATGTGAGTTGTAGAAGAGAAGTGAGGGGTTGCGAGGAGTTGGGGGGTTTGGTTAGGTGAGGGGTTGTGGGGAGGTAGGATGAAGCTAAGAAGTAAGGAGTTGTGATGAGGTGAGGGGTTTGGTTAGGTGATGGGTTGTCGGGAAGTGAGGTGATATAAACAAGTAAAGGATTTCGTGGAAGTGATAGGTGGTGAGGAGGTGAGGGATTGTGGAGAAGGAAGAGGAATGGAGAGGTGAAAGGGTGTGGGACGTGATGGGTTGTGGAGAGGTGACAGGTTGTGTGGCGGTGATGGGTTGTGGGGAGGTGATGAGTTGTGGGGAGGTAATGGGTTGTGGAGAGTCGATGCGTTGTGGGGAGATGATTGGTTGTGTGGAGATGATGTGTTGTGTGGAGATGATGGGTTGTGGGGCGGTGAGGAGTTGCTGGGAGGTGATGGGCTATGGGGAGGTGATGGGCTGTGAGGAGGTGATGGGTTGTGGAAAGATGATGGGTTGTGTGGAGGTGATGGGTTGTGGGAAGGTGATGGGTTGGGGAAAGGTGTGAGATGGTGGTGAGACGAGTGAAGGACTTGGGAAAGTGGTTGAGACTGCTGAGTGGGAAGAGACGGAGGAGTGAAAATGAGATGGAAAACAGAGGGAACTAACTGGGGTTTGGGAGGATTTATAGGCAGAGCATTCGTATTCAAATCAGAGAATATCGTACTTACCACAGTTCCTTAGTGCGCTTGCATTAGGAGTATTATGTTTATTTGGGGTCACTGTATTGCAACAGAGATATGGAGAAATTTCGGAGAGCAATGCGACGAGTAGCAAAAATGATAGACTAAGGAATAAACCATACGGCGGACGTTTAGAAGAGCTGAAGCATTTTAGCATATCACAGCCCTGTCTATAAGGAATCCGAATCAAGAGCACAGTTTTTAAAGAACATGGATATAATTATGGTAGTTAAGAATCCTACAACTGGTTGTTTGAATCACACGAGGCAATGGTTATAAAATGATTCTATCAACGTCCCAGTCAAATGAAACATTTTTTTGTTTTCCTTCTATTCAGAAGGATGTAAACACTGACTAATTGCCTTAGGAATGCGATACACTTCAGTACAGTAGTTACATTCAAATTTCGCATGGATAAGTATCTTGCTTTGAATCCCCAGGTAAACACATCCAATGCCGAATAGTGCGGGAACTCTAACTCCATACGTATATATCAGATCGGGGAGAGTGCAGCAACAGAGAAATTCATATATAGAACTAAAGATGCATTCCCGTTTAATTCAAAATTATGTAAGCTTAAAGTATTCTTTATTCTTTGAGTTTTTCCTGTTAATGCTCCATGGCACTTTTTCCGTGTTGCATGGTTGTCGTTATCACTTTTTCCTACCATCTTTGGCTGGAGGATTTGGTCTTATTATTCTTATCTTCAACTCACAGCATTAAATACCATAGTCATAGTTTTGTCTGTAAAAAAAAGCTTCAAGAGGACCAATAGGTCTGCTACTATTTGCTTTCCTTTGTACTATTTTGTACTCCTTTGAAGGGTGTGGGGTGGTAAGTAAAAGAAAACAGGAAAGGGTGGGAAATAGGGTGCAGGAATAAAAGGGAAGTGGAAAAAAGAAAAAAGAAGAGAAGAGTAGAGAAAGAAGGTGGCGAGATGCCAGAGATTTGGAAAACATACAGAACAAGAAGCAGCATCAGAGAGTGTAATGCCTACATCCACAAATTGGTCTAGGAGTCGAACATTTGACTTTACCCAGTGTCTCTAACATTCAGCTGATTATACTCAAAATTTATTTACCTCATCTTTGCCTGACGCATAATCCTCCACCAAGAATTGTCTAAGTCAGATTAGACCAGGTTGAGATGACTTTACTTTATGACGTTTACCTTTGGCCCTTTCCTGTGATTTTGCACTTTGACTAATTGTTCTCTAAATAGAACCCCTTTACCTTTGTCGTACCTTGAAATCTTTCACAAATTGTGGTCTAAATTATATATATATATATATATATATATATATATATATATATATATATATATGAGTTTGTCATCTGACGTTGACCTTTGACATATTGCTAAAAAAAAAAAAAATAAAATAAAACCTCGAGTGATTCTCAACAGTTCCACCAAACTTGGTTCAAAACATATTCAAACTGCTTTAGTTTTTCTGTTCACACAGAGGCTCACGGGTAGAATTTTCACTTTCCCTGTGAGCTGGTATTTTGAGTGACTTTTTTTTTACTGACTGCTTTTATCCGTGCCATGACATGATGCCATCCACAAAGTTTGGGTAAAATTGGACATATAAAGACTAATTTGACCTTATCATGTGACCTTAACTAATGACTATTTTTTTTTTTTTTTACTTCAGTTCAGTGGGTCAAATCCTTGGCTGATCTGCATCCCTTGTACCACGTTTGGCTCAAGTCTCATCGAAACTGTTTAGTCTTTTGTTCACACACAGGCACATGGGTCGAACTTTGACTTCGTTCTATCCTTCGTTCTTACCATAGTCTCAACCATTCCTCCAGGTCTGGTGTAAATTGTAGAAAAAAATAATAATAATGTTTTCAGGTTAACCTTACCAGGTCAAGCTTTGACTTAGTTGTATGACCTTGACCTTTGACTTTTTTTCTCAAAAATAATATGCCAACACCTTGGCTAACCGTCTCTTGTAGCCATAGCCGAGGCTTTTCCAAAAATGTTAGATTGTAGTGGTTGTAAGAGAGAATTTTTTAGTTGGTTTTGTTGTGGATGGCAGGAGAAACATTAAAAATGAGTCTGGTGTTTGACTGCAGTCTTTTCCTCAAGAAGGAGTTATCTTGACAAGAGCAGTACCAAGGTGAGAACAGTTTATGCTAGCCCGTGATCTCTCCTCCAGCCTTTTCCACCGTGCCTCTTCTCTCTCTTATTGCGTCCTAACCCCTTCTCTCCTGTCTCTCCAATTTCCCTTGTATATGACTGGTTGGATCATATGTGTGGGCACGTGTGTGAGGAACTTCCCATCAGGTCTGTGGTGTGGCTTTGCATGACGTCAGATGTGCTGTGTGCGAAATTCCCTAGCTAGAATCTGCACTACTGTTTCCTCCAGCTCCCTCGAGCTTAAGCATATATGTCACTAGCTACCATGTAATGTGCAAGATGTTTTAGTGTCCTGACACGTCAACCCATCACGAAGTTTGATTATAATCGGAAAAATAAGGTTTGAGTTGTTTTAAAACACACACACACACACACACACACACACACACACACACACACACACACACACACACACACACACACACACACACACACACACACACACACACACACACACACACACACACACACACACACACACACACACACACACACACACACACACACACACACACACACACACACACACACACACACACACACACACACACACACACACACACACACACACACACACACACACACACACACACACACACACACACACACACACACACACACACACACACACACACACACACACACACACACACACACACACACACACACACACACACACACACACACACACACACACACACACACACACACACACACACACACACACACACACACACACACACACACACACACACACACACACACACACACACACACACACACACACACACACACACACACACACACACACACACACACACACACACACACACACACACACACACACACACACACACACACACACACACACACACACACACACACACACACACACACACACACACACACACACACACACACACACACACACACACACACACACACACACACACACACACACACACACACACAAACACACACACACACACACACACACACACACACACACACACACACACACACACACACACACACACACACACACACACACACACACACACACACACACACACACGTCGAGTACAAAAACGAAACCGCTCCTGGCAGGGTAGACGAGAATGAGAAACGGACATTTGAGGGAAGGAGGAGGAAAAAAGGGTCTGGGAAGGAGAAAAGGTCTCCCTTAAGATGAATAAAATCGTCTGCTGGCAGCAAGAATAGACCACAAGAATAAGCCATCCAATCTGGGGGACTTAGTGAGACGGGCCTGGAAAGGAGATATGAATGATGAAGAGAAGAAGGTAGCAAGTGAATAAGAAAGAAAGAGGGCGGCGGGACAGTGAGATGACGGAAAGTAGGGAGAGAGGAAGGGGAAATTGGAAAGGACATTATGGAAGAAAAGATTTAAGAGAGATGGGTATGGAAATGAGATTTGGGTAGAAAAGAGGGTAGAATGGAGGACCTGTTAGGACTAAGAAAGAAGTAAACGATAGGGAAGTAGACAGAGAGAAGAGGTCGTGGAAAAGATAAGGAGAGGTGGAGGGTGCAGGATGACTGAAAGATTTGGAACAGAAATGGGGGTGATAGGCAGACGAGGATGAGGATGGTAGGGGGGAGAGAAGAACTGAAAATGGGATGTAAGACGCAATTTCCGAGGGAGATGGCTAAGGAAATGAAAGGTATAGTGTGAGAAGAGGGAAGGAGGGGAGGCTGCGAAATTAACTCACTTACTATGGTGTTGTTTCTTTCATTTCAGTTATGCCACCACCAAACGATTCTGTTCTCATTAAGGAAGATCTCGTGTAGTGACGGGGACACAGAAGATATCTAGCCTCTCCAGTTCGAAAAGATTGTTTAGTTTACATATATATATATATATATATATATATATATATATATATATATATATATATATATATATATATATATATATATATATATATCCTGTATATCTACTGTATCTATCTATATAAAGACATTATAGGAGTGAAGGGATTACGGTGGTAGACAGGGAAGAAAGGGAGTGGGATAAAAGAAGGGATGGAGGAAGGATACGGAGAAAACTTGAAAATTGAGAAGGGTGAATGGAGGGATTAGGAGAGGGGGGAACGGAAGAAAGGGTTGAGAGGCAGTAAAAGATCGTTGAGAGATATGGCGTCATGGGGAGGAGAGGGTGTGTGGAGATTTGAAGGGTGTTAGAGGGAGAGGTGTGGAGTTTGTGGGGAGGCGTGAGATCGTGTGGAGAGAACGGACTGTGAGGATGAGAGGAGCTGTGCGGAGATATATGAGGTCAGGTACCAAAGAAGTAAGGAATCGGTGGGAATGGAGAAATGAATGCGTTCTATATATTTAAAAAAAAATGACATGGTTGTGGGAAAGGTTAGTTGTAAAATTGACATAACGGTGTTACAGAAATATGTGGGAATGCTATACTGCACAGTAGAGAGTTTTATGGATGTGCGTAGGAATGGAGGACATGAGATGGCTGTGGAGAAGGGAGAGAAGGCTAGTTGTGAAGAAGAAATATAGGGAAAGATGGTGATTTTACTGCAGGTTGACAAGGGGGGAACTGCGGAATAATTGGGATTTATGTGTATTTGGATGGCGTTGATAGGTGGCGCAAGTTAGGGATTTATGGGATAGTAGGCGATATTAATGGGGAGGCACTGGATGGTGGGGAATGGCATGGAATGGTGGCGGAGTGTTGTGAATGGGAAGATGTTGGAATGGTAATAAAAAAATGGGAGGGAATTATCGTGAAACTGGGGAAGACTGGAAGAAAAACGGTTAGGGAAATGGAGGAGAATGGTAAGAGGATGGTGGGGATAAGGAAGAGGAAAGTGTTTTATCTGTGAGTGTAGGTGGCTAGCGGAGGAGATATGAGAGGTTGGTTTATGTGACAGTGATGGAGTAAATGATGGTGGTGCGTGATGGTAGTGAGTGATGACGATGATTGATGAAAGCAGACGATGGTGGTAGATGGTAGTGAGTGATGGTTGCAGGTGGTGTTGGCTGATTGTGGTAGATGGTGATAGGTGTTGGTGGTAGGAGGTGGTGGTAGATGATAGTAAGTGACACTGGTAGGTGGTGATGGGTGATGGTGGTGAGTGATGGCTGTGGGTGTTAGTGGAAGGTGTGGTGATGAGTGATGGTGGTGAGTGATGGTGGTGGATGACAATGGTAGGTGTGGTGCTCGGTGATGATGACTGATGGTGGTGGGTGATAATGGCAGGTGCTGTGAGGAGTGATGATGATGAGTGATGGTTGTGGGTGGTAGTGGTAGGTGTGATGATGGGTGATGGCGATGAGTGACGGTGTGGATGATAGTGGTAGGTAATAGTGGTAGGTGATGGTAATAGATGATGGTGATTGGTGGTGGACGATGGTGGTGATTGGTGATGGTGGTGATTGGTGATGGTGGTGGACGATGGTGGTGAATGATGGTGATAAGTTATAGATGTTGTTGTTGTTTAACCCTAGTCTGTCTGGCAAAGAAGACCCGTCGATCACAGGTAAGCAATTGCCTCCGTGGTGCCGTCCGATAGGTAGGGTACAGTGCAGACACAGTGCAGGGAACCGTTGTCCCTTTGTGGCAGACAGTGCTTCGCTAGGCTTGGACCAAGTTCCCTTCCCACGGCTTGGTGCAGGAAAGTATGATGAGGTTTGGCACCCAGATTAACGTCGCGGCTGATTCACTCCACCTAGGATACACAGCGTCACCATGGGCAGGCTCCTGTCATCGCCAAGTGATAGTAGCACGTGGTAGTAGTTGACGCTGGTAGGTGATGTTGGTGGGTGATGGTGATTGATGATGGTGATGGGTGATTGTAAGTGATGTTGATGGGTGGTGTTGATGGGTTATGGTGGTGGGTGATGATGGTAGGTGATAGTGGTGGGTATTGATGGCTGGTGATGGTGATGGGTGGTGTTGATAGGCGATGGCGGTGGATGGTGATGGTGGTGGGTGGTGATGGTGGGTGATAGTGGTAGGTTCGTTCGTTCGTCTGAAGAGTTCCTCCACCTATAGTGGAGGCCGGGCCATACATTAGATGATCGGGGTGGGTGTTGGTGGTAGGTGATGGTGGTATTTGAAGGTGGTAGGTGATGGTGGTGGGTGATGATGGTGGGTGATGGTGACAGATGATGGTGATGGGTAATGGTAGGTGATAGTGATGGATGGTACTGATAGGTGATGGTGGTAGGAAATGGAAGAGGGTGATAATGAGGGATGATGGTGGAGAGTGATGGTGGTAGGTGATAGTGGTGAGTGATAGTAGGTGATGGTGATGGGTTATGGTGACAGATGATGGTGATGGGTGATGGTATGGGTTGGTTTTAATGAGTGATGATGGTATGTGATGGTGATAGGGTAAATTAAAGTAGGCCTAATGGTGCTGGGTGATGGTGATGGGTGGTTTTAGTGGGAAATGTGGGTTGGGTGATTGACTGATGATGACGGTGGGTGATGGTGGTAGGTGACGGTGATGATGGTGGGTGATGGCGGTGGATGATGATCGTGGGTGATGAGGCAAGGATGATGGTGGTAGGTGATGGTGGTGAATGATGGTGGTAGCTGTGATGGTGGTGGGTGATGGTGGTAAGTGATAAAGGTGGGTGATTGTGGTAGGTGATGATGGTAGCTGAAGGTAGTAGGTGATGGTAGTGGGTGATGGTGACAGATGATGGTGATGGGTGATGGTAGGTGACAGTGATGGATTGTGCTGATAGGTGATGGTGGTGCGTAATGGTGGAGGGTGATGATGGTGGGTAATGGTGGAGGGTGATGATGGTGGGTGATAGTGGAAGGTGATGGTGGTAGGTGATGGTGGTGGTTTTGGTGGGTGATGGTGATGGGTGATGATAACAAATGATAGTGAGGGTGATGGTAGGCGATGGTGATGGGTGATGGTGGTGGGTGATCGTGGTGAGGGATGGTGGTGAGGGATGGTGGTACAGTAGGTGATGATGGTAGGTGATAATTACTAGCGAGCAACCGTAGCGATGCAGTGTTTACGTTCAGCTGAGAAATGAGCTGCCCGATACGACACGGCCTGGCTATGATAATTTTCAGAGGTTAATAATTTTTCTACTATGTGTGACAAAGAAGAGATTCTTTCAGAAGGTAGTAGATACATTCAAGTAATTTTGTTTTTAGCTACATATTTTCTCATGAGATCAAAGAAAACCCTTGGAATTCCAGCTTTCCAAGGGAATATACCGAGAGCTTCCATTGACATGCTCCACTACGAAATCGATTATAAAAGATTTCCTGTTGTAACACTATGTCTTCATGCATGAATTATAACAATTAAATATCGGATATTACGCTCATAATTTTAAATGAACGTTTTTTACTATGTTTATGGGGTGAACTCAGCGCGCGCGCGAGCCTGCGTGTGTGTGTGTGTGTGTGTGTGTGTGTGAGAGAGAGAGAGAGAGAGAGAGAGAGAGAGAGAGAGAGAGAGAGAGAGAGAGTAGTTTAGCTCAATTATACTTCTGTTATTGTTCAACTACCTCACCAGAAATGATGAAAGTTTACACCAAGATGAAATAATGATGATAAGCGTATGTATAAACTCTCGGTCGCTCGTCACCCGCTCACAAAACGCATTACACTGGTGGTAGGTGATGGTGGTGGGCGATGGTGGTAAGTCATGGTGGTGGGTGATGATGGTGGGTGAAGGTGGAGGGTAATAATGGTGGGTGATGGTCGTGGGTGGTGTTGGTGGGTGATGATGGTGGGTGATGGTGGTAGGTGAAAGTGGTGGGTGATGGTGGTGGATGAAAGTGGTGGGTGATGATGGTAAGCGATGCTTTTAGATGACGATGGTGCCTGATGGTGGTGGATGGTGATGGTGGGTGATGGTGGTAGATGTTGGTGCTGGGGTATTATGAAGTGATGGTGTTGGGTGATGGTGATGGGTGGTTTTAGTGGGTAATGGGGATGGGTGCTTAATTGATGACGGTGGTGGGTGATGGTGGTGGATGATGGTGGTAGGTGATAATGGTAAGTGAATGTGGTGGGTTATGGTGATGGGTGATTGTAGTGATGATGGTGGGTGGTGTTGGTGCGTGATGATGGTGGGTGGTTGGTGGGTGATGGTGGTGGGTGAAAGTGGTGGGTGTTGGTGGTAAGAGATGGTGGTAGGCGATGGTGATGGGGGATATGAATAAGTGATGGTGATGAGTGTTTGTGATGAGCGGTGGTGGTGGGTGTTGGTGGTGAGTGATGGTGGTAGGCGATGGTGGTGGGTGGTGATGGGTTGTGGTGGTGTGTGATGGTTGTGGGTGGTGGTGGTGGTGGGTAATGGTAGTATGTGATGGTAGTGTGTGGTGATGGTGAGTGATGGTGGTGAGTGATGGTGGGAGGTGTCTTTTGTGGTTGACAGCGCCTCACATGGGTCAAATCATGGGTTCTCTCCAACGGCTAAGTGCACAGAAATAGGAGGAGGTTTGGGTCCCAAGTGAAGGTCGTGGCTGATTCGCTCCATCCAGGATGCACAGCGTCACCATGTGTGTAGTGATAAGTGATGGAGGTGGGAGATGTGGGACGTATGGTTTTTGTGGGCGATGGTGGTGGGTGTTGCGAGCCACGCAACATTTCAACAACGACTGGTTAGAAAACACACACACACACACACACACACACACACACACACACACACACACACACACACACACACATCCAAAGACATGCGCCAATGCGGGATAAGTGTTTCGGAGTTAGAGGGCTGATATTATGAAGGGTGAGATCATGCGTCGTTAGCCATTTTGCGACTCTAATTCTGACCTACAATCTTCTTGCCGGAAAAAGAGAGCGAAAACATAAATTTACTTCAATTCCCTTATGCCGGACTTGTGTGTGTGTGTGTGTGTGTGTGTGTGTGTGTGTGTGTGTGTGTGGACGTTGCCTTATCTTTGACAAGTCTGTAGGCTATATACTGAATGATCCGATGTTGCATTGGTTAGCACATCCAGCTCGCAACTAGAGCCATACAGTTTGATTTCCCGGCCAGTCAGACTGTCGAACAGAGTTTGTTATTCCCCCTTGTCGCTTGTCACCCAGCACTTTAACCTGAAACGTGGATTTCACGATACTAATTGCCTCAACCGCTTCACTAGATTTTATTTTTATTTTTGTTGTTGTCAGACGATTCTGTTTTGTGTATTAGCGACTTTTCTAACTGGAGCGGTTAAAGTCGCCATGTTTCTCTTCAGGAGAAAAGGTCTTTCGTAGAAAAAAAAAAAAAAAAGTGACGTTAGCGCGAATGAAATATGTAAGGATGATTCCCACTTGATGGAAAGAAATATGGCCTGCGTACAGTCGATATGCATTGCCTAAATCCAACTGTTCTTCTTGTATTTACTAAGAGGATACATTCAGTGAAAGTGAATCCGGCTAAAGGACGAGTTGCACAAAGAATCAATGAAAGACAAATTATATAAAAGTGATGGTGGTGTACCACTGGAGGAGCCGTCGTTGGAAGTGTAAGAGTAAAAATTTAATGTGTAGGCAACATCTGGACATTCTGGAGAAAGATAACACCAAATGTTTTTCATTAACTAAAAAAATCAAGCAGTCCTAGATTTAGAAAACTAACTCGAATAATACATTCACCGCTTCTATAAACCTATGCATTATATCCAAGTTAACACCTGCACTGTTCAGTTGAGAGAAATGCTGGCAGTCATATGGGTGATTCGGGAACATCTACAAGCATAGGGGACAATGAGGGAGTTTCACACAAATATGACAAGACACTCTTCCTTGTATGTACCAGCAAATGCCAGTGACGGAAATGAGTCAGTTTTGCTTGTGCTGAAGCCAGCCTTCACAGGATGCAAAACCATGGAAAAGTTACAAAATAATAAAGCGGGGGAGGCAGCGGACCCACAGAGCATCTCTTAAGCATTCGCGTTCTGACCAGCGACACGATATTCTGTCACCCCACACCCCCTAAAAAAAAAGAAAAGAAATGGAGAATAACAAAGTTATGAATGCGGTGTCTCAATTTTTTTTCCCTTTAATTCTCTCTCTCTCTCTCTCTCTCTCTCTCTTTGTGTGTGTGTGTGTGTGTGTGTGTGTGTGTGTGTGTGTGTGTGATATGGAAGTTTTTACAGGAACAGTGGAAGTGACGTCATACCGACAGTAGTGATAGTACACTGGAGTACAAAGGAATGAAATATCAACAGATCTATTGGTCCTTTCGCAGCTCCTTGGCATTAGGGAGGTTGTGATTAACAGAACTATTCTGTTAGTTAAAGACAAGGACAGAAATGGAGGAAGGCTTCCTCCCATCCATAAAACCCTCCAGCCGAAGCCGGCAGAAAATAATGAGAAGGACCACCATACAGCATAGAAAAGCTGCCGTGGAAATTTCATAGGAAAGAAGGAAAGGAAGTGTTATTCAACAACCCCTGAAAAGGAAAGTACCATTAAGTCAACAATATTCATCAACGTTATTCTGCGATTGTATTTTCCAGGCCCTGAAAATTTAAAGAAAAAAAGTTATATCCCATTGGCTCCCAGAGTTCCTAGGCGAGGGATTGTGCTGGCAAGGTACTAAGCGTACCGCCCTCCGCCTATCGGCTCATAGTCGCGAAGCTCATAGGTCCCTGCCCAGGGGTTCCGTACCTTATTAACATCTGAAAATTCCCAGTTCCGTCCTATATGGAGGACACTGGGCTCAAATGGGTTAAAGAAACCGATAGATTTGCCAGTCATATATATACTACAGAGTGTATTATTCAGGAGCGAACAAACTTAGCTGGGGGTTAGAAGACAGATTCTTACTCAAGCGATACTTAAAGGTTAGTATTGCATCACAGTTTACTATACTGGGGGGCAGTTTGTTCAATATACTTACAACTCTACGCCTTTTATGAACTCTATTTTTTAAAGGTAATTTCCTCAAGATTTTTCATTTTGATATACTGTACTTGTTTACCCAATGGTCTGATTCTGTATTTGTGACTTTTTTTTTTTTCCTCCTTCACCCAATTATTACGATGGATCTAGATTATTCTTGTATATTTTTAAATAAAAAATTTGGTGGCGACTTCTTCTTAGGATTTAGCTTTTATCCTCCCTATTTAAGCCACTAGAAATTTATATACTTACTACGATAGATTGTTGTTTACAGGCATTGTCCGCTTGTTAACCGTATGTAGGTGGTTGCTCACTACATCCCTTGTACCCCAAATAATAATTTGAAAAGGTAATATGCTTAATACTGTGGCTACATGTGACAGTTATCCGTTTTCTTATTCTCTTTGATATGGTTTTATGATTCAAGTATGACGATTAAGATAGAGTAACTCTGCACATTTTTTTTTTACCTATAGTTCATTTATGACTATAACCTAGTAACTGAGCTATGTCCTCATTTCCTTTCGAACACTACCTTAATACGAAAAACTTTGTATTACTATACCTGCTAAAATAGGCATTTATCTACGGGAACAAGAAGCGGTGCCAAGGCACAGCAAACCCGTCCCCGGCAGTCATTTTAGTGCTAACGTATTAACCCAACAGGATACCTAGCCAAAGATGTCACATAACATTCGGAGTTAATCGGGTGATAATTGACGATTTTATGCCCTTTTGAAATTTTAGGCCAGACCCCCCTACGGCTAACTGGGGGGTGACTCCCCTGATATAATGGGGGATGTTATAGGATGCAGATTTGAAAGATTAGGCTTTGGTTTCATGTCGATATGACGAATTTGAAAGAAGTTATGGCGAAAATACGTTTTTTTTTTTTTTTTACACTTTTTTTTTTTTTTGACATTTCTT
Organism: Coenobita brevimanus; assembly: GCF_032717465.1. Lineage (NCBI taxonomy): Eukaryota > Metazoa > Arthropoda > Malacostraca > Decapoda > Coenobitidae > Coenobita > Coenobita brevimanus. The sequence goes on along the minus strand of NC_136974.1, from coordinate 18,350,623 downwards.
GGGGATCTACTGCTTGGCCCTTGGACAAATTTGGTCCAAAATTTAATCATGTAATCAGAAGGTCATGGCTCATCATCCCTGTATTTCAGTCAAAATCGCACCAGTAGTTTTTGCGTAAAGTTGTTAACAAATAGATAAAACAAACAGACAAACCGAGTGAAAAAATACCCATCACCCGTCCCGCCCCGGTACCTATATGGTTCCTTCCCCCCTACACCCATCTCTTACATTATTTTTATAAGATAATACTCCCAAATTTGTGTACAGTTTGTGGTATTCATTTAAGACATTGTTTGATCAACTTGTGAATATTTGTTTGCAACTCGCGTTTCAGTATTAGCCTTTGTTGATTCTACACATTTTGGATTATAGACATGACTACGGTGATAGTCGAAACGCTGCTAGAAATAAGAAGAAATATATGGTTAAAAAAAATCTTACCGAGTTCAGACTTTAATCCCTTCAAAATATACCCCTTGGGAGTCAACATACTTAGCACAGCGGTCCTTCCGTTGCTGGAAACATTTTGTAATCTCAGTTTCCAACAAGATCTTTGTCGCATTTATCGTTATCAATTTTGTGTCCTCATATCTCAAACCCTTCAACGGCAACTTCAGTTTAGGAAATAGTCAAAAGTCGAGGGAGCCGTGTCAGAAGAACAGGAAGCCAGCCAAACCTGTTTGATCCTGAGTTTGACTAAAAAATCGTAGATGAGATGGGATGAGTGGGCTGAAGCATAATCGTGGTGGAGCTGCCAGTCCTCTGCCTCGCAAAACTGTCATCTCTTGCGACGCGCCGCATGTCGCAGGCGACGGAGACTGTTTGGCCTTCTGGAGTGTACTCGTGATGAACATGGAGTGAAAGATCTGCCGGAACACTGACGTTCGACCATTTTTGAAAGCGATTGTACCACTCCATAATTTCCGTAACATCCATAGCTTCGTCGCCAAAAGCCTGCTAAATCTTCCTGATAGTTTCAGATTGCGTTTCACTGTGTTAATTGCAAAATTTGATGCAATGGTAGCTCGATTATCGCAGCACAGAACGATTATGCGACGAGCAAGAACACTTTCATAAACATATCCTGCTCGTCAGCGGCTGGGCTGGGCAGCAGCGCTGAACATAATGTTAAATCGAGCTTGTGCACAATGATTCAAGGTCATGCTGCATTGAGTCGCATCCCTTTGATCCTACCGGTTTACGATAATAATTAAAAAAAAAAAAAATGGGAAGATACATTTCTCTCAGATCTCGTGTGTGTGTGTATGTGTGTGTGTGTGTGTGTGTGTGTGTGTGTGCGCGTATGTACGAGAGTATCTATCTATCAATCTTTCTATATATATATATATATATATATATATATATATATATATATATATATATATATATATATATATATATATATATATATATATATATATATATATATATATATATGGTTTAGGCATGTGGAGAGGATGGGGCCATGACAACTGTGTGCAGAAAGTGAGAAGTGTTAACGTTAGGGGTAGGGTTGCGAGAGGTAGATCGAAAAAGACCTGGGACGAGGTCACACACTCTGTCCTCAGGGATAGGGTAACTGAGTAAGGAGGCTACGAGCACCGTGGAAAGCCGCCATTAGGTGACTAAGGCCAACGCATGCAAGTTTATATCAACCTTTAAAAAGGAAATGAAACTATGTATATCTATATCTGTATCTATCTATCTATCTATCTCTCTATATATCATCTCATCAGCTGTTTGAGCGTCCACTGCAGAACCGGCCTATCCCAACCAAAGTGGGGACAATACAGCCAATGTATATCTACCAAGTGGCTTAGGCTGTCTGGTAGAGATTGCATGTAGGGTGAGATGTGCTAGTAAGTGTAATTGTAGTGTTGGAGTGGCTTTGGATGTGTGTGTAGTCTGTGAACCAATTGTAATCGGCCCGCGCAAGCCGACTGGGTGCAAGCATACTTTATAGTATGCGACACTGGTTCAACCACAGCACCCCTGGTGTCCGCCAAGTAGTAAGTGGCCAGCAGAAAGCTCCCAAAGTTTATTGCCCTGGCGGGGCGCGAACCCTCGTTCTTCAGTGTACGAATACGCACACTTTACCATAGAGGCTCCATATATTTATATATATATATATATATATATATATATATATATATATATAGATAGATAGATAGATAGATGGATAGATAGATAGATATATATAGATATAGATATAGATATTTATTGTTTATTTATTTATTTATTTATAATAAATATGTGTGTGTGTGTGTGTGTGTGTGTGTGTGTGTGTGTGTGTGTGTGTGTGTGTGTGTGTGTGTGTGTGTGTGTGTGTGTGTGTGTGTGTGTGTGTGTGTGTGAGTGTGTGTGTGTTTACGACCTAGGCCATAGACTTACTAGTCCGTTTCCTGATTCACAGAATTCCTTCCAAATGCCAAATACCTTAACATAAACCATTCCTGCGCTATTACCGATCGTCCATAGTTGTCTTTTTTCAGGAATAGCATAATGGTATTAACGTGGGTGTGTATGATGTGTCAATGGGTTCTGTATGTATGCTATGTCCATCTTAACGAAATTCATGTAATCAGACTGTTTCCTGCCTCAACTTGGAATTGCACTAGCTTCCGTTATCACAGTCAACAACCTCTGACACCTTTTGTACTGGAAACATGCAGTTATTAGATGAGGTTAGTGTGTGGTAAGGAAAATTGGTCTTAATGGATGGGTGAAGGCCATATTTGTAAGCAACAGCATGGTAGTGGCAGTGTTGCAGTGATAACAAGAAGTTCTCAGAGAGGGCAATACTCATGCCGTACACTCGGTCTAAATGCCCGCTCACACAATCAGTGGTCACTTGTGACTTTGGGGTATGGTTATAGTAATGAGAAATGCTTCTGATCCTCTATTTATAAAATGGTTCGTTACCGTGCTTCAAAACTGATGGACAGAGTACTCCGAGAGAACAGTCTGACCCTGAATATGTGGAGAGGCCTTAAGGCCGAACATTTTATCCTTCACTGTCTTTAACCTCTGATGGGAACAAAACTAAGTTCATTTGATTCTTGACCTAGTACCTATGACCTTCGTCCACAAATTAATCACCTGTTCCTCTGATGGTTCTGAGTAATTATTCTAAACTTGATGTAGTTCCATCCAGTAGTTTTTTTTTTTCTAATCTTTCTAACAAAGGCAGAAAGACACACAGGCAAACAGGATCGAACACAAAATTCCCTCTCCCTGCGCGCGCTGGTATATCGGTTGATGGTAGAACTGGTAGTAAATGGATGTAGCAGTGGTGGCTGCAGTAAATGGCAGAGGCGGTAGCGGCAGTGCACTGTGATGGTGGCAATAATGGTAAGTTAATGGTAAGCGATGGTGATCCTAAATGATACACGACTTTCCATTTTACAACCCCTCTCGGACGAAACGAAGAGGGATGGCATACGAACTCCTCCCAAAATTTGGAAAATGATGCCCGGATAAAACAGTGTACCAAAGGTTTTAGAGAGAGAGAGAGAGCAGACAATTAGACAGTCAGCAGCCATAATATAAAACAGGCGAGAAACACAAAAGCGTACTCAGTCAAAAATATTGGTATGTCCATTCGGCTGATTTATACTTTTTCCTTTCTTTTTTTCTTTCCTCTTTTTTTATATTTTTTTTTTTCTGCGCCAAATTGTACGACCTGTGTTTACCTGTGTGTTCCCTGGTACCCCCAAACCCCCTGGGTGATCTCTCTCTCTCTCTCTCTCTCTCTCTCTCTCTCTCTCTCTCTCTCTCTCTTCCCTTTTCTCTTTTTTCTCTTCCCTCCTCTCCTCCCTTTTTCTCTCTCTCCACTTCTTCCCCTCCTCTTCCTTCCTCCATCCTTTCCTATCTGTTCTCTATTCTCTGCTCTACTTCTAGTCTTTCTCTTTGTCCTCTTTCTCTTCATCCTTCCTCTTACCTTCTTTCCTCCCTCCTCTTCTTCCTCTTCTCCCTTCCCAATGTTCATTTCCCCCTTCTTTCCTCCTTCTTTCCCCTCTTCCCTCATCCTCTTTCCGCTGTTCTTCCATCCATCTCTCCCTTCCCTATATCTACTTTCTTGCCCTCCTCTCTCCCCCCTTTCCTTTTTCCTCATCCTCTTACTTCCATTTTCCCCCTTATGATTTCTCTTCTCCAATCCTCTCTCTCCCCTCTCCCTTTTCCCCTTCTTCTATCCCGTACCCCTTATCCTTGCACTTCCCACGACTTCCCACATCGTCTCTCTCATCTTCTCTCTACCTTCAGTGTCTCTTCCCACGCATTCTTACTCCCCTTTTTACCCGAACTATTCCCCGTCCTACTTCCTTCAGCAGTTCCATTCTTCTCCCTTCCCTCATCCTCTCTCCTCTCGACGAAATTGAACCCTCTCTCCCTTCTCTTACTTTATCTTCTCTTCCTTCCCTCTTCCCTAACCATCTCCCTTTTTTCCCTTTTCCTCTTCCCTCATTTTCCCTTTCCCTTCCTCCCTCCTTCCATTCGTTCCCTACTTGTCCTCTATAGCTCCCTCCTCTTATCTTATTTCCCCTCCAATTTCTCCTCACCCTCTCCTCAGTTTCCACGCGTTTTACATTTCCCTTCGTTTCTTTGTTTCCCTTCCCTTCTCACTTATATACTGCTGTCATTTCCTCCCACAACTTCACTGCGTTTAAATTAATAATACTTCTCCCTTTTCTCTGCCTTTTCTATTTTTCTGTTTCACTTTAAATTTTCCTGCTTTCCTCCCAGCGCCATTTTCCAATTTCCCCTTCTTCCTCAACTCAGAACTCCTCTCCTTCTTCTCCTCTCATCCCTCTCCCGTTTTTTCTTCCTTTTCTCCACTATCATCTCTTTACTCATCTCTCTTCTCATTCGCATGACATCATCCGAAGCATAATTTTCTCTCTCCTTTACCCTGTCTTATATTTCTCTCTCTCTCTCTCTCTCTCTCTCTCTCTCTCTCTCTCTCCCCTCCCGTTTTCCACTCTCTTCCCTCGCCTTTCTATAACTTTTTTCTCTCTTTCCTCTCACTCTGCCCTCTTTGCTTTCCTCATCCTCTTCTCCCTCTTCCCCCTTTCCCCCTCCCCCTCCCGAAATGAGAGGGGGGCAAGTGTGGTTTGGTCTTGATGAGGGCCAGTCCACGACTATTGTGCGAGCCTTTGTGCCAGTGTGTGGGTTTGCGTTTTGTGCTATTTGTGCGGATGTGTATTGTTTGTGTGTTTTTAAGAAATGCTTGCGTGCTTGGATATGTGTGCTGTGCTTTGGGCTTGTCCTTTTGTGCTGTTCGTGTGTTTTTGTATTCTTTGTGTTTGATTATGAAATGCTTGCGTGCCTGTGAATGTGTACTAAACTTTTTTGTGTGCTTGTGGCCTACTTGGTTTGTGTTTGTATTGTGTTTGTGTCTTTGGTGTGTATGTGCATGTGATGTGTACTGTTTGTGTGCTTTTGCTTGTATGTGCTTGTGATTTTTTGGCTTTTGTTTGTGTAGTATTTGTTTGTGCTTCTGTTTGTGTATTGCGTGTGTGTTGTAGTTTGTGTGCTTAAGTTTATGGTTGCCTGTATGACAGCTAACGTAGTGCTTGTGTGCCAGTTTATTTACAGTTTGCAAGTTTTTACCTTAGTCTGTCTTTATTAGGGCTTTTGTCTGTGTATAGTTTCTCTGTGCATTGTTTCAATTCTTGTTGTGCTTGTGTATTTTTTGTGCATTTCTCTCTCTCTCTCTCTCTCTCTCTCTCTCTCTCTCTCTCTCTCTCTCTCTCTCCAGTGTGTGTGTGTGTGTGTGTGTGTGTGTGTGTGTGTGTGTGTGTGAAGCATTCATCTCGAAGAAGCTCGGAACCTGGCCAGAGAAGAGTGTAAACAACGGAGGCACAACCAAAACAGAGTTCTCCCAGCAAACTCGGACATTACATGCCGACTGTGTGGCAAAGTTTGCAGATCCAGAATTGGCCTGCACTGTCACACGCGTTGGTACCAACAACTGAGAAACACCATCTTGATTAGTATGGTTGCCATGGCCTTCTGTAGTAGAAGGACAGAGCTAAGTAAGTGTGTGTGTGTGTGTGTGTGTGTGTGTGTGTGTGTGTGTGTGTGTGTGTGTGTGTGTGTGTGTGCGTGTGTGCGTGTGTGAACTACACACACACACACACGTGTGTGTGAGTTTGTTTGGTTTTTATCTTTCTCTGGCTCCCTTACTTTTTGTGTGATATTTTTGTGTGCTTGCACTTTTTTTTTTTCCGCAAATGTTCGTGCGCACTAGTGAATGCTTAACCTCTCCAGTCCGTGGTATAACTGTACTTTAATCTGAATGAAACCGTCCAGAGGTAACAAGAATATTACAACAATGATGTCAGAAAGGTAAAGGTTAGAAGACATTGTGTTTACTTCAAAGTTCCCTGTATTTATATAACCTATAGTATACTGTATGCAATTGTTCAGAGGAGCAATATTATAAAATATGAGACATCATAGTACGGAAGGAGTTGTTTGTTGCTTGTGTGTGATTCTTGCTTGAAATACTTTGAACCTCTGCTTACGAATTTCTGATGTATGCTTTCCTGCTTGTGCAGAAATGCTTTGTCTCTGCTTTACACAACTACTGCCCTCGTTCTTTCTTCTCCCTCACCTCGCTGTACAGTAAATGCACACGAATGCTGCATGTGTTTTTCTACCTGATGAGGATCCAAGCCTAGCCGAAACTGTTGTATCTTCACATTAACCACATTCAGTGCCCGAGTATAATTTCTTCCATTTGCACAACCCAGGGTACTGTGTATGACTTTATATTAGTGCATGTGGTTGTTGGTTGTGTCCTTGTTCAAACCTTCATTGTAACTTTTACGCGCTGGTCGTTAAGTACTGCTTGGAGCCGCGTGTTTGTTCATGAGCAAGAGTTGTGTTTGTGTCGATTAAAAAGCAAATGTCGTTTCAATTGTGTTTCATTGCGTTTGGTACCTACTGAAGATGTCATTTATCTGTCCGTTTTTTTTAATTATTTGCACCTGTGTGTGTGTGTGTGTGTGTGTGTGTGTGTGTGTGTGTGTGTGTGTGTGTGTGTGTATGCGTGTGTGTGTGCGTGTGTATCGCGGGAATGTTAGAGTGACTGCGATGATGAAGTCTGTGATAAGCGTTTCGAAAAATGGAGGACGGAGTTATTAACGTATGAGTAATAAGGACTAAATGAGAAGCTCAACAGGGGCATTCGTCAATGAGAACAAATTGCTGGTGAAGGAAGATGGATACAGCAGACATATTATTTCCCCAATCTTGAACTCATAATAGTTATCTTCCTTAATGACCCTTGTGCAATCGATAGCCATAAATCTATTCTAATAAACAAAAGTGAAAAAAAGAACCCTGAGGAATACATGCACTGTTAGTGACCGTCTAAAAGACCATCTGCAGAACGACCAGAGAAGAAGGCACAGATAGAAGGATAAAACCGCAAGAGGGCGCTTTAAAATGAAAGATTTGTGGCAGACTATCGCAAGCTTTTAAAATATCAAGTGCAAAGGCAAATGTGTCACCACAATTCCGAAAGGAGAATTACTTTGAATACGAAATGGAAACAAGAGAATCGACAGCAATGCATCCCTGCCGAAACCCATACTGATTGTAGGAAAGAAGCATACGACACGAAGTATGGTTAAAAATATTTCATTCTCAGAAAGGATTAAACACTTTCGAAATACAGTACCAAAAATTAAAACAAATGGGCGAGAGTTAGAGGAATTAGTCATCTTTATCTGGAACGTGCTAAATAATAACAAACGTTCACCTGTGGCAGGGGGGACACAATCTGGCCGCACTATGGAGTGTTACTACTACTCTGCGGCCAGGTTGTGTTAGGAAGAATATTGCCACCGTATTCCCTGCGTGTCGTAAAATGCGACTAAAAGGGGAGGGGTGAGGGGACTAGGGATCCCCTCCTCTGTTTTTTAGTTCCTAAAAAGAGACAGGCCAGAGAAAGGGATGGGGGACTGCGTTATCCCCGTACCCTGAAGATTGGGTCTATGAACGTGCGTGGATGTAGTACGATTGAGGCTACAAGGGAGGAGATTAGGAGAATGATTGTGAGAAGAAAGTTGGATGTGTTAGCTTTGAGTGAAACGAAGATGAAAGGGAAGGGTGAGTCTATGTTTGGAAGTGTGAATGGAAGATTGTCAGGTGTTGATAGAGGAAGGGCAAGAGAAGGTGTGGCCTTGTTAGTGAGTCCGGAAGTACAGCAGTGTGTGACTGAATGGAAGATGTCATCGAGACTGATGTGGGTGAAAGCGAAATTTGAACGTGAGTTGTGGGTGTCTGTGAGTGCATATGGGCCTGGTAGTGAAAGGGATGAGGAAGAGAGGAGGTCTTTCTGGAATGATGTTGATGAGTGTCTGCAGAGTTTTGGAGCTAATGTGAATGTGGTAATGATGGGAGATCTGAATGCTAGAGTGGGAAATGTAGCAGTTGAAGGTGTAGTTGGTAAGCATGGTGTGCCTGGAAGAAATGAAAATGGGGAACGAATGATAGGGATGTGCGTTGAGAGAGAGATGGTGATTGGAAATTCGCTGTTTGAGAAGAAAAATATTTATAAGTATAAATGGATGAGACAGGAGGGTGGAAGGGTTGTTGATAGAGCTTTGATGGACTATGTGGTCGTGTCCAGGAATGTAATAGAAAGATTGTTGGATGTGAGAGTTCTGAGAGGGGAGGGTGGAGGTATGTCTGACCACTACCTGGTGGACGGAAAATTAAGAGTAGGTAAGAGATGGGTGAGAGCTAGGAGGGTTAGGTGTGGCAGGGAGGTTGAAAGTGAGTGAGTTGGATAAAAGAGAGAAAATGATAGTGTGTCAGAAGAAATTGAAAGATGAGTGGAACGCAGTGAAAGATCGGGAAAATGGCAGTGTGGAGGAGGAATGGCAGTTGTTTAAGAGTGCTGTGGTGGGGCATGCAGGAGAGGTGTGTGGTGTGAGATGTGTGGGTGGTGGTGTAAGAAAAGGAAGTGAATGGTGTTGCGAGGCAGTAAGTATGGCTGTGGCTGAGAAGAGACGTGCATATGAAGTGTGGCTGCAGAGGAAGGATGATGTGTCACATGAGAGGTATAAAGAAAAGAGGAATAGGGTGAGAAGGGCTGTGCGTGATGCTAAAGTGGCAGCAAATGAGAGATGGAGGTAGGCGGCTGACTGAGAATTTTCAACAGAATAAGAAAATGTTCTGGAAGGAGGCGAAAAGGGTGCGAAAGGAAGAGTCTGGGAAGGAAGAGCGAGTAAATGCAGAGGATGGAAGGATGTTAACTGAGATGGATGCAGTAAGGAAGAGATGGGCAGAGTATTTTGAAAGATTGTTAAATGTAGAGGAGGAAAGGGTGGCTGAGACTGTGGAGGATGGAAGGGTGAAAGGAATAAATGTGTTGGGAGAGTTGAATGATTCTTTGATCACGAAGGATGAAGTGGAGAAGGCAGTAAAGGAGATGAAAACAGGGAAAGCTGCAGGTATGGATGGGTGTGCTGTGGAATGCCTGAAGGGTGGTGGAGTGACTGTTGTTGACTGGTTAGTAAGATCGTTGAATGTGTGCTTTGTGAAAGGTATGGTGTCAATTGACTGGGCAAGTGCTTGTGTGGTCACGTTGTATAAAGGCAAGGGTGATAAGTATGAATGTACTAGCTTTAGGGGTATAAGTCTCTTGAGAGCTGTAGGTAAAGTGTATGGTAGTGTGTTAATTATGTGAGTTAGAGAGGGAACAGAGGGAGTGATTGGTGATGAGCAGTGTGACTTTAGGAGAGGGAGAGGTTGCGTGGATCAGGTGTTTGCTGTGAGACAATTGTGTGAAAAGTATTTAGCGAAAGGCAAGGATGTGTTTTGGGGATTCATGGATTTAGAGAAAGAGTATGATAGAATTGATAGGGAGGCTTTGTGGACTGTTTTAAGACTGTATGGACTTGATGGTAGGATACTAAAAGGGTGAAGAGTTTTTATGTAAATAGTAGAGCGTGTGTAAGAGTGGGGAATGCTGTGAGTAATTGGTTTCCTGTGAGAGTGGGGCTGCGACAGAGATGTGTGATGTCGCCTTGGTTGTTTAATATTTATATGGATGGTTTTGTAAGGGAGGTGAATGCAAGAGTTTTAGGTGGAGGCCTGAGTCTGGTGAATGTTGATGGTGGAGAGTGGAATCTGAAGCAGCTGCTGTTTGCAGATGATACTGCACTGGTGGCTGATTCAGAGGAGAGATTGAGACAGTTGGTAGAGGAGTTTGGAAGGGTGTCTGAAAAGAGGAAATTGAAAGTAGATGAGAATAAGAGTAAAGTGATGAAGTGTACGAGGTTGGTAGATGGTATAGAGATGAATATAGTTTTGAATGGTGAGTTGCTTGAGGAGGTAGAGTGTTTTAAATATTTAGGGTCACATGTTGCTGTAGATGGAAGAATAGAGCCAGAGGTGAAGCTTAGAATGAATGAAGTAGGAAAGGTGCTGGGAGGAATGAAAAAGGTGTTTGGATGTCGTTCGCTTAGAATGGATGTAAAGAGAAGGCTGTATGAGGATGTTGTGGTACCGACTGCGTTATATGGGGCTGAAAGATGGAATATGGGTGTAGCAGAGAGGAAAAGTTTGAATGTAATGGAGATGAGGTGTCTGAGGAGTATGTGTGGAGTGACGCATATGGATCGAGTGCGAAATGATGAAGTGCGAAGGAGAACTGGAGCTGTTCGGGAGATGGCTGATAGAGTTGAGCAGAGGGTGTTGTGATGGTTTGGGCATATGGAAAGAATGGATAATGAGCGATTGGTGAAAAAGATAACTAGATCTGATGTGAGAGGTGTAAGGCAGAGCGGGAGACCATGAATAGGATGGATGGACAGTGTGAAGAGAGCGCTGGATGTGAGAGGGATGTCTGTTGAGCAAGGAAGAGTGGCTGTGCGTGACAGAAATAAATGGAGAGAAATTATGAATTAATAAATGATGACGCAGCCCTGAGGGGATATTCTCCCGCATTTGGTCTGATCAGCTAGTCAGGTCAGGTGCGGGTAAGGGGATGGGTCTATTATGATGTGGCAGGGGTAAACCAGCTCTGCTGTCGGGCCCTGCTGCGGATGTCAATGATTGCACTGCGCAGTTGACCCTTGTGCGGTGTGGTGCGGTGAGGATCTGTCCCTTCTCCCCTTTGGGGCTAAGATGCAAATGAATGTGTTTGAATGGAGGAGCAAATGGGGAGTGTGTCGTCCTGTCTCGGCTACCTCCCTTTCCCCGGGGGAAGCAGCATAGGTATATAGATAGACAGATAGAGAAGAGCTGGTCTATTTAGGGTGTCAACAAAGAAGCACTTTTGTAATTTGACTGTAATAAGACAGATTCCATCAGAACCATGCGCTCAGTTAGTGTTCAGGACAGGGAGGGCAGAGAGTGTATATTAAAAAGATATGTCAGTGTCAGGCAAGAAGAAATCAGAGGCGGGAACAGAATGGGGGAACAGTACCAGAATCGTTCAGAATTGACATAAAAGTCGGAGCTATGACATAGGATTTATCAGAGGGGGAAACAGCTATAAAGTCATCGGAGTGGAAACAAGAATGGAAAGGGGAGAAATCAAAATTGTTGGAGAGATTTTTATCAAGGTGCCAAAAGAATCGGGAAGTTTGTACTGGAAAGCTCATTGCACTTAGAACGGAGGAAATTGTATTTGGAAAGACGAAGAGGGATTTAGCACTGTTAGGGCAGAAACATATAGTGTGTGTGTGTGTGTGTGTGTGTGTGTGTGCAAGACGTTAATGTTCTGTCTCCCTCTTTTTGGTTAAGTGGTTGTATTCTTGTGATGTGCTTGTGTTTGTGTCTTGTTTACTGCACGCTATTTGAATGGAATCTTTTCCAGAAATGTGTATTTATATTTTTGTGAGGTTGTTTTGATGGACTTTTGTGATCTATGTTCCTGCATCTGCCTGTTTGTTTATTTGTGTCTATTGTGTTTGTATTTTTGCGTACTGTGAAACATTTGTGAGGGGGGTTTGTGCTTAGAGAATATTTCTGTTTGCTCTATTTAAGTTACTGCATAAGTCTCAATTTCTCTTGCTTTCATGAGTGAGTGTGTCGGTGATAGCGAGAACTTTGATACACGTGCGATTCAGCGATTATTTGCGAAGCAGTGAGTGTAAACAAGCATTTGTGAGCCACTGGGAACCAGCAAGTTTGAGTCAGTGCGAATAAGCATATCATGTGTGTGTGTGTGTGTGCGTGTAGCTGAGAGAGGAAGGAGGATGGGGGGGGGGGTGGCAGCAGAGAAAGTGGCTGCCAGCAAATATCACTCTCAGCCGCTAGATACATCATGCAATCGTCTGTCGTGTGGATGCCGCTGTAACAGCCACATTTCCTTCACCGTTAAAAACTTCATTTCCTCCTGCTCACATTTCTTCGTCTTTCAGGGACTGTATTTCAAACTTCAGTGTGAATGATATAGTGAAGCCTTTGGGAGGAATTTGGGTTCGCTTTCAGCATGAATGATGAGTAAAAATATATATATAGGGATGATAATGATGATGGTTTTAAATATAATATCATTTCCCATCGTTACCGGACGAATCAACGTCCTCAAATGACATACTGCATGACGAAAAAAAAAAAAAAATCTCATAATATTGACAAAAGTGAATCAGAATCGGTAACCTGGATATTTTGGGCATAATGTTTACTTGAAAGTGACAAAGCTATATTGAGAACGGAACTTCCTCTTAAAAATCGATACCATCAAACGTGAATTGTTACACTAACACAATGTAATAACATATAAAAACGTGCATTCACATCAGTTTCAGTAAATTTCATATATCTTCCAAAAAAAGTGCACCGGAATAAACAATCACACAAATAGGCAACTGGGTTTTTAAAGGTTGAGGAAATTCTGGATTACGACAGCCCACTGACCAAAAACAGTGATCGGCGCCTTTGAAAATGAATGTTTAGAAAGTAGGTTCCGTTGCGATGGCAGGGCTCAGACAATGGTGCTATATCTCTTTGGGTGGAAATGACGTATCGACGCATTTCTCGTACTGACCAACAACTGATTATATGGAGATCTATGTAGTAGGCGAAGACTACGTGGTTTGGGATTATACCATTGATGCAAATAGGTAAGCCTCACGGAGCATAGTCAAATGATGCGTATCGACTGTAGTAGTGGGTTAAATAGGACGCTTAAAGTAGTAGTGCAGTATCGCTTACAGTACTTTTGCATGGTACTATGAAAAGCGGTGTTAAATATGACACTTTTAAAGCATAACTGTGAATACATTAGGAAGCTAGAGATGTCTATCACAATCAAACACCGAGCATTATGCATGTCCCTTATGATGAGAATAGAGACTGGACCACACCCCAACGTCCCCTATACTGTATAAGCGAATACAAACTTTAAGTCGACCTTACTTTGCAACTTTCACCGTCGACTTATTGTGCTCGAATACAGTAGGTCATCCCCTGGACTTACTCTCAATCTTTTCACAAAATTTGGTTATAATCGGATCATAACTGATTTAGTTATTTTGCTCAGACGCTGACACTAGAGCCGAAATTTGACTTTTTTTTTTTTTTTTTTACGTGTCCGACTCTAGACAAAGGCTTCAAGGCCTATTTCTCGGGAGTAGTGACCTATCCTAAGGGCCAGTAGTCCTCCTACACCTCCACATGTCACCACTTCGGCGCTAACACCCACCGTCCATATTGAATACATGCTAGGGCTGTCTCATACAGGACTGGTGTATTGGTATTAACGGGGGTATTTTTACGACATGTCGGCGAGTCATCTGGTAGATCAGGAAAGTCTGCTTTTAGAAATTCAAATCCTTAAACTGTTCCCTGCCCCAGCCGGGATTCGATCCTGGGTCCATTAGGACTGCAGGCCGTCTCTCTACCGATTCAGCCACCGCCTCCCCCATATCGCTATCTCCTTAGTTTTTGACCTGTTGTTTCAAAATCGACGAATTTCGTTCCTGTTTTACCTTAAACCCTTTCAGTGAGATTTGTCTAATAGAATAAAAACTTTTTAAGTTGACCTTGCCAAATGACCTTGATTTTTCAAATGTTGTTCTAAAAAACGATCAGGTTGTTTTGAAAAGGAAACAGGTGACAGAGAAGGTGGAAATTCTTTTTCCTTCTCCCTACCAACCTAGTTAGTTATCAGCAATAAAAAAAGCCGTAGCTCCACAACAACACACAACAACTAACACTGTATACATATCTACTCATTTGCCTGTGATAAAAACACGTAATATCATCAAGAAAATTATACTAACACAGCGACGGATGGTAAAAGCAACATTTAGGACCACAATGCATCCAGGACTTCACAAGCACCAGCAACAATTCGTATGCACATTGTAGCATTCCTAATACAGTATCTGGAAACATGGAACAATTATCACTATACTTCTATCTATCTATCTATTGCCAGACGCCATCATCCCGTAAGGGGTGGCCATTTGACTCTTAGTTGTTTTACGGGGAGGGGCACTAACCCTCCACCAACCCACTTGTTGACACGTAGGGAGCACGTATGGTTTGGTTATATGGTTACCACCCAGCGTTGTAAATGGTTTCTTGGCTTACAGGAAACCATTTGGCTTGTCACTCAATATAAAGCCACCTGTAAAGGAAAGAAAAGCAATAAGAAGTGACAGGAAAGATGGGAGAAATAGGAAGAGAGGAGGACAGGCACAATCACTATACTTAAACCAAACAAAGAACCAATAAATTCCTCTTCGTACGGACCCATAACATTACTTAGCACACCATTCAAAATAAATGAACGCCTCATTCTCTACACGTTCACAATCCATGTTCCCTTTCTCCTTCACAACACGGATATAGCTTATTTCACTTCATAAGCACGTTATTGACCAATATCACAAAACAAGCATCTAACGATGTGAGCTCCGCGACAACAGTAAAATGCACACTTCTCATACAATAGATATTAGAAAAACCTTCAGTGCCATCCCCCGACGCATACTAATCAACATTATATACAACACAAGAATGGAGAACAATATCTAACCGTGGTTTGCCGGCTATATATCTGATAGACATGCACATGTTACATTCCATGCCACGTCATCTTGAATACGAGTTTCCCATATGAGTTCCAGATGGCTCCGTTCTCACATGAACACTTCAAATATACATGCATGACATTCCCGCACCACAGCCACCCAGAATCATTGCCTTATATGTAGATTATATCACTATAACAATCACACATCACACTGCACACACAGCTTGAACACTGCAACAAGACAACGTGAATGCACCGCAGACTTGGGTCGAGGACAACAGGCTGACAACCGTCCCTTTCTGCCAAATTCACCACCTCATTCATCACCAGCCGTAAACATGAACACAAGCACTCACCTCACATCACAGTAAGCAATGTACCTGTCCCGTACACTCTCGCCTTTAAAATCCCTGGAGTGACATATGACACCGGACTCACCTTTAAGGATCACGTACACATCAAGAGGTGGTGCAACCTCAGACTCAATGCACTCAAGGTAACTACGGGACCAGACTTTGGGAACAAAAAGAAACACTCTTCCTTCTCAACAGACAGTGCATTATATCAGTGATGTCCTATACCTCCCTGGCATGGACTTCCATCCTATCTAATACCCACAACAACACCTTGGAACCCATAAAGAATAATGCCCTACGCTTCGCCAGTGACTGTATCAAAACCACTCTCACAGCTCGTAAATTCCTCCCTGTCAGAGATTATCCTCATATGAGAATCACACAGTTTTATGCAGCAAACATTGCCATACAAGACATCCCTGCCATTACATGAGAAAGAAACCCAACACATCTAGGCACATAAAACAATCATCGTACAAACAATATCAAACTCTCTACAACATCGCACTTCCAGACATTCCAACACTAGCATCGATGAAACGCCTACATACTTACTTTACACAGAGGACAATAAAACATCTCAATCGGAACACTATGATACAAGCCCTCTTCCTGACCTCCACCCGCCGGAGGTGTCCTTGAATAGATATGATCGAACAGTCTATATCTAGCTAGGCTTACATCAGGACATCACTCAGTCCTCCTCAGTTACCAGCTAAGGAGTCACAGATGACACGTGACCTGCCAGTACAAGACCCAAACAAAATAATACACATAATGGAGCACTGCACAACACATGCCATATTAAGATACAGATTCATCATCAGTGGCGCAGAGAACCTATGAAACAGCTCCAGAGGGTCAATTGCTTACCCACAGTCGACGGGTCTGCTCGATCAAACGGATCGGGATTACGCAACAACATCCTATCTGCGCTAGTTGTGTCAGGACAAAGACTTCAACATACGTTTAATTACGTAACTACGCGGACCCTCAACATTTCCACAAATCTTGACTAAGATCAGATCCAAAAACCCTGAGTTATACTTTCACAAACAGACGGACAGACAGCAAAACATTACACCTGCCGTGCTTCCCATATAGTTTGGTTTGAGATGCAAAAAGGTTAACCTGAAGAGTTTACGGAATAATGTTAACAGTTTGTGTGTTTGCTGAGCTGTGCTAATTTTCACACACACACACACACACACACACACACACACAATTCTCTCTCTCTCTCTCTCTCTTTGTGTGTGTGTATATATATATATATATATATATATATATATATATATATATATATATATATATATATATATGTGTGTGTGTGTGTGTGTGTGTGTGTGTGTGTGTGTATTAATAGAAAAAAACATCAACTGTCAACACCAGGACTTGTAGGAACATCTTTAATGGTGACGCCTCATATTATCTCATTCGATCATCAGACCTAAAAAATAGTAATAATGTTTTTCAGTTACGGTAAAATTATTTAAGTTCTTGATCAAACATTATGTCCAAAATGACGATGATAACTACAGATATACTAAGACGAGTGAGTATCCTACCGAAGTTGAGCACACGTGGTAATAATAATAATAATAATATTAATAATATAAAAGAATACTAAAATCATATTCACACTAAAATGCTACGTTCTGGTGAGTTAAATAAAAAAAAAAAAAACTCGGGTAAATGGATCAAAACTGTTTGACATACTGTATGTGTGCATATCAAACCTTTAAAAACACAACAGTTGAACACAAGAACAATTGTCACCGACAGTGGGCTTGCAGAGGTGTGTATAGAATGTCTCCATAATGAGGTCAGCTGTACTGTGTGTATAGAGTGTCTCCTTCATGAGGAGGTCAGAGCTGTACTGTGTGTAAAAAGCGTCTCGATGATGGGGAGGTCAGAGTTATACTCTGTGTTCTGTACAGAATGTCTCCTTGACGTGGAGGTCTGAGCTGTAGTGTGTGTATTGAGTGTCTCGATGATGGGAAGGTCAGAGCTGCACTGGCTTCTAGCAAGGATTGTGATGGTGGTTCGGTTGATAGGGTGATCGTGTGTGTGTGTGTGTGTGTGTGTGTGGTTTTAGGACTGCATGGGGGGAGCATTAACTGCTCCTCGCCCTTATCTTATCTTTCCTCTAATCTCACATAATTAATGACATACAGTCATATGAAATAAATATTTCTCTTTAATTTAGTCGTGCCTTTTGGAAGGTCAGGCAAATACAGTGAACACTTCTAGTTCCGTCTAGCTTTGGTTTCCCTCACTCTAGCATCAATGCATCCATGTTTTCTCTGCCTGTCTGTCTCTGTCTCACTCACTCTCTGTTTCTGTCTCTGTCTGTCTGTCTGTCTCTGTATATCTGTCTGTCTGTCTCTGTCTGTCTGTCTGTCTGTCTCTGTCTCTCTCTGTCTCTCTCTCTCTCTCTCTCTCTCTCTCCCTGAAATCTAACCACTACCGATTTGGAGGGGCATCGTTTTCGAAATTCTGAGAGGGGAGCATGGACCATCCAGCCATAGTTGGCGTGAATGGTGGCTACATAATAGAAAGACATTTACCATTTAGTGTCACCATTGCTTATCATTATTGCCACTGGCACAATGCACTGCCACTTCTAACTAAACCACCACCGTCGGATACCACTGCCGCCACAACTACCACCATCCAGGAGCGACTACAGCTACCACAATCACGACAAACACCATTATCCGCAACCACTTTTACCATAACCATCCGCTACCACTGCCACTACAATAACCACCATCAACTACCCTGTATAACTGCCACCACATTAACCACCACCCACTGCCCTGTACCTCTGTTATCAAAACCAACACCATCCTTTGCCACTGCCATCACAACCACCACATTCACAACTATGACCACCACCATCTATCACCACAAGCTCAGTCAACCACTACCACTGAGACATCACAAACCCTCCCAACAGTTTAAGCCTCTAAACACCTTCAGTCAGAGAACATCTACTTTAGTTTTTTTTTTGCTGTCTCCAGTTGATGTTATTGATCTTAGGATAGGTTTCTCTAATCGGAGAGGTTTGATATAACCTTTAGTAATTCTTTCACTACAAGGAGGCTTTTCCCAAAATTCATAAAAGAAATGTTGTCAACAAACAGTAAAAATGAAAAATCATGACATCTGATTAAATGAGTTCACGTTCACAGTAGAGATGACAGAACAACCAGTACTGTTTTTTATGACAAATAATTACATTATATGAAGTGTACAACTCATTTCATATGGCCGAAAGAAAAAAAAATGTAATAATCCAGAGTTCTGCTTATAGGCACGAATAAAATTTTCCTTTTCACTCGTTATGCTTTGTGATATAAATATAATGAAACTGTTTTTAATTCAAGAAAATTACCATATCATTTTTTAACAATTAATAACACTGTCCACATATCACTTGCTCTTCGTGATTCCTTTGGCAATGTTCTCCCAGCTGACGCATCTGTTGGTTTACAGATGACTTTCAGTTTCGATTATAAGGAGGTATTTTAGCGACTTTCTTATGAAATTTTTGTTCAACTTGAAATTTTGTGCTGATTTTACATGTCAGCTGTTGCATCAGACGATTATTTAGCAGGTTTCAAATTTAGTCAGAAGGAGCCATCCTTATAAAACAGTGGTTCTTAACCTTTTTATCAGCACGTCTCCTCTACTAGATGGTCCTTCCCTCCATGCCCCCCTCGCATCTTCAACCAAATTGATAAAATTCCCTCCGAGACTAAGGAAAAACTGAAAAGAAAAAAAAAAATGGTGTTTTTATTCTTTTTATTGAGCATGAATTCTATGCAAACGATATACCCAGCATATTTAATGAGGTTACTTTCTTACTAATTTAATGAGATACTTGACACTGCTTCTAAGCTACCAGATCTTGAAAGAGTGGTCGAATGCCAGAGGGTGCACAACGTAAGTCCCCTTCAACGTTCAGCCGGTTTATATACTTGGTCTTGACAGCAACGAGCGTGGAAAACGCAGCTTCACAAAGATACGTGGATTCAAACATTGTCAGAATCCGAAGAGCTTGATGTGAGATCAGATGGTAAACAAGAAGGTACTTGACCCAGAACGCCTCAAGATCCAGTTTTTTGAAGTCTTCCTTAGCTGAAAGGTTGAACTTTAACTCAAAACATTTCTCTTGCACTTCATCCGAAATATCAGCTACATCACAATGAAATGGGTTCTTGATGAATTTCCAGGCTTCACGCTTGTCATATGTATCTGGGAAGTATCTGATGAATCCTGCTTTCAAGTCAGTCACATGAGTAATTTTTTTTTTTTAACTCAGGATCAAGGTAACTGTGAATGAGAGCAGAATCCAAGTTACAGTACTAAATCTGGCTGTATTTCCATCCTGAATTCGACATTTCCAGAGGTAGAGTTTGGCCATGAAGGCTCGAATGGTGTCGTGGTGCACGATGATGTTGTTTTTCCCCTGTAGTTTAAGGTTGATTGCATTCAGCAATTCGAAGATGTCTACCAGGTAAGCTAGAGATAGCAGAAAGCCTTCAGACCGGAATTTGTCATGAAGATCTGCCTTCTGCTGTGAATCTAGAAATATTGCTACTTCTCATAGTTCATAAAGCCGTCCAATCATGTTTTGTATTTCTTTCAAAATCATCTATATATTAGCCACGCTCTTGTTAAAAGAAATACAAAATTTGTAGGAATTTCTCTACCTATATTGAATATAGGTAGAGAAATTCCTACATTTTCCCCCGGGCTCGCACCCCACCCTGAATTTACTCACGCCCTCCTAGGGGGACGCGCCCCCCAGGTTAAAAACCTCTGTTTATAAAACAATGTCAGATATTCCATGAGTTTCAAAGAGAGAATAAAAAAAAAAACTGATTGCAGTACTTTCGTCACTGGTCTATGAGGATAGTCTATTTTTGTAAAAATGTGGCACATGATAAAAAAAAAAAAGTTTATTTTTTTTCAACAGCACACCTATTTAATTCGGACTACTTACTCATGAGCAACACAAATGTTTCGAACAAAAAAATTGTGCACGGTATTATTGTGTGGTTTATCAATCCTGCGAAGTTGGATGGTATAAATTTCGGCAACTACTCCCATATCGTTCCGGGAGATTCACCCTGTGTGTGTGTGTGTGTGTGTGTGTGTGTGTGTGTGTGTGTGTGTGTGTGTGTGTGTGTGTGTGTGTGTGTGTTCGTTCGTTCGAAGATTTCCTGCACATATAGTGCAGGCCGGGCCATACATTAGCCCGGTCAGTGGTGTATGGGCTGATTAAAAAATAGTAAGTGGGGAGGACAGGACCTGGGGATTGCCCAGCACACACGTCCTGTCTCCTGACTGGCTTTGTTGTGTGTGTGTGTGTGTGTGTGTGTGTGTGTTTTGATGGATTTGACTGAAACTTCCCTGGTGAGTTCGTCCGGTTACTCTGGTCTCCCGCTATAAACACTTTTACATCAATGACTTGCAGAGGAAAGGGGTCAGCTGCCCTTACCTAATGAAAATTTCTCAGAAATAGTGAAAAAAGGGCAGATATAATTTTGATGTTTTGCGACATGTACAAAGGACTCTTATCCGAAATCGATATTTGGAAAGTGTGACCCTGCCCCCTAGTGATTCCTGGGGGGGGGGGGGGTTCATACCTCTCCCCAAAATAAAGAAACGATGAGAAATAAGGGAAAGTGAGCACATCAATTTTTAGGGAAGCAAAACCCCTCCAAAACTTATGAAGGATACAAAACTGGGGAAGGAGGACAGATATCGCTTAGATATCTTAGAACATACTGTAGTATGAGCTCCTATCCGCTGACTACTACTACTACAGCGACTCACTAAGTATATCCTGGGATATCACCTATAACCCACCATTGTGATTATGTGGCTTTTATATGGATATACTAGCTTCTTTTATGATGCATTACTATTATTACGTAGTTCATTCAAATTAACATACATACCCCAGGACTGGGTATGCAGATTCCATGTTTTCTCTGAATGCACAGGAAGAAACTGCACATTTACTTATTATTAAGCATGTATTAGTGCATCATCTACTCCGTAACAATAATTCGTATCAGTGAGGTGGCTGGCGCAGAAAAACTTCCTTTATGAACAAATTAAAAGTAGAATGTGTGATCTAAAGAAAAGAAATAGATTCACTGATGACAAACGAAGTTTTTCAGGTGAAATAAATGAGCACAGGAGGAACTCTTTTTCAGTCATGCTTGCTGATTCCCACACTAAATTCATAAGTTAATACTTCAGCAAATTAGTTTGACTTCATGATCTGTATGTTTTTCATGTACAAAACTAAAATTTGAAGACTCAGAAGAAATAATATCCAGTAGATACAAAATCTATAAAAACCCACAAAATATAAGACATTCTCATACTTATACTAAAAGAATGTAGAAAATTTAATAATAGGAAATAATAAACCATGAGACAAATGAAAATGAATCTGTGCACTTTTTTCTTTATTACGGAAATCTGTGAGCTTTCTTTCAGAGCACAGAATCGCTGACGTGACGTTATGATCCATCAGTATTGTGTGGTGAATACTTAAGTTGAAAACAGCTCTTTGGAAAAACTGAGGGGGTGTGATTTCTAGTGAAAAAAACACAAGTTTAAATTCATGCTGACTTATTATCAAAGTACTCAAGACTTACAAACAGATCACTTTTCATTAAAATGATTTTGTATAATCGTATATAAAAGAAATATCCTCCATATTTATTGTGTCGAGTAACGTTGGTATCGTATAGGTAGTCACTGATTTCCGTGTGCCCCCACCCCCTCTAAATTGGTGACTAAAATATTTATTTAAAATCAATAGCAAAGCTTCGTTTGGAAAAATGAATATGGATACCAAAATAAAATGCGAGTCCCTTCTTACCATCTAGCATCCTGCATTGGGATGGAATTACAAGTTCGGCTTTCAGTAAATCGTTCAACAAAAAATAAACATACTCCTTTATTGCATAGGCTATCTACATGGTCAAACATACAACTTTCTTCCCTAAACATTTATGCACTATGTAAAAGAAATCACCCTTTCTAGCCTTTTATCCAAACCACTTGATGTGCCTCTGTGTGCCAGTTCAGCAGCCCCACTGGAGCAATACAGTGCAAGACCCTCACCACAACATCACACCACACCACACTGCACCACTACCTTCCCCGCTGCCAGTACCGGGTGAGAGGGCCTCAGCAGAATCACACACTAGGGGATGGTAGGCAGGGACGAGGGACAAGAAAATGGGATTGAATAGAATGGAGAGTGGAATGGAATAGGGTAGAACGTGTCATTGTTACAGGGAAATGCGATTGGTTAGGATTGAGAATGGAAGGAACGAGAATGGATCCAGGTGAACGGGACTGGTAAGGAATTGGAAATATGGAACTGCAATGGGACTGAATGGATAGGACTGGAAGGAGGTGGGTGGATGGCATAAGAACAGGACAGGATATATGGGACAGGAATGAGACTGGTTGGACGGGAATGAAATGAGAATGGATGGATGGAATTTAAATGGAGCTAGATAGATGGGGTTGTGTAGACAGGATTGCATTAGGACTGGACTGGGAATGAATGGACAAGAGTGGACTGGATGGGACTGAGGTGATGTGATTGTACTGGGGTTAGAATGGGATTGGTTTATTGTGATTGAGTTGGAACTGGGTGGATCTGAGTGGAATGGGACTAGGCGCATGGGAAAGGAATGGAAATAGCTGGATTTGAAAACAGGGGAAGAGAATAATGCTGAGAAAATAGAAAAGTGAAAGAAATGAACACGATCGGACAGCAAGAGGCGAACAAATGGAGCAGGGTGGGGCTGGGGATGGGAGAAATAGAATGAGTCTGGGTAGCATGAGGAAGCGATGACAGAGTAGGATTCGGTGCGACAAGGGAGAGGAAGAAAGAGAACTGAATTGAATAGCATGGGCTATGAAAGGAAGTGGAATTATTTGGAAAAAAGGAGGCATTTAGAAGAATGAAGGAAGGATGAGAGAGAGAGAGAGAGAGAGAGAGAGAGAGAGAGAGAGAGAGAGAGAGAGAGAGAGAGAGAGAGAGAGAGAGAGAGAGAGAGAGAGAGAGAGAGAGAGAGAGAGAGAGAGAGAGAGAGAGAGAGAGAGAGAGTTAAATTAAATTAATTAAAAATATAAACTTTTATTTCCACAAAAAGTGTTTATTCTTCTTACATTATACTTACATGCTAACAGTAAATATTATGATACGGTACATACTGTACATACAGTGATGTATATGGTTTAAGACGATAGCACTTTGAGGCAGGGTTGTTCTTGTATTAGTTGTGAGGGCATACAACTAAGTTTTGCTTAGTAGGTAGTTTTTTGGTTTTGTTTTACATATATATAGGTTATGGGACTCTTTAATATATAACGGTACTTCATCCCATAGTTTAGGACCTGCTACTAAAAATGATCTGGTCCCCGTGTCTGTGTTGACTTTTGGAACATATAAATTATTTCGTTGCCTGGTTGTGCTGCAGGTTATATTGTTGACGGTCGGAAGAGGCAAGAGGTGCTCTAGGAGGAGATCATGTAATTTTTAAAATATAGTAACTGCGAGGTTGAGTGCTGATAGATTACCTGCGGTTATCCATTTAAGTTCTCTAAGAATCGGAGTAGACTGTAGCACCAGTCGAGCAGGGCAGTACTCCAGAGGTGGATGGAAAGCTGATGACAGGGAGTGCTGGAGCTCCCGTTTCATCAGCCCTCAGGACTAGTTCCTGACCATTCCCCTTTGCTGAATTTTTTCAGTGTCTCAGTTACACAGAGAGTAGTCCAGCATACTCTCCAGTACAAATTTCTCTATCTACACCAAACTACATGCACAGTACACACTACACTTCCTTTTCCAAAAAAAAAAAAAAAACTGGCGTCTCATCACCCAGCCTCGGAGTCCCCAGGGCGGGGGGACCATAATTACCCCCACCTTCCGCCCCTCTCCCGGTGACGACTCGAGGTGCCTGGAACCACTGTCTGACTCTATTCTTCTTCATTTCTGCAACATTCGCGGCCTTTCCCCTAACTTTCACTGTGTTGAGCCCTACCTCTCCTTCTCTAAACCTCACCTTCTTTTTCTAACTGAGACTCAGCTGTCTGAGGTAACTGACAGCAAACCCTTTTCTGTATCCTCCTACTTTCTCTATACTCATTTCAAAGCCAAAGGTGGCTGTTGTGTATATATATATATGCAACGACTCATCTTGCTCTCGTGTTCCTGAAATCGATTCTTCTAAATTATCTACACTCTGGCTTCGGCTTTCCTGTCATTCTCTGACTAAATATATCTGTGCTGTTTACTTATCCCCTAATTCTACTATCAAAAATTCTTCGACTATCTTACTTCTACGATGGAACACATTCTATCCATTTCTCCTTTCTCTGATATCTCCATTCTAGGAGATTTCAATGTTCACCACCACCTTTGGCTCTCCTCTCCTTTCAGTGATCCACCTGGTGAACAAGCCTACATCTTTTCTATCCTTAATGACTTAGAGCAGCTTGTACAGCACCCTACCCGTATCCCAGACTGCCTTGGAGAGAGCTCCAACATACTTGACCTCTTCCTTACAACTAATCCTTCTGGTTACACTGTTAATCTTTTCTCTCTTTTGGGCTCCTTCGATCACAACCTTATCACCTTAACCTGTCCTATCATTCCGGTACGGCCTGTGGACCCTCCAGTGAAACGTCGTATGTGGCATTTTGAAGCCACGGATTGGGAGGCCCTCAGGCAGTACTTCTTTGATTTTCCCTGGAATGATTATTGCTTCCATGGCCGGGAGCCATCTGAGTGTGCCTTGCTCATTACAGAGGTTATTCTCTCGGCCATGGAAGCATACATTCCTTTCTCATATCCTTTGACTAATGCAAGAAAGCCTTGGTTTAATCACGCTTGTGCTAATGCTGTCCGCAACAAGGAGAGGGCCTACAAAAGGTACCGGAGCCAACCCACCATTGAATTACATCATCTTTACGTTTCTGCCCGGAATTGTGCTAAGTCTGTTCTTCGCTTTGCTAAAAATAATTTCGTCTGTACTAAATGCTCTCAACTCTCCAACTCGAATTCTTCCCACTCCTTCTGGCACCTTGCCAAAAACCTTTCTAACAACTTTACCTCATTATCCTTCCCTCATCTTTTCTACTCTGATGGTTCTGTAACTATTTCTTCGACTGATAAAGCAGATCTCTTCACGCATACTTTCTCCTCCAATTCCATCTTAGATGATTCCGGTGCTGTTCCTCCATCACTTCCCGCCTCTGACTTCCTCATGGCTGACATTAAAATTTCATCAGCTGATGTATTTTCTGCCATCACTGGCCTCAATACTAACAAGGCATATGGGCCTGATGGAGTCCCTCCTGTTGTTCTCAAGAACTGTGCTTCTGTACTTACACCGTGCCTAGGCAAACTCTTTCGCCTTTGTCTGTCAGCTTGTACCTTTCCTTCTTGCTGGAAGTTTGCTCTCATTCAGTCAGTCCCAAAGAAGGGTGACCACTCCCAACCCTCCAACTATCGTCCAATTGCTTTAACGTCCTGTATTTCAAAAGTTTTCGAGTCAATTCTTAATAGAAAAATTTTAAGGCATCTTTCCTATCACAACGTCCTTTCTGATCATCAGTACGGGTTCCGTCAGGGATGCTCCACTGGCGATCTTCTCAAATACCTTTCAGACTCCTGGTCATCCTCCTTTCGGGACTTTGGCGAAAGCTTTGCCATTGCACTTGACATTTCAAAGGCTTTCGATCGAGTCTGGCATAAATCTTTAATTTCCAAACTGCCCTCTTACGGTTTCTATCCTTCTATCTGTGCCTTCATTGCTAGCTTCCTTTCTGGTCGTTCTATTGTCACTGTTGTAGACGGCCATCGTTCTTCTCCTAGATCTATCAACAGTGGTGTTCCTCAGGGCTCTGTCCTATCACCAACTCTCTTCCTTTTATTCATCAATAACCTTCTAAGCTGTACATCTAACCCTATCCACTCATACGCTGATAACACCACTCATCACCTTTCCATTTGGTTCCCGCAACGCCCATCTCATCAGTTACTTCAACAAACAAGGGATGAGGCTATGGCACACCTAATGTCTGACTTGGCTCGTATCTCTGACTGGGGTAAAAATAATCTTGTTGTTTTTAATGCATCTAAGACTCAGTTCTTACACTTATCAACCAGTCAAATTCTTCCACAGGTATACCCACTAATGTTTAATGATATTCAGCTTAATCCTGGATCATCCTTGAATATGCTTGGGGTTTCATTTACTCGGGACTTATCTTGGAAAGATCATATTACATCTCTTGTAAAAACTGCTTCCACGAGATTGGGTGTGCTAAGCCGACTCTGTTCTTCCTTTACTCCAGCACAATTGTTGACTCTATACAGGGGTTTTATCTGCCCCTGTGTGGAGTACAGCTCTCATGTGTGGGGACGCTCCCCACATACAGCTCTTCTCAATAGGGTGGAGTCAAAGGCTTTTCGTCTCATTAACTCTCCTCCTCTTACTGACTCCTTTCAACCTCTGTCTCTTCGCCGTACTGTTGCATATTTATCTCTTTTTCTATCGCTGCTTTAATGGTCACTGCCCCTCTGAACTGTCTGCATGCATTCCTCCATCTCTAAGACGGGCGCATAGCACCCGTCTGGCAGCAAACTCTCATCCCTTTTCTGTCCAACTCTCTAATGCAAGAGTTAACCGTTACTCCCAGTCCTTCATTTATGCAATAGGTCAACTCTGGAACTGTCTCCTTCTGTGTGTATTTCCTGCTGCCTATGATCTCCAGTCTTTCAAAAGCAGTGTGTCTAGGCATCTCGAAATGAATGGATCTTGAATTTGGCTCTCTTGTATTTTGTTTTTCTCTTGGAGGGAACTGTTATAGCGGGCTCATGGCATTTGGTTCCTTCTTTCTCGCATAAAAAAAAATACTTCCTCGTTCTTCCGTCTTCAACTTATGCAGGAAAGTTTTGTAGTTTTTGTACTTTTACAATCAATGTGGTATTGGTTGTACCCCATATAATGTTACAATAGTTTACGTGAAATAATGCCAGTGATTTGATTATGATTAAACGAGTAACTTTATCAAAATAGTGTTTTATTCTATTAATAAACATTAGAGCTCCCATTTCTCTCTTGCTTATTTCATTTATGTGACTATCAAAGGTCATGTAATGGTCCATATAAACGCCGAGGTTCTTCACAGTGTCAGTTGGCTGGAGTGTGTTGTCATGAAAATGAATATTAGTGTCATCAGATATTTGTGACATCAACTGGTGTGTACCTATGAAGATGCATTGTGTCTTGTTTGTGTTTAGCAGAAGTCCGTTTTGAAGGAAATACATTCTGGCTTCACTCAAAGTTTCTTCATTTTTGTGTATTAATTGATTAATTTCATTTACTGAGCCACTGTGAAGGAACTGAGTATCATCGGCGTATTGTACAAGGGTACTGTTATTAAACTGTTCTTGCATATCATTTACATGTATGCTGAATAATATTTGTCCTAAGATAGAGCCCTGAGGTACCCCATATGGCACATTTAACGTAGAGGATATTGTAATTTTTATACGAACTGACTGTGTTCTGGCTGTTAAGTAATCAAACCAAAAAATGTCTAGATTTACCTTCTTTATTTATTTTTATTTTTTTATGAGGATGCTGTGGCTGATGCTGTCAAATGCCTTGGAAAGATCACAAAGGGTTAAGAGAGATATTCGTTTATTATCCATGTTGCTATAAATTTTATCGGTTAATACAGAGAGAGCCGTTTCTGTTGATAATTTAGGACAGAAGCCATGCAGGTTATCACAGAGTAGTTTGTTGGTTTCCAGAAAATGCAGGAGTTGATTAGAGATTTTTGTCTTCGATAATTTTGGAGAAGATTGGTAGAAGTGAGATGTGATAAGTAGTGATATCATTCTTGTCTCCAGCTTTATAAAGGGGGTAACAATGACCTGTTTCCATGAATTGGGAAAGAGACAAGCGACAATTGAGGTATTTATTATTACAGCTAAGTAGAAAATGATTGCATATAAAGAGTCCTTAGTGAATTATAATGAAATATTATCTGAGCCGAAAAAACTGATTTCATGCGTGTGTTTGATTGTTAATATAACTGTATTTTGATTAACAGGCTGAGGACGGAAATTATGTATGCTGTTACTAGCTCTATTAACAGCTTGTATGTCATGAGGAGGTTGTGGGTTAACAGGCTTTAATAGCTCTTGTGTTTTACCGAATGTCGTTTCAACAACATTTACAAATAATGTATTAAATTCATCTGCTTTATTAATAGTACTGTCAAATGCCAGTAAGAGGAATTATTCTTTTCATGAGGTATTATTTCTTTAACTGCTTTCCATGTAGCATCGGTATTACCTTTGGAGTTAGATAGTTTAGTGTGATAATACTGTGTTTTAGTATTATTATATTTATTTTGTAAAGCTACATTAAATCAGTTTCTCTTTAGAGCCCTCTATGCGTCATCTCTGTCCATGGCATCGCGAATCGTACTATTTATCCATGGGGCGAAGGGTCGGCGTATATCTTTGGTTATCATCAGCGCACAGCTGTCTAAACTACTAGTAAATACCGAGGTTAAATTATTGACTTGTTCGTTAACATTATTGTTTTGAAGTACTGTATATGGTTCAAGTTATGGGCTTCATCTCTTAAGTGAGAGCAGAAAATTTCGTTATTATACAAATGTAGTTTTTGAAAGGTTTTTGTTATGTGTGATCGCTTATGTTTACTTATATTTACAGTTACAGTAGCAAGATCATGGTCCGTGATAGCATGGGGTACAACATCAGAGTTAATAACTAATTCAGGTTTGTTTGTGATAATGATATCTAGGAGAGTCGCAGAGGTGGGAGTGATTCGTGTGGGTTTATATTTTATTATCTGGCAAAGTTGATTGTTTAATTCTGGACATTTACTGTTTTCTGATATGATGTTATCGTTTAAATCACCTAAGACATAGTTTTTTTAATGCAAGGAAATGGCTCTCATTATGTCATCAATTGGAAGGAGCTTCCGGATGTCTACATATGCAACCAATTATGACAGATGATAATTTTCGGCATTATATTATAATCCAAATGTCCTCAATGCCTGGTTCTTTTATTATCATTTGCTAATTATTCTGGGTTTAAACCTTGGTGAGCATAAATGCAAACTCCTGAGCCATGTCCATTATCTCATAGAAATACATTATTAGGTACAGTATATGCACATCAGGAGTGTAGGGTAGTAACCAGTTTCACTGATACAGAGAATGTCTATTTCTCTTTCCTTAACTTGATTTCGTCTAAATTAGACTGTAATGACTGAGCGTTAATATGTTTATCCTTTATGTTAGCTGATACTCTGTCGGCTAGATCTTCGCTACACCCTTATGTATGATAGTATTTCCATAAGCGGCTTTTATGACCTAGTTTGTTACATAATGTGCACTGTATTTTGTGGTCGAATGTACACTGTGATTGGTGATGATTGTATAGATCTTTTCCACTTGACTCATGAGTCATGTGCCTTTTCTTTACGGAGCCAAATTGGACGGCAAATTGTCTTACGTCAAGAGAAAGAGAAAACTGCAGAATCCACAATGATATTCCACTGTTGTGCCTCCAGCTGTACGACAAGGCAGAAAATTGGGTACACTTCTGCCAGTTTCTACCCAATGAAGAAAGGCGACAGAAGTGAAAAGCTGCTGTGAAGAGGGAGAATTGGCAGCCGACGGCCTACTCCCGCCTCTGTAGCAAGCATTTCATATCAGGTGAGCCGATGATCTGTGAGTAGATACGGGCATATTTACCATACTTAGCAATTGTAGGTGTCATGGGATAAACTAATTATGTTAACGTCATAGAGCACAAGACCCACACGGCCATGTGTGTGCGTGGGAAAAGTGGGGGAGGGTCCATGTCACAGGCCTTGTTTTGCTATTATTCCAGAGTTTCACCCAAACCAAATCGGACATAGCAGTGATGGTCAAGAATGTTAGATGCGTAAGTAAAACCTATTAAATTACCCCCTGGGGGTAGGAGGGTCTTTCAAGAATACTCCCCCAGTATCCCTGCTCGTCGTAAAAGGCGACTAAAAGGGTTGGCGGAGGGTTAGTGCCCCTCCCCGGAAAACAACTAACTAAAGAGACAAACAATAAGCCTCGGACAAGGACTGACCAAAAGATGACGACCAAGGACCGGACAAAGGACATGGTTATCGGAACGTGGAATGTAAGGGGAGCGAATGATGAGGTGAAAGAGAGAGAGATTGTCCAGGTGCTTGAGGGTGCGAAAGTTGATGTATGCGGAAAAACTGAAACGAAATGGAGAGGTGAGAGTGTGTGAGAATGGGAGTATGGATGGAGTATATGTGCAGGAGTAGGTGAGAATGAGAGGACAAAAGAAGGAGTATGTATAGTTGTGAGTAAAAGATGGAAGAAGAGCATAAGAGAGTATGGATCAGTTGGGTCAAGGATTGTGTGGGTAAGATTGAAAGTTGGAATACAAATGTGGGCGATTGTGTGTGTGTATGCGCGAACGCAAGATCGTGCAAGCAGAGTGAGAGAAGAGTTCTGGACAAATGTGGAAGTGTGTATGGAAACTTTTGGAAGGAAAGAGAGAGTGTTTTTGATTGGTGATATGAATGGTAAAGTAGGGAATGTGAAGGTGGATGGAATAGTTGGTGAGTGGGGTGTGCCTGCTGAGATAGATGAGAATGGCAGTGCATTAGTGGACATTTGTGCTGGGAGGGGGTTGGTGATAGCCAATACCCTTTTCAGGCATAAAATGATCCACAGGTATACATGGCAAGCGATGAGACGGGTGGGTGGTGAACTGAATGAAAGGAAGGCAATGATTGATTATGTGTGTGTGGATGAAAGGAAACGAAGATGTGTAATGGATGCAAGAGCTTACAGAGGTTGGGGGAGTAGACTTTCTGACCACTACTTGGTGGTGGTCAGAATCAAGGTCCAATTAGGATGGAGAAATAGAAGAAGGGAGGGATGGGAAGAAGGAGTATTTGTAAGGAGAGTGGAAAGGTTACAAGAGAATGATTGATTGATTGATTGATTGAAAATAATTACAATCTGGCGGCGCAACTGCCAGGGTCATATGCCGCCGGATGACAAAGTTGAAGGCACGGCAAAAATAAAAAGTGTCTATTCAAAATAAAGTTAATATCTGTTAATAGGAATAAAACACTAAAAGTAATAAAAGAATGATTTATAAAATAATTTCTTATAAAAGTGGAAGGAGGCCCGCCTCCTGAAGAAAACTAAAAACATCAGTAAAATCGTTAGAGGCCTCACCAAGCATCGAGGATAAACAGTAGGCACCATCTGCTCCCCCATGCCTATGAAGGAACCTCTGACGCAGGCCCCCCAGACTCGGACATTCGACCAGCAAGTGACGGACAGTAAGGGGAACGAGGCAGTCATCACAGTACGGTTGAGTTTCACCACACATGAGGAACCCATGTGTAAGCCGAGAATGCCCAATGCGAAGCCTAGCAAGAGCCACCTCCATTCGCCGAGGCATAGAGGGGAAGAACCCTTGGCACAACCACTCTCTGAAAGGTTTCTTTTAGTTTATTGTGAGAAACACCATCCCAGTGTCTCTGCCAACACGTACGAATTGCATACCGCAAGTAAGGTGTTACATCAGAAACAGGTAGTGGGTAGTCAGCTGGGGGCTGTTGAAAAGACGCAGCTTTAGCTAAAGTATCTGCCCTCTCATTGCCCACCACACCAACATGTGCAGGAACCCAACAGAAGTCTACACGGGCGGCCACGGCGGCCAAGTAGAAAAAGCCACTCTAAAATTGATAAAACCAATGGATGGGATGCATTAAAAGACTCCAGTGCAGACAAAGCACTACGTGAGTCACTATAAATCACAAAAACGGATTGGCGGAGAGTAAAGATGATTTTAAGAGCATACAAAATTGCAGTCAGTTCTGCTGTATACACTGAAGTAACGCCAGGAAGGCTACCGCCGCTACTAAAGGAAGGGAAGACAACACCAAAGCCTATGCCAGTATCAGTCGTAGACCCGTCAGTATAGATGGGGACAGAACCCTTATGAGTGGAGGCATGTTCTAAAAAGAGAGGGACACCTGAGAGGGAAGTGAGCCCTTTTTTTCAACAACAACGGACCTACAGAATGTCACGCGAGGGAATTAGCCAAGAACCCACCCTTGGGATCCGATGTGGACAAATTGCCAGTCTCGGGAGAGAGAGGGCTAGCATAACAGACCGGACCCTGTAACCAAATGGCTTTGGGAAATTGGGACGGGTCTCAAAAACAGAAGATCGGGAATCCTGTGAGACAATGGCACAAGAAACTGAGTCTGGAATGCGGTGAAGACGATACCAACACCTCATCATTAGCAACTGGCGCCGCAAGTCCAAGGGGAGTACACCAGCATCTACCAACAAACTTGGAATTGGGGATGATCTGAATGCCCCGGTTGCCAGACGAACACCAGCATGATGCACAGAATTTAACAACCGGAGGCAGGCATCTGTTGCAGAGGAGTAGACCTCACACCCATATTCAACTTTAGGAAGAATAAGAGACCTATGCAAGAGGAGGAGGGTCTGACGGTCAGCACCCCAAGAGGTATGAGCTAAAACCCTCAAAAGACTCAAAGCTTTAAGACAAGCCACCTTAACAGAACGAATATGAGGAACCCAGGTTAATCTTCTATCAAACAGAAGACCCAGAAACCGCGTTTCTTCTACACAGGATATTCTTCTACCATAGAGATACAAGTCAGGGTCTGGGTGGACTCCTCGAAGACGACAAAAATGTATAGCCACTGTCTTTGCTGAAGAAAAATGGAAACCGCGTGCTTCTGCCCAGTCAGAAATTCTATTGAGAGCCAGCTGCAACTTCCTCTCTATCAGAGACATTCTAGACGCAGTGAAGGAAATCGAGAGGTCATCAACATATAGTGATCCTTGTACACCATCAGGAAGTACACTGATGACGCTGTTAATGGCTACAGCGAACAGAGTGACACTAAGGATACTCCCCTGTGGTACTCCATCTTCTAGTGCTCGGGCATTAGAAAGCACTCCTCCCACTCGCACCCTTAAAATTCGGTTAGATAAAAACTGTTGAATAAAAACAGGTAAGCGCCCACGAAGACCAAACTCATGAAGAGAGAGAGTAAAATACCATGACGCCATGCAGTGTCATATGCCTTTTCCAGATCAAAGAAGACCGTGACCTGGTGTTGGTTAGTGGAAAAAGCCTCACAGACAGAAGATTCCAAGGACAGTAATGCATCAGAGGTAGATCGCATTTTTCGAAAACCATACTGGGCAGGGGATAAGAAGTCACCTCTCTCTAAAAACCACACAAGCCTAACATTGACCATCTTTTCCAAAACTTTACATATACAAGACGTCAAAGAAATAGGCCGATAATTCGTCGCCTGTAGGTGATCCTTACCTGGTTTGGGGATGGGGATAACTACAGCAACACCCCAACAAGCCGGAAACTCCCCAGAACACCAGATCTTATTAAACAGTGAAAGCAAAAACAACAGGGACTCATCAGACAGGTGGCGTAAAAAGGCATAAGGAATATCATCAAAACCAGGAGAGGAATCATGGCACTGCGACAGAGCTGACTGGAGTTCAAAAATTGAAAATGGAACATTGTAAGGCTCTCCCCCAGCAGAGGCAAAACTGAGACCACGAGATTCTAGGCGCGCGGCCAGCCAAAGGTGTATCTGCATCCTTCTTTGACACACTGGCAAAATGGTCAGCAAGCAATTCTGCAACAGCAAATGGATCAGCCACAGTTCCACCTGGTGCAGATAAAACAGGAGGGGATGGAACAGTAAATTTACCTGAAATTTTCTTTACCCGGTTCCACACCTGGGTGATGGAAGTCCTCGAATTGATGGAGGAAACATAATCCTTCCAGGACGAACGCCTGGCCTCCTTTAAGACCCGCCTCATATGAGCTCGTGCCCTCTGATACGCCACCAAATACTGAGGATCCCCACGGTGACGACGAAGTCGTGAGAAGGCGATTCGTTTGGCTCTCACTGCGAACTACACTCCGAGTTCCACCAAGGAACTGGACGTTTAGGAAACTGACCCTTTGTTTTTGGAATAGATAATAGGGCTGCTGAGTGCAGCACGGTATTGAAATATGACACAGCCTCCGTAAGACAGCCAAACTCATTGACAGAAAGGGAAATGGAACTTAATTCCCTGGAAATATGGCCAGTCTGCCTTATCCAGAAGCCAGCGAGGAAGACGTGGCTGAGGTCCACCTGCACTAGCAGTTAAGAGTAACGGAAAGTGGTCGCTGCCATACAGGTCTGGCAACACATCCCAGTTAAAATCTAAAAGAGCATCAGCTGAACATAAGGACAAATCAATGGCAGTAAAAGTTCCTGTCTGGCTATGGAAATAAGTCATTATATTGGAGTTTAAAATGCCTAACTCCTCATCTTCCACTAAAGAGGCCAGCATAACACCCCGAGGGTTGGCCTCACTGTTTCCCCATAGTGGATGGTGACCATTCATATCGCCTAGTAACAGAAAGGGAGAAGGAAGGCCATGAATAAGGCGTTCCAGATCCGCCCTTTCAACAGTTGCACTAGGAGGTAGATAAAGACTGCAAACTGTATACTGCCGACGTAAAAACATCCGGACAGCGACAGCCTGCAGGGGAGTAGAGATGTCCATATGACTGCATGGAATATCCTCGCGAAGGAAGATAGCAGCACCTCCATGACGACCTTGACCCGGCACAGGATCTGAATAAAAGGCATGGTAGCCAGAGGGACCAGAAGGAACAGCATCACCTACCATGGTCTCCTGGATGCACATGCACAGAGGAGTAAATTGAGAAACAAGATGACAAAGTTCCTCATAGTTAGCACGTAAACCTCGACAAATCCACTGGATGATAGACCCCATAGTGGAGGAATGATTAAGTGCAGGACCGTACACCTGACAAGCGAGCGGGTTTAGATTGATGCTTATGAAGGCCTTTCACAGGAGCTTGCCCAGTACCAGAAACCCGCACCGTCTGTCGAACATCTGTGGGCAAACGAGAGGACGAGAAAGGATGTTTTACCACACTCCTTCTTGGAGTGGGCATACCAGCCTGCTTGGAAGGTGGCCTGGATGGAACCCTTGGCAGTGCAGGGCGGCCAGTGGCACCACTAGAAGTTCCAGATGTGGAAGTGGACTGTACAGGGTCAGAACCCTGTGAAGGTGATATCGTGAGTGTTGGATCCGAAGCACTAAGGGTCCGCCCAACATCCTCTTCGGGCTGGGACTGGTTCACAGGCGGACCAGGAGCTGCAGTTTCTGTCTTGTCAGACCTCTCAGCAGCAAGCGACCGAGCTCCCTCAGGATCCGAAGACTCTGAAGACCGAGAGGGTAATGGCTTCCTGTCCTCCCCACTCAGTGAGGGCCGGACAGCCGACGAGGAGCCCGCCCCAGAACTCACCTCTGCCGAAGCCATAGGCTTCGAAGCAGGTGGAGGAGTGGGCTCCCTCACTGTAACCTTAGGAAGAGAGGGAACAGGAGAGGTGTTAACAGAAGGGTCAACAACAGAGACCTTAGGTGGCCGGTCCTCAGAATCAGAGGACTCTGACGAGCAACGGTGACGTTTACCAGGGGCAGATGGAATCTCAGGCATAGTGGCTACGGCGGGAGAAGTCCGATCAACGTGGACATCTGCCACCACCACAGAAGTGTGCAAGTCGTCAGTCACCGAAGTGGGAGAGGAAACAGTCAGAGTAGCAGTTGGGAAAACATCATTCTTACCTGCAGTACTAACCTTGGGGACAGCATTCTGCATATCGTGAGTGGAAGTTGTGGGTACTGGAGTGGGTCGAGGCTGCCTCTGAGATACAGGGAGTCGCATTGATGTTCTAGAAAGAGCAGAAGCATAGGTAATTCCCGGCTGAAAGAAGAGTGTGTGGGCTCTCTTTTTGGCTTCAGGAAATGAAACCCTCTCACGTGTACGAATGGATAGGATCTCCTTTTCAAGGCAGAATCTTGGACAATTTTTTGATGAGACAGCATGAGGACCTCCACAGTGGTAGCATTTAATAGGTCCTGTACAGTCGTTGGAATGGCTTGATCCACCACAAGAAACACAAATACCAGGAAGTCCAGCCTGTGCACGGCGGCAAAATTTGCTGACATGGCCATATCCCTGACAGTGGGAAACACCGCCTTGGGGTAGGCACATAGGGCTTCACAGGAAGTGACAGCCAAGCGAGCTTCACAGATGTAGGCAGTGTCAATCTGTCGAATGTTAGGAACAATGTTGGACTCGGGGTTAAAATACCGTCGATCTTCTTCTGGAGGCGTTCAACTTTCACCACGCCTGAAGCCTGCAGTTCCTCCAACAACCTGGCCTCCGAGAATCGGCGAGATCACGCGAAAAAATCACTCCTTTACTTTGGTTAAATGTACTGTGTGGAGTACAGGAAACCTCTGATCCAGAAGCTGAGGTCCAGTTCAATAGTCTTAAGCTCTCTTCAGGAGACGATACTTCTATAAGGATGCATCCATCGCCCTGTGAGGTTATTCGGGGTTCTCTGCCACATGCTGAAATAATATTACGGTGTAATTTAAATATATCAGTATCCAGCACAGATCCACCTATGGAGGATCTGAGCACCAGATACTTAGCAAAATGTTCAGGCATAGTATTATCTGAGCCGAACTCGACAGCCGAACCAACCAGACGTGGCCTCCTCCTAGTCCCAGTTGAACGCTGGGGCAAAGGAGGAAAGTCACCAGTGGCTTGGAAAGGCTGTAGAGTGGCTATGAGGGGTGGGGCAGTCTGGAGAACTTCCTGGGACAGTGGCAGTGTCGTCAACATTTTTTTGTGTGTCACCCATATTATTTTGCAAGAACTTCATTCCCCCACCCCTCCACCCACCACGGAGTCCAACAAGGGGAGGTCATATGCCAGGGATAAACACCACTGGCGACCCCAGAGGTAGCAGGAGAGTATACGCAGGTAACCACCAAGGGACCCTGACAAGGGTGACTCCAGGACGATAGGAGCCACCAGGTCCCCCGTGCCTGCTTGACCCTAAAGCCACTAGGTGACTAGCCTGGATGGCTAGCCAGTGACCAGCCGATTGACCTGGTCGGGCCCAACCAGGCCACCCGTCTAGCCAGAATAAGGGACCAAAGAGGTGTATTGCTAGCTGCAGGGCGCACCATGCAGCATCGCTCAACCTCCAGGACTCCCGTCTCCCAGCATTACGGGACGCCACGCACGGCAAACACGTGGGGAGGCAACAGTCCCGCCCTAGATGGCAAATGGGCAGGGACTGACATCACCAGGAGGCCTCCTCTACCAGTGATGTAGGGGGTGCTTGGTCCACAAGGCCGACAAATGCCGAACCCTACAAAGGTAGGCTTGCCTCCCAAGTAGGTGGCACTGCCAACCATGCTTCAAGCCCCACCACCACGTCAAGGTGACCCCCTACAGTGGGGTACAAGAGAATGAGAAAAAGGCAGAGTATAAGAGAGAAGTGGAGGAACGATTGGGCAAATATGAATTGGAGCAGATGGGGGACATGGAAGGTGTGTGCAGGATATTTACAGAAGAAATATGTGCAGCACGTGATGTGGTGTGTGGGATGAAGAGAAGATGGAGGGGTGTGCAAGGAACAGCGTGGTGGAATGAAGAGGTAAGACAGGCTGTGGCACAAAAGAAGAAAGCATACAATGAATGGATGAGAAATAGGTGCGTGGAAGAAGTTGAGAGGCGGAAGAGAGAGTTATATGTAGAAAGAAAGAGAGAGATGAAAAGATTAGTAAGAGAGAGTAAGAAGAGAGCAGATGAGGAATTTGGAAGGAATTTGAGTGTAAAGTGGAGGGACTGTAAGAAAATGTTCTGGAAAGAGGTGAAAAGAGTAAGACAGGGTGAAAGTGAAGTAAGCAGGGGAGTGAAAGATAAAAATGGTAGATTACTAGTGGAGAAGGGAGAAAAAATGAGCAGATGGAGAGAACACTTTAAGGAATTGTTGAACATAGAGGATGGAAGTAATGCAAGTATAAGTGGCTGGGGAATGGCCGGGAGGAGGAGGGAGGTGAGAAGACAGGAAGAAATCAGTAGGATAGAAGTTGTGGAAGCAATGAAGAAAGTTAAATTGGGGAAAGCCCCAGGAATTGATGGAGTGTGTGGTGAAATGCTGAAGTATGGGGGAGAGATAGTAGTAGAATGGATGTGGAAGATGTGCAGATTGGCCTGGGAGGAAGGCAGAGTCCCTGAGGATTGGAAGTCAGGTATAATTATTCCCTTGTACAAAGGAAAAGGGGAAAAAAAAGTGTGTGGTAATCATAGGGGCATCTGTCTTCTTAGTATAATAGGAAAAGTGTATGGTAGGATACTTATTGACAGAGTTAGAGAAAGAACAGAGGAATTTGTTGGAGAAGAACAGGGAGGTTTTAGGAAGGGTAGAGGTTGTGTAGATCAGATATTCATTCTTAGATCTTTAGTGGAAAAGTTTCTAGAAAAGGGAAAGAAGTTGTATGCGGCTTTCATGGATTTGGAGAAAGCATATGACAGAGTGGATAGATGAGGATTGTGGAAAGTATTAAGAATATATGGAGTAGATGGGAAGTTGTTGAATGCTGTGAAGAGTATGTATGATGGTGCTAGGGCTGCAGTGCGTGTGGATGGTGAACTGAGTGAATTTTTCTATTAGAAGGTTGGGTTGAAACAGGGATGTGTCATGTCTCCATGGTTGTTCAATCTGTACATGGATGGGGTAATAAAAGAGATACAAGGTAGGGTAGTGGATGTTGGAGTGGCCCTGGTGAGAGAGGGTAGTGTTTGGAAACTCCCAGTACTGTTGTTTGCAGATGATACTGTGTTGTTGAGTGAAGACGAAGGAGAGCTGCAAGGCTTGGTGGATGAGTTTGAGAGAGTGTGTAAGAAACGGAATCTAAAGGTGAATGTAGGGAAGAGTAAAGTGATGGTCTTTGAGAGAGGTGAAGTCAGTGAATGTACAGCGAGGTTGGATGATGAGGAATTGGAAAATGTGAGTACGTTTAAGTACTTGGGTAGTGTGATGAGTAAGGATGGAGGTTTGGAGGGTGAAGGGCTTGAAAGGGTACAGCAGGGAAGAAAGGTTGCTGGTTCCTTGAAAGCAGTGATAAGATGCAGGGAAGTGAGCATGGAAGTGAGAAACTTACCACATGACAGTATTTTGATACCAACTCTAACGTATGAAAGTGAAGCTTGGACGTTGCTGGAAGGACACAAGTCAAGAGTGAGAGCAGTGGAAATGAGTTATTTAAGAGGAGCCAGTGGAGTCACATGGAGAGACAGGCTGACAAATGAGAATATAAAGGAGCGATGTGGTGTGGATGTGGATGTGATAGGAAACGTAAGGAGGAATACACTGAGGTGGTTTGGCCATGTGGAGAGGATGGAGGGTGAAAGACTGACGAAGAGAGTGTATGTGAGTGAGGTGGAGGGGGGAAGAGGGAGAGGGAGGCCGAGGATGAGATGGAGGGATGGGGTGGAGAGGTATATGAAAGAGGGGTTTGTGAGTTGGGAGCGGGGCAGTGAAATGGCAGGGGACAGGGTGACCTGGAGGCGATTTGTTTGTGGCCACCCCGAACGGGATTTAGGCGTCTGGCAAAAGATAGATAGATAGATAGATAGTCATACTTAAAGTTAGGTTTGTTTAGGTAAGAAAGTTGGGTTAGGTTAGGTTATAGCTTATATTTTATTTTTTCAATGTTTTTCGGTGTGATTCATTTGAAATTGAATTTGTGTCATGGTGGATGATTTTAATAATAGTGCAGTACAGAACATTATTCAACACTTCAGTATAAATCTGTTTTATACCACGTGAGATTGTGTGCTACATAATGTTTCAATTACAGCTGAAGCATAATTACTAGTACTACTGTTTATAATTTTCTGTTTTATTTAGAAATGAATGTTGTTCCACAGAAAGCAGAACTGTCAATACATGCTCCAAATAAATATACATTTTTCACTTAGTACAGAAATACGGTACTTTAATTACAAATAAGGGGATAAATAATGTACTTATATCAACAGCCCCCTATATTTATATATTTATCTTTTACCAATCTTTATCTTTTACCAGGTACTAAGATTTTTTTATTAATATAAAATGTAATATCATTAAAACTATACTGTTGAAGTCTTTTATGTTGTGGTACTCATCAGAATGAAATAAATGACCTTAATTTAGATCTGTGCCAATGTTTTGTTTCAGTTGTAATGTAAAGGTTAACTTCAAGAGTAATTCTGACAGTTTTGGCATATACTATCAATTCTAAATTTTATGTAAAACTACTTTAAACATAGTGTATATAGGCTGTGTGTATGTATCAAGGCCTATAATTATTGAAATTTCCAAAATAAGTAAATTTTTTGGTAAATTTTCAGAATTACACCCAACTCACCTTGAAACTTCAAATTTTCATTTTTTAATGTATAATGTGATTCATTTCTGTCGGAAATTACTTTTTTTAAATTCCAAACCAAGCTAACCTAACCTAACCTAACTTTGGACTTAACTTGAAGATTAAGAAGAGAGAATAACTGCAGTAGACCAATAAGCCCATGCTAGACAGCTCCCACAAGAGTGTGACTAATTTACCCTGCCTACAGTAGCCCATACAGGCCCATGCTAGGCAGCTCTCATAGGAGTTTGACTACAAGAATGACATATTTTGTATGCAATCTTTACCTGTCATACGCTTATCTGACCTATGCTTGAAACTTTCTAAATAGGGGGGCAGCAACTACGGCACATCACTGGGAAGCCTATTCCATTCATTAGCTACTCGATTCTCAGTCAGTGTATAAAATCCCTGACCCTTTGGCCCCACGTCAATAATTTACTGATTACCAAGACAATTTACAGGTACCATATGCCAGTTCCAGCTGTCTACATTGCACATATACAATATAACATGTCTGTTTACCTTGAAGGATGCCCCGGTGAACTTTGGAGTGTTTACCAAATAGTGATAGAGATCACCAAATCTGAGATCTGGTTTTGGTTCCCAGTCCTTGAAAGTGGTGAATTTCTCCCTAGATATGGTATAATGATTTAGCCCCAAACAATTTACCTTGCTCCTGTACAGATCTTGGTGGTGGTGTTCAGATTTCTGCATATATCTGACTTTCAGAGCTGGGCACTAAATTGAGTGTATTTAAACACTAAATACGTGGAAGAAATGTATTTAAATACTAAATACTAAACACATTTTATAAATTTATTTAAATACAAAATACATCAACTATATTTAAATACATTTGTAAATACATTTTAAATATACAAATTTAAACATATGTATCCAGTAATTCATGCTTAAGAATATAAAATGCTTGATAATGGAACATTTCCGATTAAATATTTCCCTTTTTAGAAAAAACAAAACAAAAGAACTTAGAACTTACAATGTACATCCAGTGAAGTATTTTACTCATTATATCATTGCATAATGAGTAACATAAGTAACAATTAAGGAGTAGATGAGAGATAAACGTAAATATAAGACAAACATAAGGCATCTTACGAATTCTCTTTTATTGTATTTCACGGTTGCTGCAGATCAAAACCAATCTTTCAAAAGTTTCATCTGAAAGAGAGTTTATTTTGGGAGTCAGAATGACTCCTGAAAATGAGAATAGTCTCTCAACCAGTGCTGAAGATGGTAATGTGTTATAGCGGAGGAACAGTCTTTTTATGAGAGGATGTTTTCCCAAATTGTTGATGGTTAGATCGGAATCTTGTCTGCAGATGGCGCAATAGAGGAGCTCGAAGACGAAGAGTTGTGAGCGAAGTCAAAGTACACATCGCCGTCTGATGCACCACTACTAGATGTATTATCGTCTGCTTGCAGGTCTTCGTTGACAGTAATGACAGCACATATTAAAATGCTTTTTACCAATCCTCGTTGAGTCTCGGAGTTCCAAGACTTTTTAATGTCTACCAAGCGCAGTTATACCACCCCTGGCAACCCTGACTGATGGAACTGAACTCGTGACTCACATCATGTTCACTGTTTAGGGTTGCCAGATAGTTGGACGAGTTTATGGCCAAATTTACTAGTAAAAACGTGTTTAAATTTTTATATTTTAAGGATTTAAATACATTGTAGTTAAATACTCATTAAAGTATTTAAATACTGTATTTAAATACATGAAAACCAATGGATTTATAAATACAGTTCTAAATACACAAATGTATTTAAATACGTATTTAAATACCAAAGTATTCAAATACTGCCCAGCTTTACTGACAGTTTCATCTTTGACAGCATTGTATGGACAGCCAATATTGCGAGGAGTTTGCCGTCCAATATGGAGTCGTAAAAAAAAAAAACACGTGATTTCTGTAACGTCACTGGAAAATGTCTATTCACTGGAGTTGTAACAGCCATGCTTCCCACGGGATCGAGGTTCACTGTAATGGGGTTGAGTGTAGGCGTCCCAGTTTGGGTGAGGTGGCTGGGAGTGGAGAGAGAGAGAGAGAGAGAGAGAGAGAGAGAGAGAGAGAGAGAGAGAGAGAGAGAGAGAGAGAACTATAAATCTATGGGATTTGGAAGAACTGGAGGAGAGAAACTGAGAAATTTGAGGAGAAACTGAAGGACGAAGAAAAATATTAGGAACTATAAGGCAAACTGAGGATGTGTAAGAAAAAGTGTGGGATATGAGAGGGAAAATGAGGGGCAATAAGGAAAATTGGAGGAGTGGATAGAGAGGGAGTGGAGAGGAAATTAGCGACTGGAGGGATAAATGAAGAGCTGAGGAGAACTCAGAGAAATTGGGGGATGTGGAGGGATCTGGAGAATATTTAATAGACTGGAGGGGGACATGCAAAACTCCAGGGCAAATCTGAGGAACAAGTGTCGAAGTTCGGGAATTGGATGGGAGATTGGGGGATTGGTGAGAATTTAGAGGACTCAGGCGGATTCAAGAAACTGCAAAGGAAAGTGAGAAACTGAAAGGTGAACTGATCGATAGGAAGGAAAAACTGTGAGGCTGGAAAGGATATTACGATACTTAAGGTGAAGCTAAGAAACTGGAGGGAAAGTTGGGGACTTGGAGGGGTAACCTGGGGATTGGAGGAATCTCTGGTGGATCTGAGGGAATAATGGAAGGACTGGAGGTAAAACTGAAGGACTGGAGGCAAAAGTAAATTATTGGGGAAAATCTTTGGAGTTGGAGAGGAAATGGAAGGAATGTCGGGGAAACTGATGGATAAAACAGAAAACTAAGGGACCTGAGGGAAAA
The DNA here is from genome assembly GCF_032717465.1 of Coenobita brevimanus. Classification (NCBI taxonomy): domain Eukaryota; kingdom Metazoa; phylum Arthropoda; class Malacostraca; order Decapoda; family Coenobitidae; genus Coenobita; species Coenobita brevimanus. The sequence goes on along the minus strand of NC_136974.1, from coordinate 18,306,909 downwards.
TTTCAGGGATTGAAAGAAGGCTGAGGGAGTAAAGAGGGATATGAGGAACTGCAGGGGAAAGCTGAGGGATTACAGAGGAAACTGGGGGGGTGAGAGGAAATATTGAGGGAATGGAGGGGAAAGCTGACAAATTGGAGGGGAAGTATGGGGGAATGGATGGAAAATCCGGGTGAGTGTAGAAAATGCAGGAGGGATTTAAGAGATCCGAGAGGAAATTGTGTGACTGGAGAGAAAATGGGTGGACGGGAAGGAAAATTAGGGATTCCAGGGATAAAAGGAAGGACTGGAGAGATTAACTGGTGGATTGGACGGAAAACTGGCAATGTAGAGGAACCTGGAATAAAGGTAAAAAGAATGCAGAATGCAGGAAAAACCAAGGACGTGGAGGAGATATCCGAGGAAATAGTAGAGACATTAAAGAATTTAGAGGAAAAGTTAAAGGGCTGTAGATGAAATTATGTGACTGAGCAGGAAATTTGTGGGATTGGAAGAGGAATCGAGAGACTGAAGGTAAAAGTGGTGAGCTGGTGAGAAAATTCAGACATTAGAAGCGAACTGTGAGATTTAGGAAGAATTCAGAGGACCTGTTGGAATGAAGATGGTTCAGGAAATATACAGTAAGGCTTGAAGAGTACCTGGAGGAGAGGGGACTGGAAAGCTGGAGACAGGGTAATGCATGGAAGAAAACTGAAAATGGAGAGGGGATGAAGGAAGGAGGGACATTGGAGGGAGGGGATGAAGGAAGGAGGGACATTGGAGGGAGGGGATGAAGGAAGGAGGGACATTGGAGGGAGGGGATGAAGGAAGGAGGGACTTTGGAGGGAGGGGAAGGGAGGGAAGAATAGGGAGTACATCTGAGGGAACATGGAAACAAGGAAGAGGGGAGGGAGGAAGGACGAAGAGAGACTGCAGAGGAGGGAGGGATACTGAAAGGTGGGATAATGGAGAAAAAAGAGGGAGAGAACTGGCGAACAGGGCAGTACTCCCGAGGTTGATGGCAAGCTGGTGATATGGAGAGCTGGAGCTCCCGTTTCACCAGCCCTCAGGACTTCATCCCGACCATCTCCCTTTGCTGAACATTTTCAGTGCATTCATTTACACAGAGAGTAGGCCAGCATGCTCTCATAATACCTCTACCTTCAACTGTCTACACCACACTACATGCGCATAACATATCACACCTTCTATTCATGTCTTTAGTAATGGCCGCTGTAATCTTACTATCAAATGAGGTGGTACCTCGGATTGCCACCACCAGCAAGGTAGGGCTGGCGGCACAGGGTCCTCCCGGTCGCCATCAAGCGACTGTGCCGGCAGTGACTGTTGCTATCTCCGGGAATGCTTGTCAGCGAAGAAGTGACAGTGCGACCTTATTCTTTACCAATATCCGTTGCCTTACCACAAATTTAAACTCAGTTCATTTTTTCCTTCAGTCCATATCCCCTTTGGCCCTTTTCCTCACAGAACCACAAATCTCACCCTCTACCGATATATCCCCACTTTGTTTTCCCAGTTACCATCTCCTTACAAACTTCCGTAACAAGGGCGGCACCTGTTCTTATATCAAATCCCAATATGCAGTTGACACTATTTTAAACTTCACTTCATCCAGTTTTGATTACTCATTATATAAACTAAATTGTCAAAACATTACCAAATATATTTGTGTAGTTTATCATTCCCCGAATGCTTCTTCGGAACCCAGTGTATCTGATTCCATATCCACTCAGTTGAGTAACCTTAACCTTGCCCTTGGCGCCGAAATTACCATTTTGGGTGATTTTAACATACATAATGTTGAATGGTTATTGCATTCTGCCCGGACTGACGACGCTGGTCTAGAGTGCGAGCTGTTTGCGGAATCGTTTAATCTCACCCAGTTGGTAAAGCAACCAACCAGAATACCTGATAATCCTGACCATAATGCCCATCTCTTGGATTTATTCTTAACAAATAATCCAGGTCAATACAGGATAGAGGTACTGTCACCACTTGGATCCTCTGACCACAATCTCATCAAAGCCTCATTAGTTAACCCTCCCACACCTCCCCGTTCTGAACCTGTCAGGGTGACCCGATGGCACTTTGATAGGGCAGACTGGGATGGATTTAGAAATTATCTTGCTGACATTCCATGGCATTCTTTCTTCTCTAGTGATCCCAATTCTACCCAGTCCCACATTTGTGACTTAATACTAGCTGGTATGGATTTATTCATACCAAGTCAACAGTTCACTAAATAATCGAACTCTCCAAAATGGTTTGATGGCAACTGTGCCTGAGCAACAACCCAAAAGTCATTAGCATATAACTCTTACTTAAAATAAAAAACATCTGAATCACTTTCCCAATTTAAAATTGCTAGAAATCATGCAAAAGCTGTATTAAATCTATCTAAATCAAACTTTCTTCAAAACCAAGCATCAAAACTACTTAACAACTAATGACAATAGAATATTCTGGTCAACTCTTAATTCTTTCAATAATAACTTTAACAAGTCATCTTCCATTCCCCCACTAAAATCTTCAGATGGCAACATTACAAATGACCCGCGTGGGAAAGCAGATATCTTTGCCAGTGCCTTTGCCAGAAATTCTACCATAGACGATACCAGCCAGAATGTCCCAGTACTGGAACTTGATTCTCCCGAAATTGCCCCACTTAAAATACAAAGATACGTAAAATCCATCCTAGACAATTTACCTACCAACAAAGCTCCAGGCCCAGATGGAATTCCACCAATTGTTTTGAAAAAGTGTTCCCATGAACTTGCCTCTGTCCTAGCTAAATTAGTCAGACTATGCATACGTACTTCTTTATTCCCAAATTCATGGAAAGAAGCCAATATCCACCCAATTCCGAAGAAAGGAAGTTCGTCTGACCCCTCCGATTACAGACCAATAGCTGTCACATCTCCTCTTGGTAAGGTATTTGAAACTTTAATTAATAAGCACATTGTTAAACATCTTGAATCCAACAACTTAATTAGTGATAGACAATATGGTTTTGCCACGAAAGATCCACCACCGACATACTCAATCTCTTAACTCATACCATCCATCAATCAATTAATCTTTTTGGAGAAACTCATGCAGTAGCTCTTGATATCTCTAAAGCTTTCGACAGAGTATGGCACCGTTCCCTGCTGTCGAAACTCCCTTGCTATGGACTAACGTCATTTGTTCCTTTGATTTCTTCATTTCTTAGTGACAGGAAAATAAGAGTAAAAGTAGATGATGTACTGTATATTCCAATTTCCGCTCAATTAACGCCGGTGTGCCGCAGGGATCAGTTCTGGCGCCAACCCTATTTCTGGTTCATATTAATGATCACTTATCTGTCACCCACTATCCCATTCCCTCATATGCAGATGACTCAACACTACATAGTTCATTCACACTCAGACACCCATTTACATAGTCTAATATCTCTACCTCTCAACTCAGTACTGCCATCTTCATAAATCAAGATCTATCTACGAAGGAGGGAAATTGGATAATGAGAGAAAGAGAGACTGGAGGGATTTAGATTAAAAAAAAAAAAGAAACGGAGAAAAAGTGGAATGTTTGAGGGAGATATGCTCTTAGAGGGAGGCAAGAAGGGAGGGAGAGACATTGAAAGGAAGGAAGGAAGGAAGGAAGTAAAGATGGAAGGAAGGAAAAAAGGAAAGAGACGTAGTTGAGAGAGAAGGGTGGGTGGGAGAAGGATAGAAACGAAAGGGTAAGGATGGGAGAGAGTGACAAACGAGGGAATGAGAGACTGAATGGAGAGAGGGAGGGAGGGAGGGTGATCTAGAAAAACTGGGGACAGGAAGAGGCATGGAGACAATCTGTGGAGGAATGATGGAAAAAAAAAAAAAGAGAGAGGGGAAAGAGGAGAGAATGGAATGAAAAGAGGAAAGTTAAAGGGAGGAGAGAGAGAGAGAGAGAGAGAGAGAGAGAGAGAGAGAGAGAGAGAGAGAGAGAGAGAGAGAGAGAGAGAGAGATGCTGAAAGAAATCGAGAAAAGAAATCCATAGAACGAAAAAAGGAGAAAGAAAAGACATCAAAAGCGAAAAAGGGGATAACACAGATAAAAGCAAAACCATGGAAAAAGAGCAGCCAAAAAAATGAGCTCAAAAAGGAGGGGAAGGGAGCGAAAAGAGGGAGAAAAGAACGAAAGATAGAAAACGAAAAGAGAAAAAAATAGCGAGAGAAAGGAATGATCCCCCCTCACTCTTATAAATAAAAAATGAAGGCAAAAAAAAAAAAAAAAACGGAATGCCTGGGAGGCAGAAACAAAAAATGCCTGAAGATCGTCATACCAAAAATGGGAAGTGGTAATCGCATGCTGTAAAAAAGAAAACAAAATCTTAGCACATTGAACCTACTGAAGATTAGATAGTTCAGTTATTAAAAAAAATGTAAATGAGAAGAAAGTAGGCTTCTAGTAACGCTTACTTGCTGCAGGATGGGCAATAAAGCAGACAGGCTATTTTTGTTATTCCTAATCTTCCCTTCAGTATGAGTAATATATATATATATATACAGTATATATTGTTATTCCTAATCTTCCCTTCAGTATGAGTAATATATATATATATATATATATATATATATATATATATATATATATATACACTTGATAATTAATGGAGGAAGGAAGAACAATGGAAAACAAAAAAAGTCCATGTGCCTAAAGGCACCGTCCATTCATAAAACATTTATAACAATTGGATTTAAATTGAAGTGGATTAAATGTTTGTGGGAAGCAACTCCCAGGATATGAATTCCAGAGAGTAGTAGTTCTAGGGATAAATGAATTTTGATAAGCAGAGGTTCTGCATTGCGGGAGGGAGAGTGTGAGTTCATGGGCGCTCCCAGCTGCCCAAGTATTTCGGCAGAAAATGTGAAGAGGAGGCACAATTGAAGCCAGTTCGTCAGAGCACTTACGGTAAAAATATCGATAAAATAATGCTAAAGAAGGAACATCTCTACATACTGATAATGGAGGAAGGTCCTGCGTAATGACAGAATTATTGATTAATCTAATGGCTTTATTTTGAATTTTGTCCAACTGCCTCAATGCAACCGCTCCACATCCACTCCACAGTGGTGAACAGTATTCGATCTGAGAACGCACATGACTTTTGTATATTGTGGCTATGTGCTCCTCGGTGAAGAACTCACAAACTCTGTACATAAGTTCCAATTTTTTAGAAGCATTTTTAGCAAAGGATTGAACATAAGATGTCCAGCTTAGGTTGGGGTTTAGAGTAACACATAGGATATCAATTGTTGTGGATATGAGAATACTGACATCATTTAAAATTATGTGAGAGTCTGAGGGATTCTTTCTGTTTGAGAAATTAATGTATTTAGTTTTCTGAACATTAAATGAGACCAGATTTGTTTGTTCCCATTGATTAATTTTAGAAAGATCCTGGTTCAGAGAAATTGCTGTGTTTATTTGGGAATTTATAATATCAAATTGTGTAATGGACGTACTAAATATGAAAGAACAATGAAGGGTCGAGTCATCAGCATAAGACTGTATTGGGTTGTGAGTGACAGATAGGAGGTCATTTATATGAATAAGAAAAAGGGTTGGCTCCAAAACGGGTTGGCTCCAAAACTGATCCCTGAGGTACACCAACATTTATGGAATGAAACTGAGAATAAATTCCATCTACAGTACCATGACCCATATTTTTCTATTATGAAGGTAAGAAGAAATTAGAGGAACCAGTATTGCAAGGCCATAGTGTGACACCTTAGACAATAAGGCCCAGTGTCATACTCTGTCAAATGCTTTTGAAATAGCAAGTGTTATTGTGCGTGTTTCACCGTGTTGGTCTATTGTTTTGTTAATCTGATGAGTAAAAAGGCAAAAGAATGTCTACAGTTGAACGTTCTTGTTTAAATCCATATTGCCGATCATTGATTAATTTATTGATTTTTAGATGCTTGAATGTGTGTTTGTTAATTAGTGTCTCAAAAACTTTACCAAGAACGGAAGTTATTGCAATTGGTCTACAGTTTGATGGATCAGAAGTTGCCCCCTTTTTCGGAACAGAATGGATATTTGCTTCTTTCCAAGAGGCTGGAAAACTTGAGGTACGGATGCATAAGCGGAAAAATTTTGCCAATAAAGAAGCCAACACTGAGGAGCAATTTTTAAGTACTACTGAAGGAAATTCATCTGGACCAATAGCTTTGTCCGCTGAGAGTATTCTGTAATACAGCTTGTACTTAGCTGGTGTGAATCATGAAAGGAGGTATTTGAGGGGAATCAAAATCAAGTACAGGAATATTGTGATTTTCTGGATTTAGGGTTGAGTGTGTTGAAAAAATGTTTACAAGAAGGTTGGCTTTTCCACGCCGGTCACTTACTAGATTTCCATTGGGGGACTGTAACGGTGAAATGGAAGAGGTGGTAGTGAAGTTAGTTTTGAAAGAAGTAAGGGTTGACCAGAATATTTTGTTATCATTTGGGTTGTTTAGTAGTTTATAAGTTTGTCTATGTAGAAAGTTTGATTTAGAAAGATTGGTAATAGTTTTGGCATGGTTTCTGATATTTCTGTAATAGTTAAAGGCTTCTTTGGTTTTGGTCCTTGTATAAGCTATAGGCTATTATTTTATGTTCTGTTACTCTAGCACAATTGTGGTCAAACCATTTAGCAGAATTACATCTTGTTCTGTAACTATGATAGGGAATGAATGTTCCCATGCCGACTTTAATGAGATCCTGTATGTGGCCCAATGTGGAATTTGCATCATGGGAGAAAAAGGAGGTCCAAGGAACATCCATGAAAAAATTATGGAGTCCCTCCCAGTCTGCCCTGTCGTAATGCCATTTAGTCACCACGACAGGTTCAGGGGAGGAGGGTGTGGTAGGTGTTAAACTGGTGGCTTGAATCAGGCAATGATCAGAGGATTCAAGGGGGGACTTCACTTCGACATTATAGTTATCTGAACTGGTCGTTAGAAACAAGTCCAATAGGTGGGGATTGTTATCAGAGTTGTCTGGTACAAGGATGGGCTGACTGACTAACTAGGTGAGATTAAATGAGTCTGCAAATAGCTCACATTCAAGACCAGAGTCATCAGTTCTGGCTGAATAAGTGAGCCATTCAACATTATGGACATTAAAATCACCCAGAATAGTAATTTTTGATGCAGTATTAATGTTGAGGACACTTGGTTGTGAAGACAGAGAGTCAGATAAACTCGGCTCTGGAGAGGCATTAGGGGAACGATAAACACAACAGAAATTCTTAAGTTTACCAAAAGAACTGTGTCCCCCTGTGGCGGGGGGGACACAATGTGGCCGCACTATGGGATGGTACTACTACTCTGCGACCAGACTGTGTTAGGAAGAATACTGCCACCGTATTCCCTGCGTGTCGTAAAAGGCGACTAAAAGGGGCGGGGTGAGGGGACTAGGGACCCCCTTCTCTGTTTTTTAGTTCCTAAAAAGAGACAGGCCAGAGAAAGGGATGGGGGATGGAGTTATCCCCGTACCCTGAAGATTGGGTCTATGAATGTGCATGGATGTAGTACGATTGAGGCTACAAGGGAGGAGATTGGGAGAATGTTTGTGAGAAGAAAGTTGGATGTGTTAGCTTTGAGTGAAACGAAGATGAAAGGGAAGGGTGAGTCTATGTTTGGAAGTGTGAATGGAAGATTGTCAGGTGTTGATAGAGGAAGGGCAAGAGAAGGTGTGGCCTTGTTAGTGAGTCCGGAAGTACAGCAGTGTGTGACTGAATGGAAGGAGATGTCATCGAGACTGATGTGGGTGAAAGCGAAATTTGAACGTGAGTTGTGGGTGTCTGTGAGTGCATATGGGCCTGGTAGTGAAAGGGATGAAGAAGAGAGGGAGTCTTTCTGGAATAATGTTGATGAGTGTCTGCAGAGTTTTGGAGCGAATGTGAATGTGGTAATGATGGGAGATCTGAATGCTAGAGTGGGAAATGTAGCAGTTGAAGGTGTAGTTGGTATGCATGGTGTGCCTGGAAGAAATGAAAATGGGGAGCGAATGATAGCGATGTGTGTTGAGCGAGAGATGGTGATTGGAAATACGCTGTTTGAGAAGAAAGATATTTATATGTATACATGGGTGAGATAGGAGGGTGGCAGGGTTGTTGATAGAGCTTTGATGGACAATGTGGTTGTGTCTAGGAATGTAATAGGAAGATTGTTGGATGTGAGAGTTCTGAGAGGGGAGGGTGGAGGTATGTCTGACCACTACCTGGTGGAGGGAAAGTTAAGAGTAGGTAAGAGATGGGTGAGAGCTAGGAGGGTTAGGTGTGGCAGGGAGGTTTTGAAAGTGAGTGAGTTGGATAAAAGAGAGAAAAAGATAGAGTATCAGGAGAAATTGAAAGATGAGTGGAACGCAATGAAAGATCGGGAAAATGGCAGTGTGGAGGAGGAATGGCAGTTATTTAAGAGTGCTGTGGTGGGACATGCAGAAGAGGTGTGTGGTGTGAGACGTGTGGGTGGTGGTGTAAGAAAAGGAAGTGAATGGTGGTGCGAGGAAGTAAGTATGGCTGTGGCCGAGAGGAGACGTGCATATGAAGTGTGGCTGCAGAGGAAGGATGAGATGTCATATGAGAGGTATAAGGAAAAGAGGAATAGAGCGAGATGGGCTGTGCGTGATGCTAAAGTGGCAGCAGATGAGAGGTGGGGTAAGCGGCTGACTGAGAACTTTCAACAGAATAAGAAAATGTTTTGGAAGGTAAAAAGGATGCGAAAGGGAGAGTCTGGGAAGGAAGAAAGAGTAAAAGCAGAGGATGGAAGGATGTTAATTGAGATGGATGCAGTAAGGAAGAGATGGGCAGAGTATTTTGAAAGATTGTTAAATGTAGAGGAGGAAAGGGTGGCTGAGATTGTGGCGGATGGAAGGGTGAAAGGAATAAATGTGTTGGGAGAGTTGAATGATTCTTTGATCACGAAAGATGAAGTGGAGAAGGCAGTAAAGGAGATGAAAACAGGGAGAGCTGCAGGTATGGATGGGTGTGCTGTGGAATGCCTGAAGGGTGGTGGAGTGACTATTGTTGACTGGTTAGTAAGATTGTTGAATGTGTGCTTTGTGAAAGGTATGGTGCCAATTGACTGGGCAAGTGCTTGTGTGGTCCCGTTGTATAAAGGCAAGGGTGATAAGTATGAATGTACTAGTTTTAGGAGTATAAGTCTGTTGAGTGTTGTAGGTAAGGTGTATGGCAAAGTGTTAATTATGAGAGTTAGAGAGGGTACAGAGGGAGTGATTGGTGATGAGCAGTGTGGCTTTAGGAGAGGGAGGGGATGCGTGGATCAGGTGTTTGCGGTGAGACAACTGTGTGAAAAGTATTTAGCGAAAGGCAAGGATATGTTTTGGGAATTTATGGATTTAGAGAAAGCGTATGACAGAATTGATAGGGAGGCTTTGTGGACTGTTTTAAGATTGTATGGACTTGATGGTAGGTTACTAAAAGGGGTGAAAAGTTTTTATGTAAATAGTAGAGCGTGTATAAGAGTGGGAAATGCTGTGAGTAGTTGGTTTCCTGTGAGAGTGGGGCTGCGACAGGGATGTGTGATGTCACCTTGGTTGTTTAATATTTACATGGATGGTGTTGTAAGGGAGGTGAATGCAAGAGTTTTAGGTGGAGGTCTGAGTCTGGTGAATGTTGATGGTGGAGAGTGGAATCTGAAGCAGCTGCTGTTTGCAGATGATACTGCACTGGTGGCTGATTCAGAGGAGAGATTGAGACAGTTGGTAGAGGAGTTTGGAAGGGTGTGTGAAAAGAGGAAATTGAAAGTAGATGAGAATAAGAGTAAAGTGATGAAGTGTACGAGGTTGGTAGATGGTAGGGGGATGAATATAGTTTTGAATGGTGAGTTGCTTGAGGAGGTAGAGTGTTTTAAATATATAGGGTCACATGTTGCTGTGGATGGAAGAATGGATGCAGAAGTGAAGTTTAGAATAAATGAAGTAGGAAAGGTGCTGGGAGGAATGAAAAAAGTGTTTAGATGTCGTTCGCTTGGAATGGATGTAAAGAGAAGGCTGTATGAGGGTGTTGTGGTACCGACTGCATTATATAGGGCTGAAACATGGAATATGGGTGTAGCAGAGAGGAAAAGTTTGAATGTAATGGAGATGAGGTGTCTGAGGAGTATGTGTGGAGTGACGCGTATGTATCGAGTGCGGAATGATGAAGTGCGAAGGAGAACTGGAGTTGTTCGAGAGATGGCTGATAGAGTTGAGCAGAGGGTTTTGTGATGGTTTGGGCATACGGGGAGAATGGATAATGAACGATTGGTGAAAAAGATAACTAGATCTGATGTGAGAGGTGTAAGGCTGAGAGGAAGACCACGAACAGGATGGATGGACAATGTGAAGAGAGCGCTGGATGCGAGAGGGATGTCTGTTGAGCAAGGAAGAGTGGCTGTGCATGACAGAAATAAATGGAGAGAAATTGTGAATGAATAAGTGATGACGCAGCCCTGATGGAATATTCTCCCTCATTGGGTCTGATCAGCTATTTCAGGTCAGGTGCGGGTAAGGGGATGAGTCTGTTATGATGTGGCAAGGGTAAACCAGCTCTGCTGTCGGGCCCTGCTGCGGATGTCACTGATTGCATTGCGCAGTTGACCCTTTTGCAGTGTGGTGTAGTGAGGATCTGTCCATTCTCCCCTTTGGGGCTAAGATGCGAGTGAATGTGTTTGAATGGATGAGTAAATGGGGAGTGTGCCGTCCTGTCTCGGCTACCTCCCTTTCCTTGGGGGAAGCAGCTTAGGTATATAGATAGATAGAAATATAATAGTCGAAATAAGGACAATTAAATTTAGTAATCTCCTCCAGGGCAACTTCTGATTTAGCAAAGCAACATACGCCTTCTTTGGGTCTGAAATTTTGAATCAAGATATTACCAGGAAAATTAAATCTAGCTAAATCAGAGGTGGAGCTTTCTTGTGTCTCTGTCAAAAATAGCAGATCTGGGGATTCAGACTGGAGGAAACTTTGAACAGAGTTGATGCTGGAGTGAAGTCCCCTAATATTGCAAAAGAAAATTTTGCTGTACTGATGAGCAGATTTAGGGCAGCCAACACTGGAGGTGGCACAGTCACCTGATGACGACCGGGAGGGCCCTGTGCAGACGACCCAGCCCTGCCGGTGCTGGTCACCCGAGAAACCACACACTAATTCCCAGTATAGCAGCAGCCATGGTTCTTTTTATGGGGGGGGGGGGAGCAGGGATGTGTTGTGGAATGTGTATGATATGTAATGACAAGATCTGTGTTTTATGGAGAGAGGATAGCTGCTTTAAAGCAATGTAATATAATGAGGATGTATGTGGTGCGTAAAGAGGGCAGCCTGATGCCCTCTGATGTCTGACGCAGAAAGATGTGTAACCAGCTACCAAGGCCTAGGAGAGAAAATGGAATCCAGGCTATTCCTTGAGTCTCCCGTTACTTTGGCGGTAGTACTTCCCTTGGCATTTATGATCAACTTGAGTTCAAAATAAACATGCCAAATACTGAGAAAAATGGGTTCGTAGAATAACACAGAAGGACTACTGACGTGGAAAGTGGAAAAAATGCTGAAATTAAAGAAGGGAGTTTTTTGACATTAGGTATGCACTGGGCGGGAATATTAGAACGCTTTAGTAGACTGGGCTCAACCCCCACCTCGCCTCCTCCACGGCCAAACAAATGATACACTGGAAAAAAGGAGGAAAAAAAGAAAAAAAAAACGTTCGTTGGGGATAAGAGAAGGATTTGCCTGCGATTAATAAGATGACTTATAGTAAAAGGAATTATCATCCTCGACCTAATGTATTTAAAAATTTCATCCCTATTCCCAGCAGGCGATTGTGTACAGCTTAGAACAGATCTGTTAGTGGTGAAAGAATTAATAAAATCTCTAAGAAGCTCTTTCAGCTCGAAAAATTATTATTTCTAGAACTGCATAAAATATTAATGTGGTAACAATAACAGAACGTAAATACGTCATCAGAATGAAGTGGTTACAATATTGTCGTCGAAGTATACTGTACGTTTTTTGCCAATGAACATGGCTTCCTTCAGTATTAGGAATCTTTTCTAGGATGAAATACTGTAGGTTATTTGGAGGTACCATGACTGCAATACATAAGGGCGTTTATAAACCGAGTAACTACGTCGTGCTAGCACAACCGTCAGCTGTCATACCCATCAGATGCCATAAAAGTTAGAAGAACACAGCAGTGAAAAATTTCCTGTGTAAAATATTTAGGAATTAATTAGTCGTGTGATAATTTCGGACCAGTTACCGCAGCATCCATCATATTAGGTAATATATTTTTAAAACTTATTAAAGCAACAAAGACCCATTTTTGCCAACTGAGACTCCGTCAGATCAGCTTCGGTCCATTATTGTTAATTCCAGGCCTGTCAGGTTCAGTTACACCCATTTAGGCCATTTAGTGCACATTCACTTCCTCATCCAGTAGGGCTCAGTTCGATCAGTTAAGACTCATTCAAGACTGTTCAAGATCAGTTAAGACCGTTCGAAACTAGTTAGTTCTGTTCAGGTTCATCACTGTCATGCCACACCCTGTGAGACCTACTACATCGACTTCTTCCTAGTCATGCCACTTCATGTCGGTTTAGGGTTATTCAGATTCATTTAGATTTCTTTAGGTTCATTTAAGTCAGGTAGGTCAGCCTAGGTCTTGCATGTCCAGTCAGGCTCAGCCAGGTCAGTCCGTGCCATTCGGAGCCATTGAGGTCCGTCTAGGTCAATGGTTTCACACTTTATCATTCTATGGCCCTTTCTGAATATGGTAACTTCCGTGCCCCCACCCCCACGTAATAAGGCAGCCGCCTCCCCACCCCCACACACATACTTATTATCCGTGGTCCCATACTTTGAATAAGCAAGTAAAGCAACATCCCTGTAAGGAGCATACTGGATACGAGTTTATAATATTTCGAGTAATTAAAAATATAAACGTCCTGCTTGCACATAACACGAATAAAATTAATTTATTTCTCAGTGGTATGGTTGAAATTTCATTCTTGCTGTTGTGTGGGGTATTTAATATAGATAATACAGAGGAGATCATCGTCCATCTGAAACCGATAATGCTGTATCACTTTGATGCTGATGGTAGGTGCTGGTGACCAACATCCACTCACTTGATATAGCGCTTCCTACTTCTGTCTTGACATTTATTCATATATTTCTATCCGAGTTCCTCTCTTCCTACTTCTTCTTCTCCCTTCTTTCACTTTTTATTACCCTTCTTTCCACTTTAGGTGGCTCAACACTGAATGACAAACCTAATGGTTTCCTGTTACCCAGGAAACCATTTACAATGCTGGGTGATAGCCATATAATCAAATAACGGGGAGATGTAGAGCCTACTATGATGCCTCTGTTAACTAGATGGAGAGACGCAGGTGCGGTATCCATGCAGGAACCACACGTTCACGTTTTTCCTCTCGGTTCGCTGTGACTAGGAGTTGTCAGGTGCAAGGGAACATTGGTTCACTACACAGGATGGCTCTGCAAGGGCGGTTGCTTGTTTGCGGTCCATGAGTCTGCTTGACCAGACAACGAGGTTGTTCAACAAAAATAGCAACAACAACTTTGATGCTAACAGGTATGACAAAACGTTTTGAGTTGCAACCAAGGCAGTGTCCCATTCCTATGCCAAGTTCCGTCAAGCTTTTGCGTAAAAGAATGTGTATAGCAAGTGTGTTGCTTCTACGTTTAAGTAAATGACCTTGCACTGCATCTTGGTATGCACTACATATGACGGTTTGACACAAAAAAATCTCACCAGTGTTACCTCCGGAAAATAGTGGTAAAGTTTTATTTTTTCATCAATGATCTTAGATAATTAAGATTATCCCATGGCCACCAGTCTGAAAACCACTGGTCAGGGACTATTCAGGGTCTTCACATCAAGACTGGCTCAGAAAGATCATTTCACGTCCAGTCCTATCCAGTCAAGTCTGCTTTGACCAGTGCTTGTCAAATTAGTTAGCTTCAACCAGGTTCAAACTCAAATAGATCAATTCGGGACTATTTTCTGCAGCTTAAAACTTTTCAGGCCATTTCAGCTGCGCAAATCAATTTAAATAAATATAGACAGATTCAAATCACACCTATGAAAGCGTGAGTCAAAAACTGACCCTATGGCTGGTGTCACACTATGCGGCGGCGCCGTTGCGGCCGACCCGCAACGGCCCCGCCGCATGGCGATAACACACACAAACAAATGAGAGGTGTCACACTACTGCGGTGGCGCCGCATCCGCCGTACAAAGCCGCATCATGCTGCGGCAGCGCCGCAGCGCCGCGACGCCGCATCACGCCGGTTGTGAGGACAAAACACACACAGTTTAATGCACGTGGTCACACTATCCGGTCACGCCGCACGGTGCTCTGCTGCTACTACTCCTGTGTTGTGTTTACGTGATGTTTGACGTGGATAAATTTATTAAATGCATACAGGAAAGGCCAGCAATTTGGGAGAAGAGTGCAGCAGAATACTCCAATAAAAACTGTAAAGAAAAATCATGGATTGAAGTAGGGGAATTGATGTACGAGAACTGGCTTGATTTAGAGTCAGCAGAAAGGAATGAGAAAGGTAAAATATATTTTTTTCTTTGTATTTCCTATAAAAAGTAACATTATTTATTATGTATTTACGTTTAATACATACTGTGCTATTTAAAGTACTAAAATTATTTAGCAGACATATCCTTCCTAATATTCCAAATAAATTTCCATGCTAAATAAGTATCATAATTACTAACCTTTAATACTGAAATGCTAATACTTGATGTATGTATATATGTATATTTATATAACTGTGGTACATTAATCACCATCCACAAAACACATTATAGCCTAGTACATATGTCTACGACGTGTTGACTCTTTCAGTAACCCCTCTGCCTCTAGTGCACAAGCAGTCAGTTTAGACAACATGATTAACCTATCCACGCTGGCTGCTGGGGGTAAACTGTGCGGTTTGGCCGCACAGTGTGACGTGGTACAAGCCATGCGGCGGTGCCGCATGCGGCCGCGCCGCAACGGCGCCGCCGTATAGTGTGACACCGGCCTATCAGTGCAGTTGCTTTTTGAGATAGTACATTTCACGTTTTCCAGTTACCTTCCGGTCCATTAGGTCTAGCAAATCAATCTAAGTCAGTAAAGATGGCAGTAGGTCAAGAATACTGAAGTGTGTGCCAAAACTCAGTCTTTTTCGTAAAATGATGCTTGCAATGTGGATTCAGACCGTTCAAAACTGGACTGGGTGGGCGGATATGAAGGGATGGAATGGGCTCGGATGGTCATCATGACAAAATAGATCACTGCAAGCCATGCATACGAATACGTGTGCAAAAAATCAGTCCTAAAGATACAACAGTCGATGTGTCTGTCAAATCTTTAACTTCTTCACTCCGATAACTCATTTTTGTAATTTTTTGTTGTTTCTTCCGGACTGTTTTATTCAGCATATGAGATGAACCTTATAATGAAGAGATTAATCAGGGCTGTATCTAACACCCTTATTCAGAAAGTGTCTCTTCCGAGGGTACTAAAAGTTTAAAAATTGATATAATCGCCTGGATTTTGCAAGAAAAAAAAAGTCACTGTATTTAAGGTGTTAAAGACGAGGCTGGTGAAAAATGGGCAGAATGGG
The DNA here is from genome assembly GCF_032717465.1 of Coenobita brevimanus. Lineage (NCBI taxonomy): Eukaryota > Metazoa > Arthropoda > Malacostraca > Decapoda > Coenobitidae > Coenobita > Coenobita brevimanus. The sequence continues at coordinate 18,291,252 of NC_136974.1, read as the reverse complement.
CCGAGATGTTGGGCTACGACAGTAAGTATACGGTGTAAATATGCAAGATATACCGGTATGTCGTCTGGTAGTCAATTCGTTTTTGTGATTTCTCTATGTCATATTGGCAGTGTGTGAGGCTTTTGGAGTGGAATGGATAGGGTGAACTGGGATGATGACTGGTGGAGAGGGGGGGGAACTTGTGGAGAAGTGTGTAAAACTGACGTTATAAGGTGTCAGTGAGGGATGGTTGATAAAAAAAAAAAAGAAAAAAAAAAAAGAGCAGACTGGGAATGATTAAGCAGGGGTAATTGGAGTGGGCTAATATTGTGGTGTGTGGTGAGGTAAGGTGAATTAATGCTCATTCTGAAGATGGCTGGTGTTAGGAGCGGTGTTGCCATTGCTAAAGTGTGAGTCACAGAATTTCAGCGAGGGTGAGGTACAGGCAGAGAAAGGGTTGGGCAGGTGGCCAGGAGTAGGCACGACAGCTTAGGATGGTGGTGGTGGTGGAGGGGAGGGTGGGCAGGAGGTGGAGGCAATACATCCGGTGGAGATGGGTGCTGTATGGGCAGCAAAACTGGCGAAGGGAAGTATGTCATATCAGCTTGACGAGAGTAGAGTGGAAGAAGATGAGCTGGATGGTGGGGAACTGGCTTGGTGTGGATAAGGATGGTGGTGCATGGTGGGTGTGGCGTTGATGAAATTAAAAGCTTTCTCAAACTAGACAAGGAAGAACAAGATCAAAAAGAAAAAAAAAATAAGAAATACGCTCTCACTTTACTTCTATACTTCGTGCCCAACATGATAGTTAAAATATCATTGTACTCAACGGGATACAAGTGATTCTTTCTCAAGTTTTCAACACGATAGGTTTCTCTTAGGGCTAGTAGTATCATCTGGCCACGAAAGTAACACAACACACAACATGTCATCTTTGTGGCTGAAAAAAAAAAAAAAATGTTGAAAATCTTATAAATTATGTTCAAATGAAAACTTTTGGCCTTTTCCATGCTGCCCTTATTGTTTACGCTTTTTCTTTCTTTCTTGTATTCTTTCTTTCTTTATTGTTTAAATGTAGGTGGCACTTCTACCCTACAGAATTAACCGATTCTGACTAAACTTGGACACAATGATCAGCCTATGACCTATTTGTGTCCGCAAGTTTTTGTTGCTAGGCATTGTTGCCTTGCATCAGGCGAATACCCGCTTTTTTCATAATTAACATGTTTTCAGCTGCAGAAGCATTAGTAATGGGTGCAGAAAGCTCTGACTATTTAGACGTAATATTGAGATCATTCCATATCTGATGTATTCCATCCATTTTTCCTCTCTCTCTTCTAGTTTTCGCGTGGCAACCATAAGAAGACTGGCCTCAGCATCCCTAGCAACAGGTACCGGTTTTTCAAAAATTACTCCCTAGTTCCCCAGCGGCTTGAAGGAATTGAATGAAAGTTTGCGTGCTTATAGGCATTGACTAATACTACAACTTTGTATTGTATACCTGTGTTACATTGGCCATGTTAGGGGTCAAAGGTCATCAAATGCAAAAACAGTGAACATAGCTAAAATCATGGTTATGTTCACGTGAAATGCTAATGCTCCGAAGATTATAAGCCAGGACCATGATGCTTGGTTGGAATGTTACCCTGGAATTCCTCCATACAAAAATGGCTTTTAGTGTCAACACTTCCAGTTGCTGGCGGTGGCAACTATACCTCTGGTAGGCCAGTCCTTGAATTTCAAGTTCCCTACCTTCACAGTGGGTGGATGGGATCTAATGAAACTTTGCATCCTTGTAGAAGCTAATGAGTACTACAAGTGTGCTTCGCACATGCATGGCCAATATCCGCCAGGTGAGGGGTCAAAAGTCATCAGAGAGAGAGAGAGAGAGAGAGAGAGAGAGAGAGAGAGAGAGAGAGAGAAAAGTATATATCTATGGGATTTTGGAAGAACTGGGGGAGAGAAACTGGGAGATTTACAGAGAAATTGAGGGACGGAAAGAAAAATATTGGGAACTGTAGGGAAACCTGAGGAAGTGTAAGAAAACGTGTGGGATATGAGGGAGAAAATGAGGGGCTGTAGGGAAAACTGAAGGAGTGGATAGAGAGAGACTGGAGGGGAAACTAAGTGACTGGAGGGACAAATGAACTACTGAGAACTCTGAGGAATTGAGGGATGCGGAGATATTGGGGAGGAAATGGAGGGATCTGAAGATTATTTAATGGACTGGAGGGGGACATGCAAAATTCGAGGCGAAGTTTGAGAATTGGATGGGAGATTGGGGGTTGGTGAGAATTTAGAGGACTCAGGCGGATTCAAGAAACTGCAAGGGAACATGAGAAACTAAAAGGTGAAGTGATCGATTGGAAGGGAAAACTATGAGGCTGGAAAGGATATTAAGGTACTTAAGGTGAACCTAAAGAGCTGGAGGGAAAATTGAGGACTTGGAGGGGCAGGCTAACTTGGGGATTGGAGGAGACTCTGGATTGGAGGGGAAACGGAGGGACTGGAGGTACAACTGAAGGACTGGAGGCAAAAGTAAGTTATTGGGGAAAATCTTAGGGGTTGGAGGGGAAATGGAAGGAATGTAGATGAAACTGATGGATAAGACGTAAAACTAGGGGACGAGAGGGAAAATTTCAGGGATTATAAGAAACCTGAGGGAGTAAAGAGGGACATGAGGAACTGGAGGGGAAACTGAGGGATTACAGAGGAAATTGGAGGGTGAGAGGAGATATTAAGGGAATGGAGGGGAAGTATGAGGGACTGGAGGGAAAATCCTGGAGAGTGGAAAAGAAAATGCAGGAGGGATTTAATCCCTTAACCGTGGGGAGTCACTTTTGTGACACTCGGCCACAATGGATCATACCGCGGGGGGTCACTTTTGTGATTCTGTGTTATTTTGAATTATCCCGGGCTCTCAAGTGGTGGCTTGTATCATCAATCAGTACTGCCAATGTCCAACACTAGTCAGCACTCCAAATCTCATCTGTACTCCTATCCATTGTTGACAATTTAGCGATTTTACCCCCTTCATGACTCCCCTCCCTACCTGCCCTCCATTACCCTGTCCTATCACCTCCCACGCCGCGCTGCGCTAAACAAATTTCCCCCAGATTTTTCCACAGATTTCATCCATTGAAATAAGCCCTATGCCCTATACTTATACAAAATAATATATACCAAAAAAAAAAAAAAACAGGTAAGTGATAGTGTTATACACCAGGAATTGGCTAATTATCACCTGACAACACCTCACGTGCATTCATTCGCTACATTACCACGGTAATTTCCCCTTTGAATTATGCCTTGTAATCGATGTCTGTAATAAAAATATATATCAGAAAGGAAGGGAGAAGCCTAAGTGACATTTACATTCACCTGGAACTACCTATTTCTTTATATATTGCTGAGATTTTCTACCTATAAAAAATTAGCATGTAAGTTAGCAGCAGTCAGCCTAAGTGTCATTGTCAACCCTTGCCTTCTCAGATAAGCTGCGGCATTTAGTTCTTTGTCCTCCGCTGTAGTGAAACAATGTCGCACTCGCGCCCCGCCATTCCTGCCGCTTCTGCGCCCATTGCAAAGGGCCCCGTGACCTCTACCCCTAAGAAAAGTAGTGAGGGAAGCAGGAAAGGCCTTAGTGACTCTGCAGTGGTACATGAACTGGCAGAATTGTCCATGGTGATGATGGACAGCGATTTTGATGATTCGGGTGAATCGTGTGATGAGCCGGGTGAGGTTATTGTGCCAGAAACTGCTACAACGAGTGCTTCAGTGTCGGAATTAGTGTCTAGCTCCAAGGGAAAAGAGCCTTTAGTGCAGCAAGGACAGGAATTTGGGAAGGGAGTGAAAAGGCGGCGTGTTAGCCCCAGAACAATGCCCCCACGTGACCCAGCCCGCCATGAGTCACGAGGGCATTCACCTCCCCATTCCCCAAGCCCCACTTCACTCATTTCTTCGTCATCGTCGGCTGAGTTATCTCCGGAGTCTTCGTCGTCGGAGTCACCACCAGCATCAACAGTGAAGGCAGGCCATAGAGGTAGAGGTAAATCAAGGAGAGTGAGAAAGTAGTGTAGCTAGTAGGGTAAGGGCTGCTAGTGCTGTACGGCAACCTAGGGTCAGTGCGAGTGACCTTGACCGAGATAAATCTGCCTCACAGCCAAGCTCCACCACCACCACCACCCGCCCTACACCGCCACGACAGGGAATCCTGGACGCCTTCGCGTGGACGGAAGGGTCAGATTTTGTGCCAGAAAATTTATTATTTGATGAGAGCTCCTCAGGAGTTCAGCCTGCCTTCACTAATGACGAAAATGCTGAGTGTGTGGACTACCTTTTGGCCTTCCTAGATGATGAAGTCATGCAGCAAATATGTGATGAGACCAACAGGTATGAATCACAACGTGCTGCAAGTGGTACAGGTGCAGCCAAGATGCAACAGTGGTCCATGCTGGGAGTGCAGGAGCTGTATGTGTTCTTTGCCCTCATGCTTCTCATGCCACACTCCAAGAAGCATGAGTTGGAAGAATACTGGTCCATGGACCCCTTACTACCCTCATCCACCTTCAATAAGTACATGGCCAGAGATCGCTTCCGGAACATCATGGGAAACCTGCACTTTGCCGACAACGATGTACCTTCCCAAACCGACCCACTCTGGAAGATCCGGGAGATTCTGAGCAGAATGAAGGATAAGTTTATGTCATTCTTCCACCCCTTTCAGAAGGTTGTCACTGACGAATCCTTGGTTTTGTTCAGAGGACGTCTTCGGTTTGTTCAGTACATTCCAAGCAAACACCATCGCTTTGGAATTAAGTTCTTTGTACTGTGCGACTTTAAGACGGGGTACATCCTTGACTTCGTCATATATTCAGCCAGCACTGTTGATCTTGATAAAACACACCCCCTTGGCTTCTCAGGCTGTGTAGTGAAAGTGCTCCTTGAAAAGTATTTTGGTGGGAATCATGTGCTGTATACAGACAACTACTATACAGCACCGAAACTTGCCAAATACCTTTCTGAGCACGGCATTGGCTCCTGCAGCACTGTGAAAAGTAATCGTGCCCACTTCCCCAAATTCCCAGAGGCAGGAACCTCGCAGCGAGGAGACATGCACCTACGCAAGTCTGAGAAGATGCTGGCAATACGGTGGCATGACAAGAGGGTCGTGCACATGCTCACCACCGTACATAAGGGGGAAATGACAGACATTGGGAAGATCGACCGTAGGACAGGCGAACCTGTGATGAAACCTGATGCTGTGTTGGACTATAATATCATCATGCGGCTGGTGGACAAGTCCGACATGATGATTGGTGAGATCGACTGCCTCAGGAAGAATACTAGGTGGTACAGGAAAGTTTTTCTGCATCTCATAGATATGACGATGCTGAACGCCTTCATCCTGTACAAGATGAAGGTCAAGCCACCCAAGTCCTTCTCCCTGAGGTTGTTCACCAGGACTTGTGTCCAGCAGCTGCTGGAAAGATATGGTAGGGTGACAGCAGCAACTCCAAGGCGCCATCCAGTAACACTTCCCGACCGACTTGAGCAGAGGGCGTATATGGATCGGCACAGACTTGAGCTTATGCCTGCCACAGGGAAAAGGAAGGCTGCGATTCGCAGATGTCAGGTATGTGCACATACCACCCGCCGCACACCTGAGCACAAACGCACCTCTTGGCAGTGCGCTGAGTGCCAGGTTCCCCTCTGTGTTACCTGCTTCTTCGATTACCACAGCCAGAAGCAGTTCTAACAGTGCAAGTGTGAAAGCAGAATAATTTGGAAATAATGTGTAAATAATGTGTAAATAGCAGGTGAAAGCAATGGATGTTCAGTACATATGATTGAACAGTGTATTATAGTTTTATCTTACTGAAAGTGACAGTGAATAACATAGAGTAAGTATAATAGAAGGGTAAATATTGAAAATAGAATAGAAAATGTAAATAGTAATGTAAGTAATTAGTAATATAAGAATATGAGTACAAATAATTTATGTTATAACAGTGAAAGTGAATCCGTGGCTCTCTACGTATTTTACTGAATGAAAAATTGAATGACTTCAGTGACAATAAACTAATACGACTGAAGGAAACTTATGGAGAAAGACTCCAGATATATATGTGTGATATAGTAATAGAAATATAAAGTGTGAGGGGTTTTATGAATAATAAATGACAGAGTACCAAGAGCGAACTAGCGCAAGTGCGACGATCAGACGCGCTCGTAATTTCCATTGCTTTCACAGTGGGTTTTTTTTGGAGTATGGATCCCAAACTACTTGAAAATCATAGAAAAGTGTTTATAGTGTTTATATCTGGCTGTGGTAATCATATTACAGGTTGTCGGGAAGTGTAAAGTGGAGACTTCGTTACCCTACTTCAGAGGTCTCCACAAGTCCTACGGTAACGAAGAAGGCTCAACAAACATTCCAGGAGAAAGCTGAAGGTATGTGCCATAATCATATTTAATTTTAATATTCTAGGACTAATAACTGATTTTTGGCAAATATTTTTTGAGAGTCTGTCGGAGCCCGAATAACCCCGCGGCACACGCAAAACATTGGTAAACATGCCCGCGGTGTAGGGGTTAATGGATCGGAAAGGAAAATGGGTAATTGGAGAGAAATTGGTGGACTGGGAGGAAAACTACGGATTGCGGGGATAAAAGATGGATTGAAGGGAAAACTCTGGCAATGTAGAGGAAACAGAAGCAAAGGTAAAAAGAATGCAGAGTGCAGGAAAAACCAAGGACATGGAGGAGATATCCAAGGAAATAGTAGGGGTATTAAAGAAATGAGAGGTAAAATTAGAGGGCTGTAGATGAAATTACGTTACGGAGCAGGAAATTTGAGGGATTGGAAGAGGAATCGAGAGACTGAAGGGAACACTGGTGAGCTGGTGAGAAAATTCAGATATTGGAAGCAAACTGTGAGATTGGAGGAAGAATTCAGAGGACCTGTTGGAATTGAAATGCCCAGGAAATAGTACAGTAGGGCTGGAAGGGTACCTGGAGGAGAGGGGACTTGAAAGTTGGAGACAGGGTAACGCATGGAAGTAAACTAAAAATGGAGAGGAGATGAAGGAAGGAGGGACACTGGAAGGAGGGGAAGGGAGGGAAGAATAGGGAGTGCATCTGCGGGAAGATGGAAACAAGGAGGAGGGGAGGAAGGACTAAGAGAGACTGGAGAGGAGGGAGGGATACTGAAACGTGGGACAATGGAGAAAAAAGAGGGAGAGAACTGGAAGAAGGGTGGGAGATTTGAAGGAGATTGAAAAATGCCATGGAGGGAAATTGGATAATGAGAGAAAGAGAGACTGGAGCGATTTAGATAAAAAAAAATAAACGGAGAAAAAGTGGAATGTTTGAGGGAGATATGCCCTTAGAGGGAGGCAAGTAGGGAGGGAGAGACATTGAAAGGAAGGAAGGAATGAATAAAGATGGAAGGAAGGAAAAAAGGAAAGAGACGTAGTTGAGAGAGAAGGGTGGGTGGGAGAAGGAAAGAAACGAAAGGGTAAGGATGGGAGAGAGTGACAAACGAGGGAATGGGAGACTGAATGGAGAGAGGGAGAGAGGGAGGGTGATCTAGAAAAACAAGGGACAGGAAGAGGCATGGAGACAATCTGTGGAGGAATGAAAATAAAAAAGAAAGACAGAGGGGAAAGAGGAGAGAATGAAATGAAGTGAAGGAAGTTAAGGAGAGAGAGAGAGAGAGAGAGAGAGAGAGAGAGAGAGAGAGAGAGAGAGAGAGAGAGAGAGAGAGAGAGAGAGAGAGAGAGATGCTGAAAGAAATCGAGAAAAGAAATTCATGAAAGGAAAAAGAAGAAAGAAAAGACATCAAAAGCGAAAAAGGGGATAGCACAGATAAAAGCAAAACCATGGAAAAAGAGCAGCCAAAAAACTGAGCACAAAAAGGAGGGGAAGGGAGCGAAAAGAGGGAGAAAAGAACGAAAGAAAGAAAACGAAAAGAGAAAAAAATAGCGAGAGAAAGGAATGATCCCCCCTCACTCTTATAAATAAAAAATGAAGGCAAAAAAACCGAATGCCTGGGAAGCAGAAAGAAAAAATGCCCGAAGATCGTCAGACCAAAAATGGGAAGTGGTAATCGCATGCTGTTAAAAAAAAAAAAAAAAATCTTAGCACATTCAACTTGCTGAATATAAGACAGTCCAGTTATTTTAAAATATGTAAATGAGAAGGAAGTAAGCACAGATTAACGCTTATCGGCTGCAGGATGGGAAATATAGCAGACAGGCTGTTTTTGTTATCCTAATCTTCCCTTCAGTATGACCCACAGGAGTTAATGATATCCAGTCCCAGTTACTGTACTGCTCGATGAACAGGGACGAAGTGGGTGTGGAACAAACCACGAGAAACTAATGTTATTTGACTGACTGGTTTATGCGGTTATTTGGTTGGGAGAATAATAAAGAAAATTACTACTGATGCAGAGAATCTAAGACATGAAAAATTAGGGAGCTTAAATGCCATAGTTTGCAAGCACATCGAACTTGCTGTAGTTAAAAAATAAAAGCCTAAAAAAAAAAATGTGGTTAAACGTTATGGAGATACATGATGACTTCGTGGTAGCAAAGGGGTAAGAAAATAATGAAAGTAGTGTTTTCATCATAAATATTATTACAAACCATTTTGACCTATTATCAGTTTGGGAACGAATTGCCTATTATACATATTCGTTTTTTCGTCAAACGTCTGACAATTTGACTTCGTTCAGGAAAAACACTAGGCACCAAAACTGTTAAAAACTTTCACAAGTATCATTAATGACAAAATAAATAAATAAATAAATTTCTATTTCATTCCAGCTTTTCAGGGACAATCAGTTCATACTAAACTCGTCACTGATAACATGTTGAGTATTCTAAACACAATGGGTTAGTAGAAAAATACAAGAAGATTCTGTTGCCGTGGGCATGGATAAAAGTGATATACCGGATATATATATATATATATATATATATATATATATATATATATATATATATCATCATCATCAGCCTTTTGAGTATCCACTGCAGGACCGGCCTATCCCGACCGAAGTGGGGACTATACAGCCAATGTATCTCTACCAAGTGGCTTAGGCTGTCTAGTAGAGCTTGTATGTAGGGTGAGAAGTGCTTGTTAGTGTAATTGTAGTGTTCGAGTGGCTTTGGATGTGTGTGTAGTCTGTGAACCAAGTGTAATCAGCCCGCGCAAGCCGACTGGGTGCAAGCATACTTTATAGTAAGCGACACTGGTTCAACCACAGCACCCCTGGTGTCCGCCAATGCAGTACGTGGCAGGGTGAAGACTCCCAAAGTTTATTACCCTGGCGGGGCGCGAACCCTGGCTCACCTGTGTATGAAACGCACACTGTACCACTGTACCACAGAGGTTCGTCTATATATATATATATATATATATATATATATATATATATATATATATATATATATATATATATATATAGTATATCTATCTATCTATCCATCTATCTATCTATCTATCTATATATATATATAAAGTAAGTGTATATATATATATATATATATATATATATATATATATATATATATATATATATATATATATATATATATATATATATATATATATATATATAGGGGGCTTCACAATGAATTCAAAGCATTTATGATCAAATTGAGTTCAAACTAAACACGCCAAATACCGAGAAAACTGGGCTCGTAGAATAACACAGAAAAACCACTGACGTGGGGGTGGAAAAAAAAATGCTGAAATTAAAGAAGGGAATTTTTCGACATTAGGTATGCATTGGGCGGGATTACTGGAACGCTTTAGAAGACTAGGCTCACCCACCACCTCGCCTTCTCCACGGCCAAACAAATGATAAGCTGGAAAAAAGAGGGGAAGAAAAAAAGAGAAATAAAATGTTCGGTGAGGATAAAAGAATGAATTTCCTGTGATTAATATTTAGACATATAGTAAAAGGAATTATCTTTCTCGACCTAATGTATTTAAAAATTTCATCCTTGTTACCACCAGGCGATTCTGTACAGTTTAGGACAGATCTGTTAGTGGTGAAGAAATTAATAAAATCTCTAAGTAGCTCTTTCAGTTCGAAAAAAAAAAAAAAAAAACTTCTAGAACTGCCGAAAATATTAATGTGGTAACAATAATAATAGAGCTCGAGCTTCAGTTTCATCACCCCTCAGGACTAGTGCCTGACCATCCCCCTTTGCTGAACTTTTTCAGTGTCTCAGTCACACACAGAGTAGGCCAGCATCTCTCCAATACAAATTTCTCTAACTATCTACATTCTACACCAAACTACATGCACAGTACACACTACACTTCCTTTCCCCCCCTCCCCCCAAAAATAATAATCATGGCGTGTCAACACTCAGCCTCGGAGTCCCCAGGGGGGGGGGGACCATAAATGCCCCCACCTTCCGCCCCTCTCCCGGTGACGACTTGAGCTGCCTGGAACCACTGACTCACTTCTTCATTTCTGCAACATTCGCGGCCTTTCCTCTAACTTTAGCTCTGTTGAGCACCACCTCTCCTCCTCTAAACCTCACTTTCTCTTTCTGACTGAGACTCAGCTGTCTGAGGTAACTGACAGCAAACCCTTTTCTGTATCCTCCTACTTTCTCTATACTCATTTCAAAGCCAAAGGTGGCTGTTGTGTATATATATGCAACGACTTACCTTGCTCTCGTGTTCCTGAACTCGATTCTTCTGAATTCTCTACACTCTGGGCTCGGCTTTCCTGTCATTCTCTGACTAAATATATCTGTGCTGTTTACTTATCCCCTAATTCTATTGACTAAAAAAAAATTCTTCGACTATCTTACTTCTACGATGGAACACATTCTATCCATTTCTCCTTTCTCTGAAATCTCCATTTTAGGAGATTTCAATGTTCACCACCACCTTTGGCTCTCCTCTCCTTTCACTGATCCACCTGGTGAACCAGCCTACATCTTTTCTATCCTTAATGAACTAGAGCAGCTTGTACAGCACCCTACCCGTATCCCAGACCGCATTGGAGAGAGCTCCAACATACTTGATCACTCCCTTACAACTAATCCTTCTGTATACACTGTTAATCTTTTCTCTCCATTGGGCTCCTCCGATCATAACCTTATCACCTTAACATGTCCTATCACTCTGGTACGGCCTGTGGACCCTCCACGGAAATGTCATCTGTGGCATTTTGGAGATGCGGATTGGGAGGCCCTAAGGCAGTACTTCTTTTATTTTCCCTGGACTGATTATTGCTTCCATGGCCGGGAGCCATCCGCGTGTGCCTTGCGCATTACTGAGGTTATTCTCTTGGGCATGGAAGCATACAATCCTTTCTCGTATCCTTTGTCTAACGCAAGAAAACCTTGGTTTAATCACGCTTGTTCTAATGCTGTCCGCAACAAGGAGAGGGCCTACAAAAGGTACCGGAGCCAACCCACATGTAAATCATATCATCTTTACATTCCTGCCCGGAATCGTGCTATCTGTTCTTTGTTCTGCTAAAAATAATTTCATCCGTACTAAATGCTCTCAACTCTCCAACTCGAATTCTTCCCGCTCCTTCTGGCACCTTGCCAAAAACCTTTCTAACAACTTTACCTCATCATCCTTCCCTCCTCTTTTCTACTCTGATGGCTCTGTAGCCTTCTTCTACTGATAAAGCAGATCTCTTCGCAAAGACTTTCTCCTCCAGTTCCACCTTAGACGATTCCAGTGCTGTTCCTTCATCACTTCCCCCCTCTGACTTCCTCATGGCTGACATTATAATTTCTTCAGCTAATGTATTTTCTGCCATCACTGGCCTCAATACTAACAAGGCATATGGGCCTGATGGAGTCACTCCTGTTGTTCTCAAGAACTGTGCTTCTGTGCTTACACCCTGCCTAGGCAAACTCTTTCGCCTTTGTCTGTTAACTTGTACCTTTCCTTCTTGCTGGAAGTTTGCTCTAATTCAGCCAGTCCCAAAGAAGGGTGACCACTCCCAACCCTCCAACTATCGTCCAATTGCTTTAACGTCCTGTATTTCAAAAGTTATTGAGTCAATTCTCAATAAAAAAATTTTAAGGCATCTTCCCAATCACAACCTTCTTTCTGATCGTCAGTACGGGTTCCGTCAGGGAAGCTCCACTGGCGATCTCACCTACCTTTCAGACTCCTAGTCATCCTCCTTTCGGGACTTTGGCGAAAGCTTTGCCATTGCACTTGACATCTCTAAGGCTTTTGATCGAGTCTGGCGTAAGTCTTTAATTTCCAAACTGCCCTCTTACGGTTTCTATCCTTCTATCTGTGCCTTCATCGCTAGCTTCCTTTCTGGTCATTCTATAGCCGCTGTTGTAGACGGCCATCGTTCTTATCCTAGATCTATCAACAGTGGTGTTCCTCAGGGCTCTGTCCTATCACCAACTCTCTTCCTTTTATTCATCAATAACCTTCTAAGCAGTACATCTAACCCCATCCACTCATAAGCTGATGACTCCACCCTTCATCTTTCCATTCGGTTCCCGCAACGCCCATCTCAACAGTTACTTCAACAAACAAGGGATGAGGCTATGGCACACCTAATGTCTGACTTGGCTCGTATCTCTGACTGGGGTAAAAATAATCTTGTTGTTTTTAATGCATCTAAGACTCGGTTCTTACACCTATCAACCCGTCAAAATCTTCCACAGGCTTACCCACTAATGTTTAACAATATTCAGCTTAATCCTGCATCATCCTTGAACATGCTTGGGGTTTCATTTACTCAGGACGTATCTTGGAAAGATCATATTACATCTCTTGTAAAATCTGCTTCCAGTAGATTAGGTGTGCTAAGCAGACTCCGTTCTTTCTTTACTCCTGCCAACTGTTGACTCTATACAGGGGTTTTATCCGCCCCTGTGTGGAGTACAACTCTCATGTGTGGGGAGGCTTCCCACATACAGCTCTTCTCAATAGGGTGGAGTCAAAGGCTTTTCGTCTCATTAACTCTCGTCCTCCTACTGACTCCCTTCAACCTCTGTCTCTTCGCCGAACTGTTGCATCTTTATCTCTTTTCTATCGGGGTCACTGATCCTCTGAACTGTCCGCATGCATCCCTCCACCTCTATGACGAGCGCGTAGCACCCGTCTAGCAGCAAACTTTCATCCCTTTTCTGTCCAACTCTCTAATGCAAGAGTTAACCGTTACTCCCAGTCCATCATTTATGCAACAGGTCTAATCTGGAACTGTACCCCTCTGTCTGTATTTCCTGCTGCCTATGATCTCCAGTCTTTCAAACGCAGTGTGTTCAGGCATCTCGAAATGATCGGATCTTGAATTTGGCTTTCTATTGTATTTTGTTTTTTCTCTTGGAGGGAACTGTTATTGCGGGCTCATGGCCTTTGGTTCCTTCTTCCTCGGATTAAAAAAAAAAATACGTCATCGGAACGAAATGGTTAAAATACTGTCGTCGAAGTATTCTGTACGCTTTTTATCAAGGAACATAGCTCCCTTCACTATTTGAAATATTTTCGTGGATGAAATACTGTAAGTTATCTGGAGGTACCATGACTGCAATAAATATGGACGTTTACAAACCGTGTAACTACGTCGTGCTGGCAAAACCATCAGCTGTCATTCCCATCAGGTACTGTACCATAACTGTTAGAAGAACACAGCAGTGAAAAATTCCCTGTGTATAATATTTAGGAATTAATTAGTCGTGTGATAATTTAGGACTAGTTACCGTAGCATCCATCATGTTAGGTAATATATTTTTAAAACTTATTAAAGCAACAAAGACCCATTTTTGCCAACTGAGACTCCGTCAGATCAGCTTCGGTCCATTATTGTTAATTCCAGGCCTATCAGGTCCAGTTGCACCCATTTAGACCATTTAGTGCACATTCACTTCCTCATCCAGTAGGGCTCAGTTCGATCAGTTAAGATTCATTCAAGACTGTTCAAGATCAGTTAAGACCGTTCGAAACTAGTTAGTTCTGTTCAGGTTCATCACTGTCATGCCACACCCTGTGAGACCTACTACATCGACTTCTTCCTAGTCATGCCACTTCATGTCGGCTTAGGGTAATTCAGATTCATTTAGATTTCTTTAGGTTCATTTAAGTCAGGTAGGTCAGCCTAGGTCTTGCATGTCCAGTCAAGCTCAGCCAGGTCAGTCTGTTCCATTCGGAGCCATTGAGGTCCGTCTAGGTCAATGGTTTTCACAATTCTTCGTTCTATGGCCCTGTCTGAGTATGATAACTTCCGTGCCCCCATCCCTAAGTAATAAAGCATCCGCCTCCCCCCCCCCCAAACATACTTATTATTTGTGGTCCCATACTTTGAATAAGCAAATAAAACAACATCCCTGGAAGGAGCACACCGGATAAGAGTTTATAATATTTCGATTAATTATAAATATAGACGTACTGTTTGCACATAGCCTAACACGAAAAAAAAATAATATTTTTTTTTTATTTCTTAGTGGTATGGTTGAAATTTCATTCTTGCTGTTGTGTGGGGTGTTTAACACATTAAATGTACAGAGATGATCGACCGTCTGACACCGACAATGCTTTATCACTTTGATGCTAACGGTAGGTGCTGGCGACCAACATCCACACACTTGATATGGCGCTTCCTACTTCTGTCTTTACAATTATTAACATATTTCTGTCTGAGCTCCTCTCTTCCTACTTCTCCTTTCTTTCACTTTATATTACCATTTTTTTTTTTTTCACTTCAGGTAGCCTACCCCAACACTGAGTGACAAGCATAATGGTTTGCTGTTACTCAGGAAACCATTTACAACGCTGGGTGGTAACCATATAATCAGATAACGGGGCGATGTGGAGCCTACTATGGTGCCTCTGTTAACTGGGTGGAGAGACGCAGAAGCGGTATCCATCCAGGAACCACATTTACGTTTTTCCTCTCGCCTTACTGTGATAATTTGTGTGTGTGTGTGTGTGTGTGTGTGTGTGTGTGTGTGTGTGTGTGTGTGTGTGTGTGTGTGTGTCCGACTCTGGGCATAGGCTTCACAGCCTGCTATCAAGGCCCAGCAGTCCTCCTACATACCATACACCTCTACATTGGTACATTACAAAGGATCGCCCTGGTTGCTTGTCTGCGTTGATGGGTCTGGTTGACCAGACAATAGGGTTGATCAACAACAACAGCAACAACAACTTTTATGGTAAGAGGCATGACAAAACTGTTCTGAGTTGAAACCAAGGCAGTGTCCCAACCTACGCCAAGTTCCGACAAGCTTTTGCGTACAGGAATGTGTATAGCAAGTGTGTTGCTTCTATGTTTAAGTAAATGACCTTGTACTGCATCTTTGTATGCACTACATATGACGGTTTAACAGAAAAAACTCTCATCAGTGTTTCCTCCGGATTTTTTTTTTCATCAATGACCTTAGATAATTAAGATTATCCAGTGCTACCCCCCTAGAAATGCATCACGGGCTCCATGGACAACAGTTTGAAAACCACTGGTCAGGGTCTATTAAGGGTCTTCTCATCTAGACTGGCTGGGTAAGATCATTTCACGTCCAGTCCTATTCAGTCAGGTCTGTGTTGACCAGTGCTTGTCACATGGGTTATCTTCAACTACGTTCAACCTCAAGTAGATCAATTCGGGACTATTTTCTTCAGCTTAAAACTTTTCAGGCCATTTCAGCCGCGCAAATTAATGTAAATAAATAGATAGATTCAAATCACACCTATGAGGGCGTGAGTCAAAAACTGACCCTATCAGTGCAGTTGTTTTTTGAGATGGTACATTTCACGTTTTCCAATTACCTTCTGGTCCATTAGGTCTAGCAAATCGATCTAAGTCAGTACAGATGGAAGTAGGTCAAGAATACTGAAGTGTGTGCCAAAACTCAGTCTTTTTCGTAAGCTTGCGATGTGGATTCAGACTTTTCAAAACTGGACTGGGTGGGCGGATATGAAGGGATGGAATGGGCTTGGATAGTCATCACGGCAATGCAGATCGCTGCAAGGCATGCATATGAATGCGGTTGCTAAAAAATCAGTCCTAAAGATGCAAAAGTCGAGGTGTCTTTCAAATCTTTAACTTCTTCACTCCGATAAAACATTTTTGTGATTTTCTGTTGTTGCTTCCATACTGTTTCATTCAGCATATGAGATGAACCTTATAATGAAGAGATTAATCAGGGCTGTATCTAACACCTCAATTCAGAAAGTCTCTTTCGAGGGTAATTAAAAACTTTTAAAATTATAATAATATTGTTTGACTTTTGCAAGAAAAAAATGCCATTAAATTTAAGGCGTTAAAGACTGGGCTGGTGAAAAATGGGCAGAATGTGCTAAGATGGTGAGCTACGACACAGGAAGTAAACGGTGAAAATACGGACGTTATACCAGTAGGTCGTCTAATAGTCAATTCATTTTAGCTATTTCTCTATGTCATATTAGAAATGTGTGAGGCTGGTGGAGTGGAGTGGATAGGGTGAACTGGGATGATGACTAGTGGAGGGAACTTGTGCAGGAAAGCATAAAATGACGTTATAAGGTGCCAGTTGGGGATGGTTGATAAAAAAATGAATAGATTGGGCATACCTGAACAAGGGTAATTGGAATAGGTTAATTTGGTGGAGTGTGGTGAGGTACACTGAATGGATACACATTCTGAAGATGGCTGGTGTTAGGAGCGGTGTTGCCGGTGCTAAGGTGTCACAGAATTTCAGCGAGGGTGAAGTACAGTTACAAAAAGCATTGGGCGGGTGGCCAGGAGTAGGCACGACAGCTGTGAGTGGTGGTGGTGGTGGATGGGGGGGAGGGGTTGGGTTGGAGGCAATACCTCCTGTGGAGATGGGTGCTGTATGGGCAACAAAACTGGCGATGGGAAGTGTCATATCAGCTTACAGGAGTGGGATGGATGAAGATGAGCTGGATGGTGAGGAACTGGCTTGTTGGATAGGGATGGTGGTGCATGGTGGTTGTGGCATTGATGAAATTAAAAGCTTTCTCAAAGTAGACAAGTGAGAACAAGATCAGGAAGAAAAAACAACAAGAAATAAGCTTTCACTTCACTTCTATACTTCGTGCCCTACAGCATAGTTAAAATATCATTGTACTCAATGGGCTACTGGTGATTCTTTCTCAAATTTTCAACACGAGAGGCTTCTCTTCGGGTTAGTGTTATCGTCTGGCCATGAAAGTAACAACACACAAAGTGTCATCTTTGATGCTGAAATAAAACTATTGTTTAAAAACTGATAACCTACTGTATGTTCAGATGAAAACTTTTGGCCAGCTCCATGCTACCCTTATTATTAGTTGAGTTTTCTTTCTTTATTGTTTAATTGTGCCATGCACTTTTACCCTTCAGAATTAACCGATTCTGACCAAGCTTGGTCACAATGACCAGCCTGTGACCTAGCTGTGTCCGCAAGGTTCCGGCCGAATACCCGCTTTTTTTGTGCTTTACATGTTTTCAGCTGTAATGGGCGTAAAAATCTCTGTCTTATTTAGACGTAATATTGAGGTGGGACAAATTTCACCTTCAGGATAGAGAAATCGTACGAGAGATGTGGGAGAATGTTACTGGCCCTGGCTCTTATACACACAGCTACAGAAATATTTTAGATGTGGATGATAACCATGTTCACACACACACTCTCCCTCCGTCCTTCTCTGTCTGTCTGTCTGACTGTATCAGTCTATCTATCTATTTATATACATCTGTATCAGTCTATCTATCTATTTATATACATCTATATCTATATCCATCTATTTATCTATTTTTACAAGTATATCTATCGATCTATCTATCTAGTGTTAAAGACTATTATGGCTGAGCACTGCAATTGTTGAGAAACATTCTGTTGGACTTTCTTCACCATGTGAAGTACGATGTACAATACAGTGCTCATAAGGAGCAATTGGGATCTTGGTAGAATATAAGGAGGTGGAGGTATTAGTTATGCGAGCGAACAATCAAATGGCACTAATTACTCTTCCCACCATGAAACGAACCTTACCAAAGTTAGTTTAACGTTACTAACCCAAACCTAATTTAAACTAATTTAATCCAATCTAATCTAACCGTAAATTAATCAGGCACTGAATAAAGGAAAGAAGAAGAAGAACATGAAAACAAACCACAGAATCGTTGGAAACTCACTCACTCCCACAAACCATTAAACCCTAAAAAAAAAAAAGTTTGTTTTAAAATCGATCATACAGTAGGCTACAGTATACAGACTTATATAACATACATATATATGTATATATGTTTTCATATATATACACGTAAATATATCTATTTTTTATTATATATATATATATATATATATATATATATATATATATATATATATATATATATATATGTATATATATATATATATATATATATATATATATATATATATATATATATATATATATATATATATATATATATACGTAATTTTGTAAATTATTACTGTACGTGCTGGATAAAAAAAAATCATAAATGGGATAGAAAGCCTCGGAAACGCAAAATGAATTAATGAGGGAGGATTCTATGAATGGGTTTTATAAGGGTGCGAAAAAGATCAAAGCGCTGGCCTTAACGTGAGGGGAGAAGAGATGGGTAGGAGAGGCGCTGGGGGGAAGAACGGAAAAATGAGAGAGAGAGAGAGAGAGAGAGAGAGAGAGAGAGAGAGAGAGAGAGAGAACGGGGAAAGGGGGAGTAAGGGGACCTAAAGCAATTAGAAAAAGAAGGAAAAGTTTGTAAAATCCAGCTTTACTGAGATGACCCCAACACAGATACCTTTTCCACCCTCTGGTATTATCGCTGGAATGATAGTGGGGTTAGGGCGAGGGTGCTGCTGGTGGCGCTGATGATGGTGATTGTGATGATGATGAGAACAGTAACTGTGATGACGATAGTTACACTGATGGTGATGGTAATGACTATGATGATTATATCAATTGTGAGGATGATGATAATGTTTAGGTTGATGATGACTGTATTGTAGATAATGGTGATTGTGAAGATGGGGATGTAGTTAAGGATGATGATGGCTCTATTGATAGTGACCGTGGTGACTATGGTGGAGGAACTCAAGATGACAGTGGTGGAGATGGTGAGGGTGATGGTGATAATGATAATAATGGTTTATTATTGGTGATAACGATGGTTAGGGTGGTGACAAAAACGACGAAAGTGAGGATGGTATTAATAGTGTTGACTAATGCTGGTGATGATGGTGAAGTGAAGCTAAAGTCGGGATGATGGTGATGGTTTCATTGATGGTGACAGTGGTAACTATGGTAGTGAATGTCAGAATGGCAGCGAGTAAAGACGATGGCAGTGGTCGTAATGGTATTAATGGTTACCTTATACCGATAAAAATGATGCTGGTGATGATAAGGGTGGGGGGCGAAATTGAGGGTGGTGGTGATAATGATACGGGTGAGGATCATGATGCAGGTAGTAAAGGTAAAGCTGAGTATGGTGATGACCAGAATGGTGTGAGTTATGGTGAGGTCGATGGTGATAATGAGGATAAAAGATATCACAATGGGAATAGTGATGATGGTGTTGAGGGTAATAACATAGAAAATGGTGGTGATGTTAGTGTGATAATATTGGCGTGCATAGTTTCATAGTGTAGGTGAAGATACTGTAGATGAGAGTGAGAATAATGTTAAATCTGATAATCGGGGTAAGAATGATGGTGACGGTGAGGATGATGGCGGCGTTTATGATTTAATGATGATATCGGTGGTCACGATTGCCAGGGTGATGAGGATGGTGTGACTGTGATGTGTGTCACTGAAGATAATGTGATGGTGATGGTGTGGTAAATCGGGTGATGATGATGATGATGATGGGTAATGGTAAAGTGAATTAGAAAAATGGTGAGGATGATGATGGTGAGGAATATTTTTGAGGGCTGTATGATCATGATGGCAGTCAACAGGATGACAGTGTTATGGTGGGGTTGAGGATGATGGTGAGGGTGGTAGTGCTGGGGTTATGTTGTTAATGATAAAGAGCTTGAGCATGATGATGGTGACGTTGGTAAGGAAGTTGATGACGATGACGGTAAAGGTGTTTGTGTTGGAGAACGTTGGTGAGGACGGTGTGATGGTCATTGTAATAGTCATTATGGTGAAGGTGAAGATGACTGTGATGACTGATGACTGTGGTGGTGGTGAAGTCATCAGTGCTGATAAGTGAATATAATGAATATAATTATGGTGATACTGAGAACAGTGGTGGCAGTGATCAAGAGCAGACAATGATGATGATGATGATGATCATTGATGATAACGATGATGATGATGATGAATTATCAATGATGATGATGATGATGATGATGATGAAATTTCAATGATGATGATGAACGATCAGGGATGATGATGATGATGATGATATGATAATTATCAGTGATGATGATGTAACTAGTCCTAGCGATAATGGATGACGAAAGAATAAAAGGTAAAAGAGAACGGATACAGATGGTGAAGACAGAAACGACAATGAAATGGTAACGCTGATAGTTTAGGTGGTGACACCAGTGATTGATGGTACAAACAGAAACGAATTAATACCGAAGGTGAGGGCGATGGAGAACATGATGGTGGAGCTAGAGGTGATAATGCTAATGGTGACATCTCTAATGGATAGTGGTGATAGCGAGTATTAAATAACGGTGGTAAAACAAAGTATGGAACATGGTATTACACTAAAACGGTTGAGGCTAAAAATAAAACTACACAAAAACGACAAAGGGACTGGAATCACAAATATTTGCATGGCAGCAAGTCTGCCCCCTCACACACACACACACACACACACACACACACACACACACACACACACACACACACACACACATTAGTCAATACTCGTGCTGAAATAACTAGCGGCTTAGATGAGGCGTTTGAGACTGTTAGATATTGATCTCGAGTTTTTTCCCCTCCTTTATCGTTTCTTAGCGAGTGTTTCCGTCTGAATGGTTGTTGAAGCCCTTCAGTCTGAGTGCATTTTTCGAATACTGCTTGCTGCCACTTGATTATATGCTGCTTGCAACAAACTTTTTGAACTGGATGGATTAGTTGAGCCTTCATTAATCTCGTCACTAACATAGATCTATGCGTAGTTTAATAATCTGGTTGTAGCAAGAACAAAACGAAAAACCAACCGAGTGAAGTGGTCCAGACGGTGTCAAAGGATCGGCTTTCCTAGAATTCTTCCCAGGCTACTCCATCTTGGTGGCGACTTTTTCGGCGGTGCTGGAGACTTTTCCTGATGACTGCAACTGCAAAGGCCCAAGTAACAGTGCTTCTTTAAAAGGTCCCGTTGCTAGGGAAAAGCTGTTAGAAAAAAAGCTTGTGTGACAACGTTCCTTCAGTGCATTTTCCTGGTTCTTATCGAAAGGAGAGATATCGGGGCAAGGATTCTGCTTATACGTAATAAAAGTTTTATTCTGGTAAATTGTGAAATAGGTTCAGGTCACTTACCAATACGAATAATTTATTTATCCGAACGAAATGACACTTTGAATGGTGTAAGGGAGACCTAATATATAAATTCAATCATAACCTACGAAGAAAAGGCTTTATAGCATCATATCTTCATTAACGTACACATTGCACCTCAGTATTCTGTGATGCATTAATCATCGTGTTTTATTATCGACATACTGTAGTTTGAATGAACACCTTACGAGTGGATATCAACGTACACTATGCAGAAATAAAGCAGCCAGGACAGGGTGCTAGGGATCCTCCTTTAACACGAGAATGCTGCCTCCAAACTTACTATTTGGGATATTCTTAGCGATACTGCATTAAAATACTGCACACTTTATCCCAAAAGCATCAAGGACATTACTGAATGAATACTTGTTTTATAGGTGTCAATTTAGTCCTAACAAGTGATACCAGGCACAAAAAACCTTGCCCAACAGCTGCATTAGTCCCTGAATATCCATGACCCTAAGTTTGACCTTTCAAAGTCAATTAAGGTCAAAGGTCTTGGTGCCAAATGAAAGCCCATATGGGACTTTCTGTATGTTAATAACAACAAATACCTATGAACAATCTGTTTCAAGTTATAGGCCCCCGAATATCTGTGACCTTGAGTTTGACCTTTCAAGTTCATTCAAGGTCAAAGGTCTTGGTGCCAAATGAAAGCCCATATTGGAGTTGCTGTATGTTGATAATAGTAAATATCTAGTTTTAACCGGTTTCAAGTCATACCTCTCTGAAAATCCGTGACCTCGATTTTGACCTTTCAGGTCATTCGATTACCTTAAAAATTTTAACACTTTCTTTTGGGACCAGTGCCCACATATCCTGAAAGTTTCATGTAATTTTATTCAGCCATTTTTCCGTAATATTGCTAGCAATCAAAGGAACAAAGAAACGACCAAAAACAATATCTCGCCGGACTCTGTCTCGGATGAGGTAAATATTATTTGAAATTGACAAACTATCGATTCAGACAGGCAAATGGTGTGGTCCATTTCACGAACAGATATGACATGCTTATTACCTAGTAGGAGTCCATATTTTGTTGTTATGTCTGATATTTATAAGCAATATTTGTTTTTAGCAATCACACATGGAGCTCCTGTCTCTCTCTCTCTCTCTCACACACACACACACACACACACACACACACACACACACACACACACACACACACACGCACACGCGCGCGCGCGCGCGCGCGTGCGTAAAAGTACCGGTATATATGCATGTACAGAAACAATTTCCACACGACGAAAGAAAGGGAACACACTGAATTTGTGCATTTTTATTATTCTGGAGAAATTAAAGAAAATGCTTGTATACATTGAGACAGATAGATGCATCTATAAGTAGGAATAGCTAAAATAAATAGAAACCAGGGCATGCGAACCAGCAGAGGGAGAGAGAGAGAGAGAGAGAGAGAGAGAGAGAGAGAGAGAGAGAGAGAGAGAGAGAGTACAACAAAAACATCTGAGACGAATAGCTAAAATAAATGAAAACCAGGGCATGCGACCCAGGAGAGAGAGAGAGAGAGAGAGAGAGAGAGAGAGTACAACAAAAACATCAGCGACGAAATTCCCACAGTGACCGACAATGACATATACATCGTATTTTTGAAATTCAATTTTCTTTTTTAATTTAATTCCTTGCTGGGGAGATTCGCATAAAATCCGCTCTTGTATTTGATTCCAGCGATTGTAACGTCATCAATTGGAATACACCAGGATCCAGTTCGCTGAACTAAAATGTTTCTGGCATATGAGAGAGAGAGAGAGAGAGAGAGAGAGAGAGAGAGAGAGAGAGAGAGAGAGTGTTCTCTTGTTAAAGTGTTCTCTTGTTAAAGTTTGTCAATGCCCCTTGACGCCAGTGGTAAGTGAAGTCAAAGTCTCAGAGTAGTTTTCTGATAATATATTAAGCACAGCCTTATATCTTCACATTGCAGCCATGAAAACCACCCGTGTCCAACCCAGCCCGTTGCTAACTGCTCGACTCCCACCAGCACAGGCGGTGGTGCGGCCACAAAACTCATGGGTCAGCCAAGTTTGAATCAAGCCAGACATAGCAAGCTCTCACAGACATAGCAAGCGATAGCAAGTGCTCAGTGGCGCCCTACTTGGATCCTACTTACAACTACTTACATACGATACTTACACACTACATATTATTACAACTGGTTACAAACCATTTCCCCCCGCATTAAAAAGTGACTCCTGACACAGTGGTGGAGGTATTAAGTCATAATTTGTCAAGAATGCAACTGGACAGAATATACAGTCAACTGGGACTATATTTGAGTATAATAATAAAAGGTATATTACTACATAATTCAAGAAGCTGGATGTAAGAAGGGGTTAACATATTTACAGTACATGGCCATGTTGGAAAGGTGGAGAAGATTATAAGTACCAGTAAATACAAAAGTAGAATGTAAATAATGTACTATCGTGGTACAGGCCACTAATTAACTAGGCAGAAGGTATATGACAAGCGTACTGATACAGTAGTAAGTACTAGTAATCACAATAATACCTTTATTAGAAATATAGTAACGGAATGCACCACTTTATACACTCCAATTTATCTTACATAGAATGCACTGTCAGATATTCACTTCCCTTGTCTCATTTTTATTTCACTAGTTTTCATACCCTTCACTCACTGTGTAGTAATTATAGGAATAGTATTACATTTTGTTTCAAGTAGCTCAAATTTCAATTTTGCACCGAGATTTCTTGTCTTTTCTTCAGTATGATGTTCACATCTTCACCAATCATAATGAGTGTTAGTTAAGAACTACAAGTTTCCAGGTCTTTTGGTTGTCGCACTAACCTTCTTGCTACACGGATCTCATGCAAGTTTTGTCCATTCGCTTGACACAACAGTACAGGATACATACAACTGCAATAAAACCTGGAAGACATAAGACCACTGGAGGAAAAGCAAAGACTGGATGTACCCAGGAGTGGTTAAAAGCTGAAGAGAACTGGTTCATAATGAAATTAGACCGATTCAGAAAGTTCAACATACGTAGGTTGTCTGATGTGATAGAAAGATTGTCTGTTGGTAGATGAAAGGTAGTATTAATAGGTGTGAATATGTCA
Source organism: Coenobita brevimanus (assembly GCF_032717465.1). NCBI lineage: Eukaryota > Metazoa > Arthropoda > Malacostraca > Decapoda > Coenobitidae > Coenobita > Coenobita brevimanus. The sequence goes on along the minus strand of NC_136974.1, from coordinate 18,266,689 downwards.
TATTTGTGGGAGCGAAGTGCGAAATGATAATGTGCAGCATGGGCTATTACAGACTCAGACTTTACTGTACAGTAATCAGGGGCCTTATATAAACCAACTACAGATAGTGAACGGACAGGGGTTCCTGGACAAATAAGACTGAGAGGAGTTGAGACACTAAAGAAATAGCGGATGTGATTTAGACGAGCATGGTGTACCTGGCTCTTGGGGGCCGGAACCAAGGTACAGACAGGTTGTACTGAGAAGTTACGGACTAAGGCAGATTTGCAAGGAGCAACGCTGCCAGGTAAAATTGTTAGGAGGTACGCAGCACAAACTTGAGAGTTGGGTGTGAGAAAGGCACATTTGCTGAGGTCACTTGAGGAGATGAAGGCAATATAGAGATGATCATGGGAGAGAAGAAGGTATTCTGAAGAGACAGAGGCTTGTACCAAGGAGTTATTGTACCAGGAGGGAAAAGGAATGATGTGGGAAGAGATCGAATGTGATGGAAGAACGAAGAGGTATATGAACAATTATATCTTTAGTAAGGAATGTGGCCTCTAGGATTGGGTAGTAGTGTTCTAAAGAGGAAAATGAAATCACAGGAGACAAGCCGAAGGTTGAGTAAGCCCATTCCAAGGTAAAGTGAAAGTCAGAGAGAGGTACTAAGTCTAGGGTGACACGACCATCAACAGCATTGACTAAAATACGAATTAGGCTAGAAACTTGGGAGACAAGAGAGTCCAGAGAAACTGCAAATTATCTACATGTAATTTTACATACATCAACTCTGATACAATAGTTACCTTCGATACTTCATGCTTAAGAATGGATGTAAAATTATTTAGGGTATTTGTAACATCATTTAAATGGTGTGTGATCTCTTGTAGCATAGAATGTTGAACACTTAACACCTTTTCCTGGGACTCTAGAGCATTTGCTAATTGAAATACGTTTTCCTTAAATCCAGAGAGGTCACAGGCAGTCGCCACACCAAATAATCCGCTCAGAATTTCTCCTCCAAGATAAAAAAGTCCACGTTTCACTCGTGAGCGACCCACAGGCGTTTGGTGAGGGAAGAAATCTTGGAGATGGTTGAACTGATAATGTATATAATCTAACTTCCAGCAGATGGGCAGGTAGAGTGGGTACCAAATTGTGTCTATGGGATGTTGATTTTTAATATCTGACAGGAGTCCCTGCAGGTCCTCTAACTGATGTGCAAAATCAGGCAGGGCGATGGTCATGGTGGCTAGCGGCTCTAGGTCGTAGCACAAGGAGACTACATCCTTCACTACCATTACCTCACCTCCTGCGCCAACCAAGGCCCCGAGCTGTACAACACCATCGTCCTCACCCGATCCAGACCCTAATAGAGTCAGCACTGCTAGGAAGTAGACCCATAGCATCTTTCCTATAAAATGAGTTATGTCAGAGGTGATGTTAATGCAGATGGTAACGACAGTGTGAGATGATAACGTTATGCAAGAGACTTAGTGGGAGAACGCAATTTGGCACGAGTGTTATTATCAGTAGGGGAAGGTTGAATAGTAGTGTCAGATGGAGGACTTAGAGAAAAGGAAGAAGGTTGAGTAGGAGTTTGTTGTGGAGATGTGGTCTCTCTTAGTGGCTCCTCTAAGACTATGCATTTTGATGCACGTTTGAGATCATCTGCATGCACCCACGTCGTCTCTGCCTTGTACGGATTAATTCGAATTTATTACCTTTACGAGATATGACACGGAAGGGACCCAAGAATTTACTCATTAGTTTTGAATCTCTGTCATGATCTAGGGCAAAAACTAAGTCACCTACTTGGATGGTAACATCTGTGGCAGCGGCATGTTGGTTACGTACCATCTCCTCATTTGTAAGGGCCAGATTATCCTGAAGTATTTCTGAATTTTCTGAAAGTTAGATAAGTGGACTCGCACGTAGTTATCGTAGTTGTTGATCGGATCTGGTTTGGACTGCGACAGCAAATAAGGTAGTCTTTTGTCAAAGCCACAGATGACAAAGAATGGTGTTTCACCAATTGACTTATTGATGGATGAATTAATTGAAGCAGCTACCTGCGGAATCCACTCATCCCAGGTGGAAATCTGATCTCCCACTATGTGACGCAGACTCTCCAATATCTTCCTATTCTGGCACTCTACTAGGCCATTCGAGGCTGGATGATGGGCCACTATATTGCATTTCTTAATTCCGTATCGAAGACAAATTTCTTCCAGTACTGAATTATTGAACTCTGACCTGTTATCAGTTAAAATTACTTCTGGTGTTGTGAAAGGGCAAATTACTGAATAAATAAAGGCATGTGTCACTGCATTAGCAGATTTTTCATGCACTGGAACAAAGATAACAAATCTAGAGAAACGATCGACTACCACTAATAGATAAACGAAGCCAGATTCTGTACGAGGCAGCTTCAGAAGATCAAGAGAGAGAGTTTGCCAAAGTTTTGATGGTACTGGGTACTGCAATATAGGAGCAGGTTGACAGGTTGTCCCCTTATGACGGGCACATGATAAACATACATCGCAGTGTGCTTCTATATCTTTTCGCATAGTGGGCCAATAATATGACAGACGTGCTTGCTGTAAGCTTCTGTCTTTGCCAGGGTGTGATGCATGAGGGGAGTCGTGGATTAAATGAAGGGCAGCAGGAATTAAGTCTGTTGGAATGACTAGTTGCTTAACTTCGTGATGAGGTATTTTGTTACCTTTCAGTGCTGAGTGTTTATAGAGCAATTCATTGTTGAGGAAGAAATCAGATACAGGGACTGGTAACTTTGGCAGGGAAGAATCATCGCCTGACTCTAGAAAATATGACTTGTGACCATATAGGGTCCACACGCTGGAACCTATGTAGTGTGTCATAACTGAACGCCAAGTTTACATTGCAACCGGTTCAGACTGTGGCTACATGCCACAAGAGGGCGTCGGCTACGACACTGGACTTCCCAGGAACATATTCAAATGTTGGATTATAATCATTCACAGAGACTGCCCAACGTGCAAGTCAACCGGTAAGATTACGTCCCCGAAGCAGGTCACATAAGGGAAGATGGTCTATTTGGATGTGAACAGGATAACTGTAGATGATGTCGCGGAAATGTTTTAGAGACCAGACCATGACAAGGGCTTCCCAGTGAGTTACACTGTAATTCTTTTCCGCAGAGTTTAGCACAAGGCTGGCATAGACAATGACACGTTTCTTCCCTTTGGAGTCATTTTGCATGAGAACGGCACCTAGGCCTACTCCAGAAGCATCAGTACAGAGAAGAAATGGTTCTGAATAATCAGGGAATGCCAAAACCAGGGATTGTGCTATGGCATTTTTCAGTGTTGTAAACGCGGTTGCCTGTTCATCAGCCCACACAAAAGGCTCATCCTTCTTTAGTAGTTTTGTTAAAGGCGCAGCTATCTGGGCGTACCCTTTAATAAATCTTCGGTAATAGCCACTAAGACTGAGGAAACTGCATACAGCATAGGTGTTGGTTGGAGTTGGGAAATATGTCATGGCTTTGACTTTGTCATCAGATGTATGAATTCCGTGAGCATCAACAATATGTCCTAGGAATTAAGTTTCTTACATAAAAAGTCACACTTTGATAGTTTGATCTTAAGTCCAGCTTATTTGAGTCTAGTGAACACATCGGCCAATTTTTCTAAGTGTTCCTCCACCGAGTGACTAGCGATTATGACATCGTCTAGATAGGCAAAAACTAAGTCACCTATCATGCTGGCGAAAACTGTATGAATTAGCCGCATGAACGCTGATGGTGCATGTCTTAAACCGAATGGAAGTCTACGGAATTGGTAATGCCCGGATGGAGTACTGAATGCAGTGGTAGGACGAGATGATTCCTCCATTTCCACTTGCCAGTAACCACTAAAAAGATCTAGAGAGGAGAGAAAACAATTGTTTTTGCCTAAGGATTCCAGCAAATTAGTGAATACAGGAATTGGAAATCTGTCCGGGACAGTCAGTGCATTCATGCGTCTGTAATCTATCACCGGTCGTAACTCACCACCTTTCTTTGGAACCATGGACTATCAGAGTGTTCAATAACCTCATTATCCAACATGTCCTGAATAGTACGATCAGCTTGTTGACGTTGGCTGTGTGGTAAACTGTAGGCAAGTATATATACCGGCTGAGCTCCGGGCTGTAATGTAATTTGACACTTTATTAAATCTGTCTTGCCAATATTCTCACAGGGTAGGGCTATGACTTCGCGATAGTCTCACAAGAGATTAACTAAGTGACTTCTGTATTTTGGGTAATCACTCTGTTTCACATGAGATTCGAGATTAGATGGAGTGTCGGTGGACTGAGTAACTGAGCACACATCGGCAACAACGCGTGGGAAATCTTGGCACATGCGTACGGCCGCTGGGTATACCAAGAAGTTACCAATCTGTGTTCCCGTTCGTAATTTAAGTGGAGCATTAGTACAGTTGTCTAAGTACAAGTAGCATAAACCATCCTCTAGCACTGTACACAATGCCGACTCATAAGCTAAGCCATTCACACAACACCTCTCAGGTAAGGTTAATACATCCATTCCTGCTTTCGCACCCACAACAGGAACAGAGACTTGGGTAAATTTATGCGGCAACAAAATTGTGCACTGATTTGTTACTGCACGCCTTGTCTCTGCTGTTGTAAAACATCATTCACACTATGTGTGGTAGTTAAATGAGACGCCTCTGAGTCGGCAAATGTGCCACTGTTAGAGGGGTTGATTCAATCAACAGTTGAATGCTCAGAGGATGTAGTACTAGATGGAAGTGTACTTGGCTGTTCAGGTAACGGTGTGTGTACCTGTTTACTCTCGAGTGATGTTGGAATTACGTGAGAGTGAATAACTGAGTTTGTTTGGGAGAGTACCGGACATGGATATTCCATGCTAGATATTGGGAAACCATTGATATCTATGGTACAAGAGGCAGAGAGGAGAGCAATAGCTTATTGAGCCATTGTCGAAAAGCCAATGAGTGTCTGCTGGATATTTAAGATCATTAGTGACATGAAACTCCACGTCAAAAGGTCTTAAGGCTTTATCAAGTTGTACTTCTAGCGTGATCTTTCCTTTGACTTGAAATTCTGAGCCATCCACGCCGCATAGGCGAATGTCAGGTGGTTCGAGGAGCCCAACTCTTTTAGTTGTTTTCCTAATGTTATTTAAAGAGGTATCTGAGATCAGGTTTACCATAGATCCGGTGTCCATAAAGAAAGAGCTTTGTACCCCTTCGCTCCATCCTAAAATGACTAGGCTTAAAAATGTTATAGGTCCTACCTGGCGAATGGGGAGTTGATTTTCTGTTACCTTATTTTCAGACACCGGCGGATCTTCTGCTATTAGGTTACATTTCTCCAATCCGAGCACTCCTCTTCCCCCGACTGACGGCTCTTAAGGTAACGACATTCGTCAGTGGAGTGAGTTGTGCTATTCTTGTGATATTTGTATGTTAGACAACGTGACCGCGAGGGTGCGCACTGTCTTTCCCGTGAGTGGAAACATCTTTCTTTGCGTGCACAGCTAGACTCTCGATGACCTACACTACCCCAGTGCCAGCACAAAATTGAGGATTGTTCGCTTCATCGCACAGTTGATTTATCACGACCGCTAGAAGGTGAGTAATGGTGTGAGTGAGACAGATTACTAGGTTTGGTTTTTGTAGTTGGCCACGAACGAGAGGAATCAGATGAAGTAATGCTGGTGTGTAGTACTCTCGCAGTAACACCTGCAGAGTGAGAGGCTGAGGTGTAAGAACCGGCCTGGCGAGTGATGTCTGATCCTGACCTTTCTGTTATGACCTTGGATATGTTAACTATTTTGTCTCCGGGGTTAAAGCCAAGTGGTAGTGTTATTTATTTTTGGTTGTCAGAAAACCAGTTAAGAAATCTAAAGTAACCGAACAAATCTGCAAAATTATTTAGTGAAACCATCAGCTCTCCATTAATTTTGGCTATCCATTGAGTACCATGGAACAAATGGCGCAGCTCTGAACTTGTCGCCCTCATGGTAGAGGCTGCCTCAATTACCTTTGCATGTTGGGGAGGTACCTTCATGTCCTCCTCCATTTGCTTGAGAAGGTTGGTTAACCCTATGAGAGATGCAGCATTGGAATGTTGACACCAAAGCTGAATTAACCGTTGGCGACACGCGTCAAACGTTTGGCAATCTTCAAAGTGCTCCGCACGAATAGCGGCTCCTATTAGTGACCTACCCTGCTTGAGTCGACCCATCAGATAAGAAACTTTCAAGGATTCAGTTGTGATTTGCCGATTACGAATGTCATTTTCGACCTCTGAGGAAGTCATAAATGGAAACTGTACTATCGTCTGTAAATTTGGGTCTGTTAACATCATCCAAATATATGGACTGGTGAGGTGGAGGGTTCTGATTCAACATCATAGGAAGAGGGTGAGACCACGAAGGTGAGGAAGTAGGCACAGTAGTAAACTGAGATGGTGTGTGGGAAGGAAGTGTCATGGCGGTGGTGGTGTGTGTCGTGGTTAGTGGTGGTGTATGTGTAGTAGAAGGGAAGGATAAAGGCTGTGGAGAAAGCTGAGTGGCTTCAAGAGAATCAGTTGGAGATGATAGGGTATCTGGTGTTAATATATCTGGATTTAGGGTAGGAGTAGTAGGGTTAATATAGGTGGTTGTAGGTGTGGGAGGAGTAACAGGAGTATTCGTAGTAGAAACAGGTAGGGAACTTACGGTTTGTTTACTATAAGATCTGCCACTACGATGAGTTACATTATCACCACATATAGAGTCATCTGTGTCACTATGAGATTCAATAGGGGAGAGATCTACCCTTTTAAAAAAGGACATTAATAGAATAGGAAGTAAATGAAAATAAATGAACAAATGGATGAATAAATGAAAGAATAACTAAAAATATTTATAATATGTGGAGAAATTATTTATATACAATGAATATGAGTGAAAATGAATGAGTTATTTACAGCTGAGCATGAGTATAATTGGGAGAAAATAGAGTGACGCAGGAGTGAACGAAAAATTCTGAATGAATGAAAAATGAGGGACAAAAATGCAATGAATGGATAAGAGTAAATGGTGAAATTATCACAGTCTATAGAGACAGCTTGGCTTCTCTGTAGAGAGGAATCGATTAATGTGATGGAATGAGAAAATGCGGAAAATGCAAATAGAAAAATACTTGCAGTAATTTGTGTTCCGTGCAAAGGCATATCGTAGTGTCTCCTTCCCCCGCCAGTGTTGATTGGGCGGAGGTGTTTGTGAAGTCACTGGGTGGCAGTTAAGCAGTGGGCGGAGCGAGAAGCTGATAAGAGCAGGAGACTGACGTAGCTCGGTGTGAGTGGCCATGCTCCCTGGGTAACTTCGGTCTGTGTGGTAGGTGGGGGAACGATGACATAACGGCGTAAGGCGGCGGTTGGGGTGGGGTCTGGGTTGGAGTTTGTGGGGCAAAAATAACACCGTGCAGCGTGATAATATAACAGGTCACACAGGACTGGCAGGCGAAGACAGGTAGTGAGGGGAATGGTAGAGGCTTACGTGGCTGTGGTGGTGTGGCAGTAGGTGGGGTGTTGGTGTGGAGGAAGTCCGAAAACCACACCAAAGCTGCAAGAATGATCCCGTAACCACGGAAACACCACACACGGACTAAAAAGGGCTGGAGGCTGGAGCAGAGATAGACTGTGTGTCGTCGTAGGAAGAACAGCAGCGTGGGAAAATAGACACAGCCAGGATTGCCCACAGAAGACATGAAATTACTGTTATTCCACTCGCTTTCCACAAAATGTTCTATCTATCTATCTATCTATTGCCAGACGCCTAAATCCCGTTTGGGGTGGCCACAAACAAATCGCCTCCAAGTCGCCCTGTCCCCCGCCATTTCACTGCCCTGCTCCCAACTCACACCCCCCTCTCTCATATACCTCTCCACCCCATCCCTCCATCTCATCCTCGGCCTCCCCCTACCTCTTCCCCCCTCCACCTCACTCACATACACTCTCTTCGTCACTCTTTCACAAAATGTTAGTTTGTTAATGCCCCTTGACGCCAGTTGTAGGTGAAGTCAAAGTCTCAGAGTAGTTTTCTGATAATATATTAAGCACAGCCTTATATCTTCACATTGCAGCCATGAAAACCACCCGTGTCCAACCCAGCCCGTTGCTAACTGCTCGACTCCCACCGGCACAGGCGGTGGTGCGGCCACAAAACTCATGGGTCAGCCAAGTTTGAATCAAGCCAGACATAGCAAGCGTTCACAGACATAGCAAGCGATAGGAAGTGCTCAGTGGAGCCCTACTTGGATTCTACTTACAACTACTTACATACGATACTAACACACTACATATTATTACAAATGGTTACACTCTAAACATCATTTAATTTGCTTTGTTGAAAGTAATCTAGCATATTAATTATATTATCGTCATGCTACAGTTATCAGAAAACAGAAAAAATGAAATATAGGAAGTTACGTTTTATTTAACCTCATGTTCGGGATCATTTTTTTTTTTATTGCAGCTTAATCCAGTCGATTTTATTCAGCCGAGACTGAGTCATCGGAACCGTTGTCGTCACCATCAACCCTGTCATGATTGGACCAAATAGAGTAGGGTTGCTATATCTGGACTGTCAAAGAACCGGACGCCTCCGCTGAAACCCGTGCTCCTCCCGCCCCCGCAACACACACTTTGGACCTTTGACGTTATGAAACCTTATATATATATCTATATCTATATATATATATATATATATATATATATATATATATATATATATATATATATATATATATATATATATATATATATATATATAATTTATAATATCTATCTATCAATATCTAATTATCTATATCTATCTATATATCTGAAATTCCAGACTTTTGCAGAATTTTTAAAATTCCTCCCGACGAAGAGTTTGACACCTAAATGCAGGACATGCCGGGAAAATCCGGACGTATGACAGCCTTAAACTAGAGCACTTTGTTCTTCCTAGTCAGACATTCCTGTACAACTGAAAACCTGTCTTAATGCAATGTGTTCAAAACAGTAACAGTACAATCTCAAATACCCCTTGGTCTTAGTCACCGAGACATATCAACTGTACTCGTGATTCGGTAGCCAGTCTCTCTATCGGCACGTTGGGAGGATTCGGCGTGGAGGAGGGAGGGAGGGAGGGACGATTCGGTGTTACCTCGCCAAACAATCCGTGGAGGACACTTTCGGCGCCAACACTCTGCTCGAGCCCGGGTCGATGTATGCATGAACCTAATACTGCACGCGTGACGAATCCGATTTCCATTTCACATTTGCCGGAGAAAACCGAATTTGTCGCTACATTCAAATTTTCTCCTCGCTCCCCGGAATCACATCATAAAGATTTCAAGACGGATTGAAAAAGGAAGATCTACGTTGATAAAAGATCTCGTTTCCCAGGCGCTGCCAACGTAGTCGCTCGAGTTGTTTACACTTCATCAGCTGGGCAGTCAAGGGATTGCCAGAGTGCGCCATTTTACCATATGACAGACATTCTAATAAGACTTAAGTTAAATTAATTCGACGCTCGGGTAATTGAATTTGCGTATAAATTGAGGCAAAGATTTAGAAAATTCCTTAGGTATTCCTCCACCGGAGCTATTCATAATTCAAGGGGAACAGTTGAAAGGACGAGGATAAAACCGCCGACGGATGAATACAAAAACTCTCGCGCCAAATGAACGACTCCCACACTCCCGCCTCACTGACAAAGAGCCCCGACATCTCGCAAGCCAACACGCTCGCTCCCTACCGATTTCTGACCTCTTAAATAATTTCCGTTCATTAACAGAAGGGTGGTAGTGTCGTCTGTAACCCGAACGGCGCAACAGCGAGTTGGATCGATGCAGGGGTGGAGGGGGTGGGAGTGAAATTGGGCTTCGTATTGCCTAATTTGACTGGCGGCTTCGGAAAGGGAAATCCAATGCTCGCTCAGCTTTAATCTCGTTACTACGAAAGGTCACTTCCTAACTTAAATAAAAGCGTTTGGAGATAACAGAAAATATAATGGCAGAGGAGTGTAGTGAAACAAACTGGAACTCACATTTACTAATATGACTCCCCGCTCCGCGAAGAGAAATTGCGCGATCCCGCAACTTCAACCTCGTCACTATGAAGGATCGGCTCTAATATGAATAAAAACAGTTGTGGAGTAGCAATAATAAGTCGACAATATTGCCTAATCTGACTTTTGGAAAAAAAGAGGGGGAAATAATTAGATGTAACCCGTCACTGAGAGCGGTCCTCCCTTAAACTTAAAGGCGTTTGGATTTAGCAATAATGTAATGAAAATAAAGTCATTGCATTGTATTGTTGTATCTGACTGGCTGCTCCGGAAAGTGAAAATCCAATACTAACTCAACATGAACAGCGTCACTGATACTCCCCCAAAGCTGGAACAAAAAATACTTGGAGGTAGCAAGAATATGGAACGGTAGTGAAGATTGCATTTAACTTCTTCACAAAGAGATGTCGCCCCTCACCTGAATAAAATCGCTTGGGAAAAGCAAGAATAACTGGAAAACATTGTACTAAGGAAACAACAAAGGACTGTTTTCACTCCTTATACAAGGTGACGTTCCCTATAAGCTGTTTTTTTTTCCTTGATGATAACAAGAATAAAGTGAAAGACATAACTGTACTGAAAGGGTTAATGGAGACAAGCCTTTCACTAAGAGATATCCACAGACCTGTGTTATTGCATGAGGACCCAAGGGAAAAAAAAATGAGAAGGAAGTCAAACAGTCGACTCCCTTTGCTCAGTAGAGAAAGCAAAAGGATGTCACTGTACTGAAGGGATAGGAAGAGATTTTTTCTAAGTTTCACTGAGAAGTATCCCCTTAGGGACAAAGTGTCTGTTAGAAACAAAAAATAAACCCGATATACTGCAGAGGGATCATCAAGAAGCGGCACGGGTAGCCACTTCCAAAATATTCTTTTAAGTGTTCAACTTTCCAAGAACTTCCATCTCACTGGCTAACTCATGCTATTTAGCCGTAATGAATACTAGCTTAAGTAAAGATAAATCAACAGCCAAGTGGTAAAACTCGTATTATGCAAACGAGTGCCGGAAATTTACGTTGCGACTTAGTCAAGGGCACAAGTTCTTCCACTAATCCACTGCGTCTACTTAAGGCTTAGGACCTGTCCGTCACATTCCTCCTCGACACATCATTATTAGAATCATGTTTAGGAAAAAGAATCATACCAGCCCTCTTTCAGTTGAGGAATCTCAGACAGAAGGTAAGAAGTAGCGTACATGAAATATGCGAACTTTTGTCCCTGGCTGTACCTCCCTCGTCAGAAACTATACAATGCCCTAAGGATTTTTGAAGTTTACTAAGATATATTTTATGTAAAAGATGGAAGGTCGTGATATATCGGCGCAGTATTTATTTATATAAATATATATTTTTTGTAAGCTATACCTGCGTCCTAGATGGAAAATCAGCCTGTTCATTTTGCTTATAGCTGGAGTACGATGACGTGATTTTAACTGTATAACGTCTACCAAACGATACTATTCAGGCTCGGAAGACCACCCGAAGTGAAGACGTTGATGGATTTTTTTTTTTTTTTTAACCTTTCGCGACGAAAATGCCTTCCCGAAAGTAAAACTCTCTGGCTGTAACACAAACAAAATTTAGAGTTTCATTGTTTTATGGACATTATTCCCTTTGTTCAGTGTGATTTTACCTAAGCTAAAAAGGAGAAAATGAGTTAGTGTGCCAGAAAACGCAAAAGACTTACTCTGCTGGAAAGGGTGCGGCATTGTTAAAATACGGCTCTGGCGGGAAGGCGAAGTCTAGTTGGTATGGATGCCTGGAATTCATGCTCTCGTAGTATTTGCACTTAATTTTGGGTGGGCACGGGGGGGGGGGGAGGCAATTGATTCTCTCTCCCTTGCTTACATTTCTACCCTCCGTCTTCCCTTATCACCCCCTCTACTCTCCTAAACCTCTCTCCGCTCATCCTTCCCTTTCCCCTTTTACCATCTCTTTACCTTCCTCTTCCCCTCATCCTTCCTCATTTTCATGCTTCCTGGAGCCAACATGATATTATGACTCACTGTCGATGGTCTCTGCATCAAAACAACACAAACTGAAGACTTTCATCACAAATACAACATGCACATTGCACCCCTACAAGAAAACCTCACACGCACTCACAAGACTCCACATATCTGACGCTACTCACACTTCTGCAAAGACAGAACTGATACCCATGGAGAAGTCCTCATCACTTACATTTACTGATCCATCCTCTGTACAGACGCAACACAGAAAACACAATCACTCGCCCTAGAAAAAAGAACACAAACAAGAAATCAATATTCTTTACATTTGCATTTCCCCTGACACATCCCACGCCGTACCATTTCAGTACAGTCCTCAACTCCTTTCCCTAACACAGGCACACAGTTCCATATTTGCTGAGAACTTTAACGCTGAAAACACAGCCTCCTACGAATACAACTAATCGCTGAAGCATCGACACTACAACACAATTCAATATGTTCATTCTCAGAGACACTTCCCAATACGCTTACATCCCACGTCAAGGACTCTGATATTCCTCCTCACCGGACACCATATTCAGCTTGCTCACACTTTCACATAACACCATCTGGGAATGGAACCCAAATTCCCTTAAGAACTTATCATCACCAACAGAATACACTCCAACCCAGAGCAATCATACATCAAATACACAAAATCCAAGAAAGCAAACTGGACAAAATTCACCAAAGAAATAGAACATCACGTCGCCACAGTAAACAACACACTTGTCACCGGCATCGACATGCAAATTTTTTAATTTAACATCATAATTAACGTAGACAAGCACCATATTCAGCGAGGCAACAGAAGACACTACAATCCAGACTTTACACTGAAGAATGGTCACCTCATAAAACAATGCGACTCACTCAAGCACAACTCCCCTTACCCCCTTACACACACACACACACACACACACACACACACACACACACACACACACACACACACACACACACACACACAGGAAGCCATCACATGGCTCCAGCAATTAAACAATGAAACTCGAACACAAGCCCCTCTCTTCTGTACAAAACACTTAACAACAATACCAATTCGCAGCCAAACACCTCCAAGACCCGTGTCACCATCACTACCAACACCTAGCACATCCCGCCTTATGAAGATATGCTCGTGGACCACCATACAAGCGTAAGTCACTTTACACCAACAAACACTGAGTCAGGAAAACAAGCTTTTCTGAACAGGCAGTCCTTTCCACTCGACCACAAGGTAACACTCTCCACTCACGAATAGACATTGTCAAGAAAAGAAAGAACTCAGTAAGCACAGGGCCGGATGGCTTAGCAACCTATACCTGAAACAGTGCACCACACAGCATCCAGGCCTTTACAAAACATTGGTAATTTCTCTTACGCAAAATTGTAGCATCCCCAGCAGCTGGAAGTACATTCTTTATCATACAAGTTCATAACATTACTCACCACATTATCCAAAACAACCGAACGCCTAATTCTTAAAGTGACATCTCGTGTCCACCATGCTCCCTCGCAACACGGCTTTCAATCACTACATCTACACTACTTTACTAATCAACCTCAGACAAGAAGAATCTGATGACATCAATTCTGCACAATGTACACATTTTAATCCAGTAAACATTAGGATACCCTTTGATGCCATCTCCCGATGAAAACTAGTCATTAAAATATACAGCACAAACATGAAGAACACCACCAAATGCTGGCTTGCCAGAAACTTCTCTGGTAGACAAGCACATGTAATACTTGAGGAAAAATCATCACAAACATAACTTTCCCAACGAAATTCCACAAAGCTCGTCCTCTGATCTACTGTACATTCTTCAACCTATACTTCCATGACTTTCCCACACCCCAACCACGAACAAACATTACCACATGTGCAGATGACATTACAATAACAAGTTACACCACATCAAAGACACAGCCAGCACGCACTAAAATGACTGTCTCAACATACTTCAGGCATGGGTCGAGGACAACAGGCTGACGGGTGTTTCAGCCAAATACACCACTACACTCATCATCAGCAGCAAGCATGAGCAAAGGTACTCCTCTTACATCACTCTCAACAGTACTGTTTATCTGTGACACACACCCCTTCCACTAAAATTCTTGGAGCAACATAGGACACGGGGCTCACCTTGAGGGACCACGTGTACAGTCGCCTTCACTTCTAATTACTACACCGACTTGTGGCGTCTTGGTAGATGAGGCACCACTGTGTTTGTTTACATCGTGGTATTAAGATGCGAATGAGTTGGAAGAACCCCGGCATAGTGGTCAGGTACTGACAGCTACATTGCTATGATTTGTGTAGTGCTTATATTATATAAAACATGTAATGTAAGTGAACATGTGCCTGTAATTCGAGCTTAATTTAAGGTGATGGTGTTAGGACCAATCAGGGAGTTGGATGATTCGTTGTGGATGTTCAGGGGTGCTGTTGGTCCGAAGCAGGCCTTGCTTTACTGAATGAAACGCGGACAGACATAAGACTTGCCTAGCGCAACATATAATGGAGGATGAACATATTCATCCTACCTATCTATCTACCTATCAATCTATATATCTACATAATATCTGTATCTATATATCTATATATAACTATCTCTCTCTCTCTCTCTCTCTCTACATAATTATATATATATATATACTGTATATATCATTATAAAAATAGGGAAATTATGATGCAGGAACAATGCCCGGAATGCAATTTAGGTAAGACTAGGAAGTGAAGTCGCTAATGAAACTGTTCCACATTGGGAAAAAGTATAACGGTGTTCTTAAGACAGAAGAAAGAAGATCGTGATAATGTTGGATAACTTTTACCTGGTCGTGGTGTAGTGGAATGCTGCCTGACTCTCATCTGAGAGTCCCGGGTTCGATTCCCGGCATGGTGGTAATATATTGGAGGATCTTAAGAGAGCACTGCCGTAACGGCCTAGTCCTCCTGGGCTAGTGTCGTCAAATTCATAATATCTGAAAAACTTCCGCCACACAAAGCCTGTCTCCCAGCCACATAAAGCCTGTCTCCCAGTATTCTTCCATCTCTTCGTTCTCCTTCTCTCTGTTGCGCCCTCCACCTGTGATGCTTATATCCATTTCACCAGTCCTACTATCCATGAATTCCACATTATCAGACCACTTCAGCACTCCTTGATCAGCTCTTACAGTATCTACCAGATTACACTTTCCTCCATGTATCTCACTTTCATCTCTAACTAGTTACACCACCATACTGCGTTATTGTGCTCAGACAATTCGGTTCCAGCAAGCCATTTGTACTAAGTATGCTGTCATGAATCTAGTAAAAATCAAGCTATAAAACTATAATCAGGTATTTGTACACAATCAAATTCAGTACAATGTTCAGTTAACATACTTGGATACAATATTATATACATTATAACACCAGGCGACTGAAACAAAAGGCATTTTCGTGCGTAGTGGTAAGCAACATCAGAAATGGTTGACAGATTGACAACAGCGAAACTATCACCAACATTAATGAAATGGTCATGTATTTAGCCAGAATAGCCATACCGGTAGATTTTGCTGCCCGCTAGAGGAGAATGAAGTTTATCATTAAAATTTGAATCCCACTCCAAAAAAAAATACCCACAGTATTCATATTTCACGGCCAAGGTATACGGAATAGACCTACTTATATATATATATATATATATATATATATATATATATATATATATATATATATATATATATATATATATATATATATATATATATATTTGGACTGACCAAACGATGACGACCAAGGACCGGACAAAGGACATGGTAATTGGAACTTGGAATGTAAGGGGAGCGAATGATGAGGTGAAAGAGAGAGAGATTGTCCAGGTGCTTGAGGGTGCGAAAGTGGATGTATGTGGAATAACTGAAACAAAATGGAGAGGAGAAAGTGTGAGAAAATGGGAGTATGGATGGGGTATACGTGCAGGAGTAGGTGAGAATGAGAGGGCAAAGGAAGGAGTATGTATAGTTGTGAGTAAAAGATGGAAGAGGAGCATAAGACAGTATGGATCAGTTGGGTCAAGGATTGTGTGGGTAAAGTTGAAAGTTGGAATACAAATGTGGGCGATTGTGTGTGTGTATGCACCAACGCAAGATCGTGCTAGAAGAGTGAGAGAAGAGTTCTGGACAAATGTAGAAGTGTGCATGGAAAAGTTTGGAAGGAATGAGAGAGTGTTTTTGATTGGTGATATGAATGGTAAAGTTGGGAATGTGAAGGTGGATGGAATAGTTGGTGTGTGGGGTGTGCCTGCTGAGATAGATGAGAATGGGAGTGCGTTAGTGGATATTTGTGTTGGGAGGGGGTTGGTGATAGCCAATACCCTCTTCAGGCATAAAATGATCCACAGGTATACATGGCGAGTGATGAGAAGGGTGGGTGGTGAACTGAATGAAAGGAAGGCAATGATTGATTATGTGTGTGTGGATGAAAGGATGCGAAGATGTGTAAAGGATGCAAGAGTGTATAGAGGCTGGGGGAGTGGACTTTCTGACCACTACTTGGTGGTGGCCAGAATTAGAATGCAAGTAAGATGGAGGAATAGAAGAAGGGAAAGACGAGAGGAAGGAGTAGTTGCAAGGAGAGTGGAAAGGTTACAAGAGGATGAGAAAAAGGCAGAGTATAAGAGAGAAGTGGAGGAACGATTGGGCAAATATGAATTGGAGCAGATGGGAGACGTGGAAGGTGTGTGTAAGATATTTACAGAAGAAATATATGCAGCATGTGATGTGGTGTGTGGAAGGAAGAGAAGACGGAGGGGGGTGCAAGGAACAGCATGGTGGACTGAAGAGGTGAAACAGGCTGTGGCACAAAAGAAGAAAGCATACAATGAATGGATGAGAAATAGGGGCGTGGAAGAAGTTGAGAGACGGAAGAGAGAGTTACATGTAGAAAGAAAGAGAGAGGTGAAAAGATTAGTAAGAGAGAGTAAGAAGAGAGTGGATGAGGAATTTGGAAGGAATTTGAGTGTAAAGTGGAGGGAATGTAAGAAAATGTTCTGGAGAGAGGTGAAAAGAGTAAGACAGGGTGGAAGTGAAGTTAGCAGGGGAGTGAAAGATAAAAATGGTAGATTACTAGTGGAGAAGGGAGAAAAAGTGAGCAGATGGAGAGAACACTTTAAGGAATTGTTGAACGTAGAGGATGGAAGTAATGCGAGTATAAGTGGCTGGGGAATGGCTGGAAGGAGGAGGGAGGTGAGAAGACAGGAAGAAATCAGTAGGATAGAAGTTGTGGAAGCAATGAAGAAAGTTAAATCGGGGAAAGCCCCAGGAATTGATGGAGTGTGTGGTGAAATGCTGAAGTATGGGGGAGAGATAGTAGTAGAATGGATGTGGAAGATGTGCAGATTGTCCTGGGAGGAAGGTAGAGTCCCGGAGGATTGGAAGTCAGGTATAATTATTCCCCTGTACAAAGGAAAAGAAGTGTGTGGTAATCAGAGGGGCATTTGTCTTCTTAGTATAATAGGAAAAGTGTATGGTAGGATACTTATAGCCAGAGTTAGAGAAAGAACAGAGTAATTAGTTGGAGAAGAACAAGGAGGCTTTAGGAAGGGAAGAGGTTGTGTAGATCAGATATTCATTCTTAGATCTTTAGTGGAAAAGTTTCTAGAGAAGGGAAAGAAGTTGTATGCGGCTTTCATGGATTTGGAGAAAGCATATGACAGGGTGGATAGACAAGGATTGTGGAAAGTGTTAAGAATATACGGAGTAGATGGGAAGTTGTTGAATGCTGTGAAGAGTATGTACGATGGTGCGAAGGCTGCAGTGCGTGTGGATGGTGAACTAAGTAAATTTTTCTCTTTGAAAGTTGGTTTGAAACAGGGATGTGTCATGTCCCCATGGTTGTTCAATCTGTACATGGATGGGGTAATAAAAGAGGTACAAGGTAGGGTAGTGGATGTTGGAGTGGCCCTGGTGAGAGAGGATAGTGTTTGGAAACTCCCTGTACTGTTGTTTGCAGACGATACTGTGTTGTTGAGTGAAGACGAAGGAGAGCTGCAAGGCTTGGTGGATGAGTTTGAGAGTGTGTGTAAGAAACGGAATCTAAAGGTGAATGTAGGGAAGAGTAAAGTGATGGTCTTTGAGAGAGGTGAAGTTAGTGAATGTACAGCGAGGTTGGATGGTGAGGAATTGGAAAATGTCAGTACGTTTAAGTACTTGGGTAGTGTGATAAGTAAGGATGGAGGTTTGGAGGGTGAAGTGCTTGAAAGGGTACAGCAAGGAAGAAAGGTTGCTGGTTCTTTGAAAGCAGTGATAAGAAACAGGGAAGTGAGCATGGAAGTGAAAAAGTTACTACATGACAGTATTGTGATACCAACTCTAACGTACGGAAGTGAATCTTGGACATTGTTGGAAGGACACAAGTCAAGAGTGAGAACAGTGGAAATGAGTTATTTAAGAGGAGCCTGTGGAGTCACGTGGAGAGACAGGCTGACGAATGAGGATAAAAAGGAGCGTTGTGGTGTTGACGTGGATGTGATAGGAACGTTATGAGGAACACACTGAGGTGGTTTGGCCATGTGGAGAGGATGGAGGGTGAAAGACTGACGAAGAGAGTGTATGTGAGAGGTGGAGGGGGGAAGAGGGAGGGGGAGGCCGAGGATGAGATGGAGGGATGGGGTGGAGAGGTATATGAGAGAGGGGCTGTGAGTTGGGAGCAGGGCAGTGAAATGGCGGGGGACAGGGCGACTTGGAGGCGATTTGTTTGTGGCCACCCCAAACGAGATTGAGGCGTCTGGAAATATATATATATATATATATATATATATATATATATATATATATATATATATATATATATATATATATATAATCGCGTAGGCATCGAAGACCATGTAACACGGCATGGGCCCTAACTCTCGACCTTATGGACGGCGAGTCAGCGCTCTACTGACTGAGCGACTAGGCTCACATTAACAGCATTACCTGACTCACTCAACATACAGTACTAGGAGCATTTGGTAATCCGCAACAATATAATATGAAAAAGGAAAACTGAGACTTTAGATCATAGACAGTTTATTGATGTGTTTAGTAATGGGTCCATCCTCCCTCCTGCACAATAACATCACGGAATCTATCAGGCATGCTGGAGACGACATTTCTTACAATGTGAGGCTTTCGCCGCAGAGATTCTCTTTCTTGCCGTATATGTTCCATCAACTGCTCGGCTGTCCTCTCTCTTTCTGGCTCCCATGTGTTGACCATATTCGCCCAGATACTTTCAATTGGGTTGCAGTCGCAACCATTGGTAGGCCAGTCCAAGAGCTGAAGATTTCCATGTGTAGCAAACCACTCCTGGACTGCACGTGCCATGTGAAATCGGCACCGATCATGGATAAATATGGTGGGACCTGGTGGGAAGGGATGTCGCTCCTGCAGGGAAGGTAGGAAAAATTCCTTAAGAATTTCCAAATACTTCTGGGCTGTGAACCGTCCCTCTACTCACGTAATATTTCCCACTCCATGGATAGATACCCAGCCCCATACATTGCACACTTTATGTCCACATTTGGTCTCGTAGGTGTTTGGGCACTCGATTATAGCTAAACAAAAAAAGAATATTACGTTATAGGAGTTAGTTTTGGTTCTGGCTTCCGTCTTTAGTTGAAAGCTACCCTACTTTGATTGGAAAATGCTTAAATATATAATTAAAAAAATACTGTAGTATAGAAGGAATAACAGTTACCTAGTCTAGTGAATAGGTGGAAGCAGTGTTTCTTATATTTTCTTGCATTATTTTACCTTACAGACTATGGGTGGTAAATGCTATACTACAATTTAAACACTCATTTATCCTTCCCAGATGTTCTGGGTAACCAGTTCATTGGTCAACAAAATTATCGTTCCTGTTAAGTAATAGATAAGTATATTACCATAAAGTGATTTTTTTAACTTGACAAACCATTCGCATTGTTGCTGATGTAATTTTGTGAGCCTGTTTCACAGTATTAGTTCGCAGACCTAATCGTAAGTGATTCATGATATTATGGTGTATGTATTACAGTAATACAGCCGTTTTTTTCTAGCTGGCGCAAGTTTCGGCGATCGACATACCCACGACCATTCCTGGGAAAGTAATACAGATTCACTTGATCCTTCCACATACCCATTCCAAACATTTTCCCCCTCTCGTGAAAATTGCGCAAATATAGGATCAGCCTAAAAAAGAAAATTATGAAGGTTAAATTAAAAGAAAACTGTGAAATTATAAGTGTTTAAACCCAGCAAGGGATCTCTCTTCATTCGTCTGCAGGCGCCTGTGTAACCATACCGAATTTTATTTATCCACCGCAGAGTTATCATTTTATTGTAATTTTGATTACATTGCGTGAAAATTCAGACTTTCTTACGTTGGATGACCTACTTTTAATACCAAAAAGGAATAACCATTAAATGTGACTTGGGAGATGTTACTTTTGCGGGCAATAATGAATACGGGAGTGTGATGTTTTTAACTCCCCAGCAGGGAATGTCGATTGCCGAGATTTACTCCATCTCTCTCTCTCTCTCTCTCTCTCTCTCTCTCTCTCTCTCTCTAAAGCGATATGAAACAGTGGTTGCGGCAGTGCTTTTAGTTCAAACATCAATACATTAGTGCCCGTCCACACCAGTGGGCAGTGCCCGACAGGGAAACATTGCTACCAAATCACATTCCAATTCACATATTTAGAGGGTGGGTGGCGGGCACGAGTGTAGATGACGTCATAAGCAGGGAAACCACGGGCAAACCATTGAAATGCCCCTGCCCGTTGTTGAGGCACTGCCTGCTGGGCTGTTGCCTGGTATGTAGCCAATGGCCACCGGGGACTTCTCGATCTGGAAACACTGCTAAAAAGGCGAGAGATGTCCACACGAGCGGGCTGTGCCCGTCGGACACTGCCCTCTCGTGTGGACGGGACCTTAAACATCCTAGCAGGTATTATTTCTCCTCCACACATAAACCCTACCATGATCGGGCGATCGGGGAGTTTTCTCGTCAGAGAAAACCCGTGACCAGAAATCTAGCCTTTGGTTCTCATATTGGCGGGCAAATTCCAGCCTGGCAGCACGATGCTCTTCTTTGAGGCTCTCCTTTTTCGCGGGAACCCTATGATGTATTCTCGCCTCATGTAACCTCCGACGGACTGTAGGGAGAGATGCTTTTAGTCCAAGTCTCTCCCGGAGTGCCACTGCAAATTTTGTTAGTGGTGATTCCTGTGTCGCACATAGTAACGCGTCGTCCTGCTGGCGCTTCGTCACTTGTGAGCGTGGTCGATTTGCTGTGGAATGCAGTTTTTTACGTTGTCAGACAATCGAAAGTATGTCGATCTCTCTGTAAACATATTCCTACTTCCTTGAATGAGTAGTTAGGGCAGATTAGTATTACACTAAGTGGGGTTATGTGTGGGAAAAGTTTCCGTTTTGAGTTATACGAGAGCCTTTGGGGTGTGTAGGAGATTCAGTAATAGTAATGTTGTGGCCCTCAAGGAAATGATACGTATGCAAACTCTCATTAACATTTACGTGTTGTCTCTTTTAGGGTGAGGCGGTGATTTAGGGACAATATCGGTGTCCCTCATAATGTAGGATAGATGAAACCCACGAACTGACAAACTTCTTTGGAAGATTTACAACCCCAGTTCCTATTTATTATATTACGTATTCAGTGTTTCTAAGGGATGTATACATTTATCAGGTATACACGTATGTCAGAAAGAGATAAAGCTTAAAAATATAATTTAAATAGCACTGGCAAACAGTTATAAACCTTTCTTGGTAGAAAGCCATGTCATGTGCAAAGGTTCCAGTCTCCCCGAGGGGGCTGGGTTCACAGACTCATGTAATACCATGAAGGTGGACAAACTTGTCACCATTCACTTGAAAATCTGGACCACGACAGCCTATCCACGGGCCCTTACCTAAACGTGGTGGGCAATATGGGAAAGCTACAAATACAATAATAACTTTCTAGAAGGGCCCAGCAATCCTTTGCGATGGTATGCACTCCATTTGAATTATCCATTATCCGGATCCACTCCAGAATTTAAAAAGTTATTTCCTGGCCCATGGCCCATCCCTCAGCCAAGTTTCATGAATATCCATTCAGTAGTTGACGGATGCATGCGCTCTATAGGGTGCCCCTTTAACCAGATGCACTCCAAAGTTTAATGGGTTCTTCCTACCTCATGCTCCATCCCTTCAAGTTTTATGAAAATCTGTTCATCAGTTTTTGCGTAAAAGACACACACACACACACACACACACACACACACACACACACACACACACACACACACACACACACACACACACACACACACACACACACACACACACACACACACACACACACACACACACACACACACACACACACACACACACACACACACACACACACACACACACACACACACACACACACACACACACACACACACACACACACACACACACACACACACACACACACACACACACACACACACACACACACACACACACACACACACACACACACACACACACACACACACACACACACACACACACACACACACACACACACACACACACACACACACACACACACACACACACACACACACACACACACACACACACACACACACACTCAGACACACGCACACACTCAGGCACGCACATGAGCACACTCAGAAATACACACGCACACAAACACACACACACACACACACACACACACACAGACAAATACACAGACAAACACACACACACACACACACACACACACACACACACACACACACACACACACACTCAGACACCTCTCCCACACAGAGAGAGAGACACACACACACTGAGACACACACACTAAAACACACACACATGCACACTCAGAAAGACCGACACATATAGACATACAGACTGACATGCAGAAAATAAACCTCCTGGCGGAGGTAACAATAGGGCATATTTACTGCCCTTCGATAACAATAGAGGAATGTGGCTAAATTAGTTCAATAATTAAAAATAGTGCAAGAGGAATGCAGTGTTATTCACAGTATGACTACATACCCTGATCAGTCAGATCTCCACATTCTTGCCATCTTCGTATCCACTTTGCCACAGTCCTAGTTGGTATGCCTGATTCGTTGGCGACGGCCCAGATACTTAATCCACTCTCTCAAAGACCGATGATCTGTCCTCGTACTGCAACCTCGCTGTTACTTCTGTCCATGACGAACACCTTTGACTGGCGTTGCATTACTTATGATGCCCAAATAAAAGTTCGGTTTGCCCATGGTTGGCTGCCTTCTACGCCTGATAATAAATATGATTGGCTACTGCCCCTTTAGTTCTTAAGGACCGCTGGGTTTCGTATACGTCGCTCTAGGTGGTTCAAATTACGAGTATACTATGCCCATGATAACATACCAGCTTTTATTTGTCATGGTGGCCAGCCTGAGCTACCTGGGTGTGGGATATTAGGTATTATTGTGTTACACCACCGCATTTCATCACTGCTTATTTTCCTGTAAATGTTACTTTTTTTTTTTTTTCCAACTGTAGAACAGTTTCATAAATTACTTCGCATCCATGTCATACCTTAATTGCTTTCTTGTCATTGTTCTTGCATTATTCTTTCGATGCTATATATGTATAAATAAATAAATATTATATATATATATATATATATAATTCACTCATCTAATCCTTTGTTATCCATGAGCAGCGTAGGAGCCGGGGCCTAGGCAAGTAGGTCCTGACATTTATGGTGAGGTTGATCGGCCTCACTCATCCCTGAGTCGCAATACATGAGTAGTAAACCCCAACAACCCCTTGGATATAAATCTACACAGTCTCAATCGATTGGAGCACCATAATTAACCACTAAACCACTAGGCGTCATAATTTGGTTATATGGTTACCACCTAGCGTAGTAAATGGTTTCCTGGTGTAGTACAGGAAACCATTTAACTCGTCACTCAGTGTAAAGTCACCCATAGGTAGGAGGAAGAGGAAATAATGAAGGAAAGAAAGGCAGAAGAGGGAGGAAGGACGGACAGTCGGACAAGAGGAGAGGGCAGGCACCCAAGAGCAGCATTACATCGAGTGAGTGGATGTTGCGCGTCCCCGCCTACCATCAATATATATATATATATATATATATATATATATATATATATATATATATATATATATATATGATGAATATGTTCATCCTCCATTATACGTTGCGCTATACAAGTCTTATTTTGGCCCGCGTCTCATTTAGTAAAGCAAGGCCTGCTTCGGCCTAACAGCACCCCTGAACATCCACAACGAAGCATCCAACTCCCTGATTGGTCCCAGCACCATCGCTTTAAATTAAGCTCGAATTACAGGCACATGTTCAATTACATTACATGTTTTATATAATATAAGCACTACACAAATCATAGCACTGTAGCTGTCAGTACCTGACCACTATGCCGGGGTTCTTCCAACTCATTCGCGTCTTAATACGACGATGTAAACAAACACACTGGTGCCACATCTACCAAGACGCCACAAGTCGGTGTAGTAATTAGAAGTGAAGGCGACTGTACAACAAGAGACTGAGCAACCGCAGGCTCAAGGCAGTCAGAGCACTGGGAGAGACAGTGTTGATATGAGCGACACACAATTCTATATGACGACAGCCTCTACTAATTCAGAACATCCATGTCACTGTGACAGAACCACACAATGCAACCACAGAAACATTACCAGATCGTCTTCAACATTCCTTTTCTAGACATTTCAACCCTAACAATGAAAAAACACCTATATATTCATTTCACGCACAGGGCAATGCAACATGATCAGAGCACTGTATTACAGAAGGTTACGAGAGTTAAGGAGGTAGCTTCACACCGGGGGAGCACTGGGCCAAAATGTGTCTCTACTTCCGTTTGACGTCATGTCAGATCGGGTGCTTCCATTTCACGGGTGACTTGTTGTTGTTGATGATTCTCTCCTCAATTCGAGGAGACCGGGCCTTGCTGTAGCCCGGTTGCTGGTGGTTGTCTTGAGTAAAGGTAAGGGGGAAGACAGGGCCTGGGGAATGCCCAGCACACACGCCCTGTCTCCTGGCTGAGTTGCGGTGTGTGTCACGGGTGACGTTATAACCAATTATTTATCTAATAAGTAAACTTATAATAGGGAAATTACTGGTATTATCAAAGAAATGTGCGATCATTTGCTACTATTTTATACGGGTCGATATTCAGATACTTCTTGTATTTAAAATTGTGTAAAAACTAACTTTCCTATTTAAATTTGGCATGCCAACATTCTGTCTTTCCCTCTCTGACCCTCTCCCCATTCACTCTTCGTCTGCATGCTGTAGATATCATATTATTTTCTCCTTCATTTTTCGGCCTCTCTCTCTCTCTCTCTCTCTCTCTCTCTCTCATTTGACGTCACGTCACGTCACCTACGCTGACGCAGGCGGGGACCTTCCTCTTCAACTCTCTTTACCTTGGTGTCACAAGTTCCCTCAACCTACATTCATCCATCGAAGGTATCCTAAAACAAAGGTAGCCAAGTACAACTGGCTAGGTTCAGATCGGGACATACCAAGCTCTTCCCAGTTACCGTCTTAGATTCGAGCTGGGTAGAGTTATAAATGATATGGAAACTGATAACGGAAGGTTTTAAGAAGAAACTGATATGGAAGGAAAACTTCAGAATATTGTAAACGATTTTTATGATGGCAGTTATGCATGTGTAAGGGTAGGTGAGTGTCTAAATAAATTGTCTTGCATACCAGTTTTAGTGTGAGACAAGTGAATGTGATGCCTTCGTGCTATTGTCAGTATAGATATGGGTCGAGTTATGAAAGAGGTCAAAACTCGAGCTGGGGAGTGGGGTAATGATGATAACTAATAGAGGAGGGTGGAATATTGCAAATTTAATGCACGCGGATAAAGTTGTGTTGCTTGTTAATAGCACTATCATTACAGATTGGTGTAAAATTCTGTCAATCTACTGTATATGACGTGCTTTAGAAGTAAATATAGGTAAAAAGGAAAACAAAAACAATGTGATGGATGTTGAGAAATGAGATTCTCAGTGTTAAGTGTTGGCGAATGAATCGTAGTACAATACTTCGATGCAGTATTAGAAAAGAGAGGTAATTGTGTACACAGACAGTGTGAAGAAGAATCACTCGCGGAGTAGAAAAGTGGGTAGTGTAGTGAAGCCCTTTACAAGGGTACATCTGCCAACACTCCCGCGTGTTACAGGGGCACGAGGATTTCAAGAGACGTGGCACCACTGTGATTATTTAATTCGGAACAGTGCACGTGAGTGAAGCGCAGTAACCTCGGTATAGTTCCGTTAAGAAAAGATGTTTGTTATATGTAAGCTCCATTTCGCAAGGTTGACATTTCAACCCGAATTATTGGTATAATATACTTTGTTCTGGCTAAGGATAATAGTCGCCTTTATATGACGTATTATGACTGTCCACAGTTTTGAGGTGAAGTGACGTGTAAAGGAGGGTGGGGAGGGAGGGTGTTCCCCAACCCCACCTGGGGTAGAAGGGAGGATCCCCCACATGGAGTCGGAGACGGGAGGGAGGGTGTGCCGTAAGTTTCGCACGTGACATGGTGAGACGAAACCACATCTGCTTCATTACCGTCTATACAGAAACTCAGCAATACTGAACAATCGAAAAATAAATAGTAACTTCATGAACTATGTTTATGTGAGGAATAAATCATGATACAAAGGAAACACTATATGATTCAGTTTATGGATTAAGGAAATAATTTTATTACGCTGTATAATCATAAACTGTGGGTGAAACCATGCCCATGACTTGAGAAGACACTGATCCAGACTGACTTGTGGATGGCAGCCGTCAGAGATCAAGGTCAACCCACTCTAGTAGTGTTAATCTTATCTTTATAATGATTATAACATCTTAGGCTAAAAGGCTAAATAACATTGTGATCCTAGCGTTAACACCTACACTGAGACAA
Source organism: Coenobita brevimanus (assembly GCF_032717465.1). Classification (NCBI taxonomy): domain Eukaryota; kingdom Metazoa; phylum Arthropoda; class Malacostraca; order Decapoda; family Coenobitidae; genus Coenobita; species Coenobita brevimanus. Next base: position 18,239,584 of record NC_136974.1, on the reverse strand, counting down.
AAACTGATAATGGAGTTAAATTGCTTCAATACTAATGAAGGATTTTAATACACCAAATGAATGTGGTTAAGTGTATATGTATATATATATATATATATATATATATATATATATATATATATATATATATATATATATATATATAAAACGTGTGTGTGTGTGTGTGTGTGTGTGTGTGTGTGAGAGAGAGAGAGAGAGAGAGAGAGAGAGAGAGAGAGAGAGATTTACTCTTTGCCTATATCCTTATTAGCCTATATATATATATATATATATATATATATATATATATATATATATATATATATATATATATATATATATATATATATATATATATATATATATACACTTACAACATTCATTTGATGTATCAAAATCCTTCATTACGGTAGTTATTAAGCAATTTAACTCCATTATCAAGTTTTGTCTCAGTGTAGGTGTTAATGCTAGGATCACCATGTTATTTAGTCTTTTAGCTTACGGTGTTATACTCAATGCTGGAAACGCTACTAATAAAAAGTAGCGGTGCTCCCATTCCCGTTACTAGCTCGAAAAAGTAATGGCGTTACTGGTTTCACTACTTGATACGAAATGTAGCCGAAGGTACTGTACAGGAAAATGCTATTTACTGTATAATGTAAGAAATGTTCTTTTACATTGTTACCTAGTATACCTACTGAAAGTAACGTACGTAAATAAAAGGCAAAATAATGTGGTTTACCATTGTTACATATATAGGTTTATTATATTTTTTTCAGTTTGTGGTAGGTGGGGTCGCTCACCATCCACTCACTCGATGTAGTGCTGCTCTTAGGTGTCTGCCCTTTCCTCTCTTCCATCCCTCTTTCCTTCCATCCTCTTCTGTCTTTTTTTCCTTCATTTTTTCCTCGTCCTTCTGCCTACGGGTGACTTTACACTCCCTCTTCTGTCTTTCTTTCCATTCTTTCCTTTTCCTTCTGCCTGTGGGTGACTCTACACTGAGTGACAAGCCAAAAGGTTTCCTGTAGACAAGGAAACCATTTACTACGCTGGGTGGTAACCATATAATCAAATTTTGGCACCTGGTGGTTTAGTGGGTAATTATTGCGCTCCAGTCGGACTGAGCTGGTGAAGGTTTATATCCAAGGGATGGTTGGGGTTGATTGCTCATGTAATGCCACTCAGCGATGAGTGAGGCTGGTCACTCATCTTAAATGTCGAGACCAACTGCCTAGCCCCGGGCTCCTACGCTCCTCTTGGGGCAATGTAGGATTAGTTGATGATGATGATGATGATATTTTCAGTGATACCTATTTTAGATATGTACGAAAACGAAAGTAAAAATGAACTGGGGCTTTCTTTTAAAGGCTATTTATACAATAGCATTTTTTTTTTTCATTACTTTAAACTGAAAGTAACATACTGTTACGAAATAATAACGTAGTAAGAATTAGTCTGAAAGAGAGAGGAGGAGAGAGCGGAAGTTTGAGACGGGGATACTTAGAGGTGTGAGTGTGTGTGTGTGTGTGTGTTGCCTACATCTAGCTGACATCCTTATTTATCTTTACTTAATTTAAATGGTCGATAATTAACTAGTAAATTCCTGTCTAATTATTGCACATTACTAATAAATAATAATTAATAAACTACTTATGTAGAACAAACATCAATAATTGACAAAATTGACGAAAGTATTATTTTTCATTATAATACAACCAAACCGTCGGCATATCTGTTTGTACTCACCGACTCCGGGCCTGTATTCGTCGCGTGAGTAGCGAGGAGCGCGGTAACGCATTAGTACAGCCAAAAAGTAGCGGCGCTCTCAGTTCCGCTACTGGCTAAAAAAGGTAATGGCGTTACCACCATCGCTATTAAAATAGTAGCGGCGCTATTCCCAGCTGTGGTTATAGTCATCAAAAAGATAAGATTAACACTACTAGAGTGGGTTGACCTTGATCTCTCACGGCTGCCATCCACAAGTCAGTCTGGATCAGTGTCTTCTCAAGTCATGGGCATGGTTTCACCCACAGTTTATGATTATACAGCGTAATATTTCCTTAATCCATAAACTGAAACATATAGTGTTTCCTTTGTATCATGATTTATTCCTCACATAAACATAGTTCATGAAGTTACTACTTATTTTTCGATTGTTCAGTATTGCTGAGTTTCTGTATAGACGGTAATGAAGCAGATGTGGTTTCGTCTCACCGTGTCACGTGCGAAGCTTACGGCACCCCCCCCCCCGTCTCCGACTCCATGTGGGGGATCCTCCCTCCTACCCCAGGTGGGGTTGGGGAACACTCTCCCTCCACTTCCACCCTCCTTTACACGTCACTTCACCTCAAAACTGTGGACAGTCATAATACGTCATATAAAGGCGACTATTATCCTTAGGTAGAACAATGAAAATTATACCAATAATTCGGGTTGAAATGTCAACCTTGCGAAATGGAGCTTACATATAACAAACATCTTTCCTTAACGGAAATATACCGAGGTTACTCCTCTTCATCCACGTGAACTGTTCCGAAGTAGATAATCACAATGGTACCACGTCCCTTGAAACTCTCGTGCCCCTGTAACACGCGGGAGTGTTGGCAGCTGTACGTAGGTCTGAGAATGGAGTCTGCAAGAAGATTGCATGAACGTGTGTTAGTGCTCAAATTAACATACAAGTATGAACTACTGTTATCTCACGAGTGTGAAAAGCCAAGGATATGAACCGTGGATATGAGAATTCTAAGGAGTCTGTATGGAGTGCGTTGATCATATAGGTAAGAAGCAATAATATAATTAGCGAAAGATATGAAGTAAAGTGGTTTTCCTCAGCTGAATAAAATCGTTAGCTGTTAGCCAGAATAAAACGTTTGAGCAAATATATAATAAAAAAATGGCTCATCGAGATTATTATTTTTTTTTTCCCCCCAGAACTAAATAACCTGATATTAACGTGAATAAAATACACAAAATCGTCCACAACAGCGAAACAATCAATGTTAACATAATTATTGCCAGCATTATATTAACATGAAAATAATCGCTGCTAAAATTCTCGTGATATAGTTGTCGCACGAACCATTCTAGTCAAATAAATGAGGCCGGGCATTATTCATCGTTAAACACTGTGCGGTACATGAATAATTAATGATGTACAGTACTCTCAAGCCTCAATCATCCCTCATATCTCGTGCTGCGGCCACTAATTTTTGGCGTCAATACCACAGTGTAATGGGTTTATACGCTATCATATAAACATTGTTTGGGCCAAAACCATGAAGTGTGGGTTAGATTCCCCTGCCGACCACCAAACCTATGTGCCGGGTCTCTGCTCGAGTCTGTTTGCACTAAGCATTTGTAAACTGGATTTGAAACTGACGGTTGCGTGCTACAGTCTAAGTCAGTGTTTCTCACGCTTTTTCTCTTCTTTCTCCACTTGTGAGGATCTTAACATCCTCGTGGTCCCCCTTCAGTTTTCTCTCAAGCCCCTCACAAATAATGAAGAAAAAAACTGTTTTGTGCTCTCCATTTATTTTAATCCTTATAACGATCAATCAGAATGCATATATTGTTACCTTTCAGTGGGATGGATGACACTGCTTTCAGTCTTCACTGTTTCAAGGCTGAGTCACTTATAACACACATCTCATATCTGGGTCCACATCCAACTGGTTTCGGTTTTTACTTTTTACGTGAAGAAGGGTGGAGAATCCAGATTCATAAAAATATGTTGTGGAAATTGGCAAGATGACTCTAAGTGGAAATTTGCAGACAAACTCTGATTTACGACTTATGCTAACCCGCCATGGCCCCCCTAAAATCCTGCCGTGACCCCCTTTGGGGCCAGGGCTCCCAGTTTGAGAACCAGTGGTCTAAGGGAATGATTGTTGTGTTTTCCTTGTCAGTCACGCTAATGTTTGAACGCTTTCCTTGTCAGTCATGCTGTTTCAGTGTTTTCTTTGTCAGTCGCGCTAATGTTGCAACACTTTCCTTGTCAGTCACGATAATGTTTCAGTGCTTTCCTTGTCATTTCCGCTAATGTATAATGTTTCGGTTCGTTCCTTGCCAGCCACATTGGGGAGGGCGGTAGCTCAATGGTGCGTGAAGGGAGTGGGGAGAATGTTGAGTCCCAGTATTTACTCAGCATTAATTTCTGCCCATACAGAGACTGAATGAGTCAAAATACCCACTAGGCGTAATTTACAGTCTGAGCAAACAATCTATTAAGTACCAAACTTGCACTAAATGTAGCAGAAATTAAATAATATAGGACCACTGAAAGGGCGGGTTGCCATCACATGCCATCAATGATATTTTTATTTCCATTTATGATTAATATAAACAATTCACGCTATGTTATATATACGTGTTCTATTTGTATTATTTATATTACGGTATATGACATTACCATGATTCACAGAGTCACACAACAATGTAGATATTTAACAGAGAAAAATATGCTTTTTAAACAGCGCGGGGAATGTGTTTGTCCTAATAGTGGAGCCATCTAGCGGAATACTAGCTTTGAACGCACCCCATAGTCTCCTCTCCACAAATTTTTAATCAACAGAAATGTTTGGAAAAAATAATCTCGTATTCATGTTGACACTTGCCAGCCTCGGTCTCCTGTCAGTCTACCTCTTTAAGTCAGTTTAAACAGCAAATAAACTAAACCAACCTCTGTAGTTCAAAAAGTCGTTTTGAATGTAGATGAGCTGGGATTATGCCATAATCAAGGTTTCAAACTGGGGACCAGGATCACAACCGAGTCTTGAATTTAGGCCTGTGTCCCAAACAGGCCATGTACTCTCTGCTGCAGTCAGTAAGGAAACCACAGAACCAACTGAGGAATATTGGCCACAGGCCATGTCCGAAGAGCCTCTGAATCACAAATGAATGGTCTATAACAGTTATCTCAAACTCAGTCCTTCCCATGGGCCACACTTCAGTTCTATTGATCATCTGAGGACAAAGTCTACCTAACCTTGTCAAAATCTGCATAGGCTAAGTATGATATGCTTTGGTTAGGTAAGATTTGGTTCGGTTAGGTAAGGTTAAGTTAGGGTAGATTAAGTTGTTACTTTGTACAATGCATGCTAGGTTAGGTTAGGACCGTTAGGTTGTATAGGTTTCATTAAGTTAGGTTAGGTTCATCAGCTTAAGTAAGGTCTGTTAAGTAATATGCGAGAGAAATTAATGCTCGCATTAGAAAAAGAAAATAGGAAAATAATTTCATGAAAACAAAATGAACGTTGGCCTCTAAAAATATTAGGTTAGGTAAGTATAATTTAGGTTAGGCAAGCCTGGGTTAGGTTAGGATAAGTAAGATTATGTAATGAAAAGTGGTCAATTTATTGCATATAATTTTGTAACAGACTATCAACACCCCTTATTATCAGTTTCAACTGGTGACTACTCTAACAACTTTTATTTCCATTCACTATAAGCTGCAATAACCACTGACCTCAAGTAAATGTAGAAACAAAAAGATAATACCGGTTAATCAAGCATCAGCTCAATGAAATTTGTGGTACATAATTATGTCCCTGGGAGCCTAGACCCGCATGTTTTCCTTTTGTCCTTCGTCCAGGTTTATCAAAATGGGAAATACTGTTTCCAGTTTTCCATCAGATTAGTGAACTATATTTGCACACTGTGCTCTTATTACTTCAAAGTGCATGGAGATTTTAAATTTGCAATATAAAATTGGAACTTGTCGAGTGAAAGTAATACTGGTATAATAATAATAATAATAATAATAATGAGGCAAAGCTGCAGACTCTTTACCCACCCCATCCCGACATTTTCTGGGCAGTGGTACGCCCCAGTCCCGACATTTTTGGACCTTTTTTTTTTTAGGCTCAAACATTCGCTTTTGGTGAGAAACATCGAAAATTCATAGAGAAATCGCTCACCTGAGGTTTAAAATACTCGATCCAGGTACGAGTACCTACTTACCTGACTGGGTTTTCTAACAGGCTGGCACCAAAGAAAACGAGTTCTATGGAAGGGTAACTATTTTATCCACTCATAAACAGTATTTATTTATTTACTTGGTACGAATTTATATGTAGTACAAGAGTATATTGGTTATCAAACAGTAATATAGGCATTATAAGCATTGTTTCACTCACTAACTCATCACCATTCATGACCTTTTTTTCCCACATTACCTGATCATCATTTCTGACTGTTTCTTCCTCTAATGCTATGTAAACTTTGTCCTCCACATTGTCATCGATTGGGGAATCACTCTGGCCCTGAATGTCTTTATTGGCCAGGTCACTGGTAACAGGTGAATTGCTTGGCATCTTGTAGAGGAATAGAGGAAGGTGTCCCATGTATATGTGCCAAAAATCACTCATGAAATCACTTGCGAAAATTGAAAATTGTGCAAATTAGGGACCTTGCAATGTTGCCGCGTTAATTTACGTCTCCGGGATATGAGTGCACATCATGTGAGGACGTGAATTCACGTCTCCGGGACGAAGCGCGTTAAACATTCGGAGAGGATCGGTATGCCTTAGAGCCCTTGCGGTAGCATTGGCTTGTGCTTCAAGTTATTGATAATATTTAAATAAAAGTTTCATGAAATATGTTCACCAATAAAGTGTTCATATGATATTTTGATCAATCAAATTATTAATAAATATTTCTTAACAGTGCTGTAATATTTGTTCACTTGATGATATGACAAATTTTATGTGATTTTCCATTTATTTATATTTTTTTCTTAAGTCATCATGGGCCACTCTTTTCCTCTTCAAGGGCCACATGTGGCCCACGGGCCACCAGTTTGACACCTCTGCCGTATAATAATAATATGGCAAAGCTGCAGACTATTTCAACGTTCAGAGAAGTTTGGTATGCCTTCGAGGCCTTGCGGTGGCATTGGCTTCTGCTTCAAGTTATTGATAACATTTAAATAAAAGTTTTGCGAAATTTGTTCACCAATAAAGTATTCAAATGATATTTTGGTCAATCAAATTATCAGTAAATATTTCCTAACAGTACTGTAATATTTGTTCACTTGATGATATGACAAATTTTATGGGATTTTCCGTTTTTTTCTAATTTCTCTTAACCCCCTCACACAAGATGATGCAATGCAAGTCATAATCCTTGTAATCTGAAGAGTAACTGATGATGCAACATGATGCAACTTCTCTATAAATGGTCATTGAAACTTTTCCTGTGGATGGATTTGTGTCAAATTTGGTTGAGTCAAAGCTAAGGATAGCCACGTCTAGGGGAAATATAAGGCAACACCTGGGAGCTTATCAGAGGGGCAAGCAGCCTATATTTAGCTCAGTATCCTCCCAGAAGTCAGGGTCGAAGGGTGTGTGAGCGCGCAGCTGGGCATTTAAACCTGCATTTCCTACTACCACACCGTCCATACCTTACGTGTGTATAGTGATATTGTATTATATATAGTGCAGTGTGCTTTTTTGAAGAACGTTTGTAAGTGTTTCTAATATATTTTCACAGAAAGCCAGATTTGAAAATTCGTAACCGATTTTTACCGTTCCCCTACAGTTTTACACTCGCAAGGGGTTATATGAAAAAAAATATATGAAATACTTGGTCAGTGGTAGTGAGAGTGAAGAAAGTAGTGATAGTGAAACAGACAGCGAATATGTTGAGGAGGAGAGTGTGAGGAGCAGGAGAGCGAGGAGGAAATCTGACCCAAGGGGTGATAAGCGCAAACCCGCGGTCAAGGCTGCGGAGATCAGGACAACAGAAATCATCACTACCACCACTCCTTTCACCACTGACACCACTGGTGTAATAACTACTACTCCTGTTACTCCCGTCACTCTGACGGCACTTGTCACCTCTGCCATCACTTTGGGAACAACCACCATCCCTGCCATCAGTCCTATCACCCGTGACACCACTGTCATCACTGTCACCAGTCTTGCCACCACTGATGTCAGGCATGCCATCACTGAAACCACCCTGACCCTCGAGACTGAGCTCCATTATCGCCACCTATTTTCCACCCCCCACCGCAAACACTGACCTCTTTACACTCTCACCACATTTCAACCCGCCCGCATCTCACCACCCATCCAAGATATTTCCATATCATCTTCCCCAGCTAAATCTGGAAAGTCACTGTCCCCTTCAGACTTCATTCCCCCTTAATATAAGCAAGCATCATCATCCTCAGCAGCAGCAGCACCACAACCATCTCCACAACCATCTTCACCACAACCATCACCACCACAACCATCTTCAGCACAACCATCACCACCACAGCTATCTTCACCACAACCATCACTGCCACAACATCACCACCACAACCATCTTCATCACAACCATCACCACAACCATCTCCATCACCACGATCACCTGAACCTTCATCCACCCAGCTGTCATCAACACAATCATCATCACCATCTCCCTCCCCATCACAAAGACGAGGGCGGTGTGGGCCTAGGTGAGGTAGTGGTGGGCGGCCGAGAGGTTGTTGTGTCTCGGGGTCGTGTGCGCCACATACGTACGCAGCCAAGCATTTCCCCAGCTGGTGACAGTCAGGAGGAAGCTTGGAGTTCTGGGTCATTTACATCCAATGCTGGCCCCTTCACTGAAACCCCAGGTTTGAGAGTGGCAGCACCAGCAACACCACTCCAATACTTTCAACTTTTTTTTTTACCAGGGAGTTGCTCACCTACCTGACGGTCGAAACAAACAAATATGCCATGTTTCTGGGGACTGCACTAGATGTCTGGTACCTCTGCAACGAAGAGGAAATGGTTTGGTTCCTTGGATTATATTTCTTATGGGGATTTGTGAACTGCCAACCATAAGACACTATTGGCGTTCATCAGAGGTTCACGAATACCCCATATTTTGGCGAGCTATGAATGGAAAGTGCTTCAGGGCCATCCTGAAGCACTTTCATGCTTTCAATAGTCTCACCATACCCAAGGGCAATCAGGACCAGCTGAATAGGCTTCACACAGTGATGGAGTATCTCCTTCATAGGTTCAGGGAGGTTTACATCCCGGGTGAACATCTTAGCCTGGCTGAGAGATCTCTTGGTTGGAAGGGGCAGCTCTCCTTCCATGTGTATAACCCTATGAAGCCCCAAAAGTATGCCCTAAAACTATACATCTTGGCTGAGGCAAGGAGTGGTTACATTTGGAATTTCGAGGTATACACGGGGGAGAAGAAGTCTCTAGAGAACTCAGTTTGGAGCCTCGTTGAATCTTAGAAGGGCAAAGGATACAAGCTGTATATGGACAATTACTACAACTATGTATCACTGTGCTAATGCCTCTTCGCAGAGGGCGTGTATGTGTGTGGCACAGTACGACTGGCAAGGGGAGAACCGAGGAAGCTGCAGGACATCAGCAGTGCTAAATGCCTTCCTGATGATGGAGTGGAAGCTAGACACAAGGGCAATTTAATGGTGTTGTTGTGGAAGGACAAATGTATCGTAAGTATGGTGTCCACCCACCACAGCAACACCACCTTCTCTAAGCAGGTGCATGGGAAGGTCAAGGGTCCAGACGGCAACCACCTGTACCTGCAGCAACCACTACATCAACTGCAGCCTCTGCCCTACCTGCAACAATCACTCCACCCTCTTGCAACAATTTCTCCACCTCCTGCAGTAGCTGGCCCATCAGGAATAACTCCATCAGTTACTGCCACGACTGCTCCACCTCCCACAGCAGCTGGCCCTTCAGGAGTCACTTGGCCATCTCCTGCCACTGCATCCCCAGCAGGAGTACGGAGGCGAGGAGATGGAGGAGCATCGCCGCCCAAGTGCCATCGATATATTGATGATAGGACACGCTTGGACTCAACCCTGCACCACACCCTGGCGAGAATCCCCGACAGGAAATGACTGCGGTGTGTGTTGTGCTACTTCAACAAGAGGAGGAAGGACACCAGCTATATATGTCCTCTTAGCAATGTGCCGCTCAGCACAGGACGGTGCTTTCATCAGTATCATACTGATGAAAGCATACAGCAGTAAATCACATCACACACACACACACACACACACACACACACACACACACACACACACACACACACACACACACACACACACACACACACACACACACACACACACACACACACACACACACACACACACACACACACACACACACACACACACACACACACACACACACACACACACACACACACACACACACACACACACACACACACACACACACACACACACACACACACACACACACACACACACACACACACACACACACACACACACACACACACACACACACACACACACACACACACACACACACACACACACACACACACACACACACACACACACACACACACACACACACACACACACACACACACACACACACACACACACACACACACACACACACACACACACACACACACACACACACACACACACACACACACACACACACACACACACACACACACACACACACACACACACACACACACACACACACACACACACACACACACACACACACACACACACACACACACACACACACACACACACACACACACACACACACACACACACACACACACACAGGCTGTGATTGTACCTGTCCTCCTCTCGGCATCTCCATCTCTTCTCAAGAAACACTAGAACACTGCTAGAGGACGTGAGTAACCAGCTTATTTGTCTAGTTTTTATACTATTGTATTGTAAGGTATAAATCATGTGTTACTATATATTTCTCGAAGGGAAAATGTGGTGGATTTCATTGCTATTCTCTCAGTCATTATACTCGTAAAGTATAGGTTGCATAAAAAAAATCTGAAGAAAGCTTGATCAAGCTGATGATTTCTTATGCATACTTTTGTAAAGCAAAGTAACCTGTTTGTGAAAATAACTGGGGAAAAGTTACGGAAGACGAATATAATACTCAGCCTACGGGCCTAAGCATATGTGCTGTCAGCACGCGCAGTTTCGTAACCTTTCACAATTAATTTTCTCAATAGCAATAAGGCTCATACTACTGTGAATTATATCATGGGCTTCCTTAACCTTTGGGCTACTAAATTGGATAGAATTTACGTATGTGTTTGTTACAGTGTCACTAACAACATACTAAATAATTAACAAATCAGACGTTTTTGGGCAATTTTCGTAGTTTTTTCGGTTTACTTGAAAACTATTGGACATATCAACTTGAAACTTTCACAGGTGAAAGATCGTGAAATTCTGCACATAGACTTGTCCTTTGCAGCTGCACGTCATGGGAAAAATTTTTCACGGTGATGTTGGGAAGTTATGAGAAGCTAGTTTTCACTTAAATAAGGTTTATTCAGGCTTCATTTCTGTACATTTATTCATCTGTTTTATGTTTTTTTTATCTTATAGTATAAACATCAACGAAGATGATGGGAAGCGATTTATAACAATATAAGCACTTTCCGAGGGTAAATTGAGCCATAGAAATTTTTCCCTTGCCACGCACGCGGAGCCAGCCTGAGTGAGGTTTTGGTTCTGTGCATTGAACCAAAACTTACTAGAAACTTAGTGCGCTCGGGGGTGAAAATCATCACAGGCCACTCTTTTCAAGGGCCACATGTGGCCCACAGGCCACCAGTTTGACACCTCTGGTCTATAACATCAAATTCTTTCGAGAAGTCATACATAACCAGAGAGCATAGCCTACCTGGACTGTCAAGGTCAACTAATATGTCATGAATAAGATGGACAAAGTAGAATGTGGTGGAACAGTTGCTCATGTTGCCGTATTATCTTGGGTAATTTGAGGGAGGAATTTTAGACATGATCAGCAGCAGTGCATCATATCTTTCGAGAGACTTGCTGAAAGTGGGAGTAATGCTAACAGGTGTTGGGTTTAGACTTCTTTGTTGCTGGGATGATAGTTGTCTGATGCCATGGGAAAGGCACGTGACCATCCTTTACAGACCTGTTGTAAATATGAGTGAGATGTATGACTAGCTCTATAGCAAATTCCTTGATGAATCTAACAGGGACTTCATCTGGTGGCCTGTCTGTTCTGGTCGTTAGCTGAGTGAGAAATTTGACAGCTTCCCACAGTCGAAACCCAATGATGCCCACCTCTGCTGGGAGATAAGTAGGAAGTAAGGATGTGTGGAGGGAAGGCAAGCAGTTCGACACCTCTGCAAAGTGTGCATCATTTTTTTTTTTCCAGCCAGATTCTGTTCATCTGGGGTGTCATCCAGATCTAACTTCCACATCTTGGGTTTACGATTCTTGAAGGCTTGTACCTCACGATACCAACTTCCTTTCTTGTTGTTACAGAGGCTTTTCAGTGCGACGATCATAACAACTAGCTCTGGCAGATTTAATTTTACTTCTAACTTTTCTGCTAAGCTGACAAAGCTTCTGGTTCTCAAAAGCAGCAACTCCCTCTCTGATCCTCACACCATCCACCAAGTCTGGTTCAGATCAGATCACAACTGTTTCAGTTACCTTGTTCACACACAGAAACACGGATTGATATTTGACATTACCCTGTGTCCTAGGACTTTAAATGGCTGTTCTTAATATTGAACCACTTAATTGTTGAATTATTCTCTACCTTTCCATCCAGCTTGGTATAAATGGATAAAAACTGGTTAAGCTGACCTTGCTAGATCAAACATTGACCCAACTCTGTGACCTTGGCCTTTGGCATATTGTTCTAAAAAAACAGAGGCAAATCACTAGGCTGTCCCTCTACCCTTCCACCATGTGGCTAGAACTGGATAAAAACTGTTTTGAGCAATTTTATTTACACACACACACACACACACACACACACACACACACACACACACACACACACACACACACACACACAAAGAAGAAGAATTACTAACACAGACTCTTGTAAAGAGCTATAAGAAGAATTAAATAAACTTCATGAATGGAGTAATACATGGCAAATGGAATTCATGACAAGTGTCATGTAGTCAAGTTTGGTAAAAGTGGGAAAAGACAAGATTGGGATTATAAGTTAGGAAGTAAAACCCTACACATATCAGAAAAAGCGAAGGACTATCTCCGGCTGACTACATAAGTGAGAAGGTACTGAACATGTATACACTGCTTGCAAATAATGAGAATAACATTCACATACATAAATGAAGGCATGCCGAGGAAGATAATAACATCTTTCATCAGACCAACCCTGGCGTATGCATCAGTAGTCTGGAATCGTCATCTCAAGAAACACATAGATAAGACTGAAAAAGTTCAGAGGACCGCTACAAGATAGGTACCAAGCTTAAGGGATCTTAGCTATGAAGAAAGACTAGAAAAACTGAATCTGCCAACACTACAGGCAGACATGGGGTAATAGTAATATGTAATAGTAATAGTAAGACTATTACAGGGTTTTCAAAGTAATAGTAATAGTAATAGTAAAAGATCACAAGTTCCTGGCTGTAATAGTAATTATAATAGTAATAGAAGGAAAACTAATAGATAACTTTATATTACTTTCCCATTACAGACACTTCTTTAATACCGTTTACCATATTCAATAAAAACAGCTTTCTCACCTTGGTTACCCGTTGGCTGCGCTCCAAGCTGCAGGTACACCACAGGAGACCTTGCAGAGTGGAGAGTGGTCAACAGCCCATCAGGTGATCTAGACATATTTGTGCATTCAGTGGAACAGCCTCCCAACGATAATGAAAATAAAAACCATTTTCAATTTAATTAATACCGTTATCATAAATGATATATTAATAGTAATAGTAATACTAATAGATGACCAAGTAATAGTAATAGTAATAGATGATCACTAAAGTAATTATAATAGTAATATAATAGTGAGCAATTGAAATTAATAGTAATGGTAATAGTAATAGAAACCCAGTAATAGACCCCGTGTCTGACTACAGGAGAGAAGGAAATAAGGAGACATGATTATGCTATATAAATGCATATCAGGGAAGGAGAAAATAGAAATAAAACGAAAGGCGATAAAGACGTAAGGAAATTTAGTTTCCCAAATAGGGCAACTGATCAGTGGAATGCACTACCGAATGAAATAGTGTTTACCAAAACAATTCATAAACTTAAGGAGATGTATGATGAATATGGTTTAAGACACGGGAGAGTACGAGCTTGACTCATCTCTGTAAAGTATCAACTAGGTAAGAACAATTAGTTAAGAACACACACACACACACACACACACACACACACACGAGTGGAACACGGGACAGATCAGACGTGTGTCACTGCGCTCTGCTCAGCTGCATGAAATACCTAAGTGTAAATGAGCCAAGCTCGGTACTAAGCTAAATTATAGATGATTGTAGATCTAGTAAAATCAATAAGTACAGTCCAAAGAAAGTTTATAAAAAAATCAGAGCCCTAAAGAAGTCGCAGAGTTAGCAGGCAGACAGACAGGTGACGCGTTGGGTATCAGAACAGACGAGTGCTGGGTAAATTCCAACACTGACATAACAGAGATGCTAAACTGTAAGAAGAAAGTATATTTCTATACGATGGAGTAATTTCAAAAAGTGCATCTAGGTAAGAGGAAGGGAAACGGTAAAAATCAAAATGATGACTACACATACCTGGTGGAACTGGTTACAATTAATAAACCAGCAAGGAAAGTGAATTGACTGGAGAAACCTTTCAAACTGGAATTGGATGAAATAAGGAAGGAACTGTACCAACAAAAGGAAAAAATGAGGAACTGGTAAAGGAATTAAACAGAAAAGATGCAACAATAGGTGAGCTACAAGCTGAGGTAGACACTCTGAGGAAAAGAATGTACAAAATTGGAAATACAGTAGTCACCCACGAAAGGGTTTTGAAGGAGTACAATAATGATAAAGACATAATTAAACAAGCAGGTAATCTGATGGAGCAAAGCAGAGAATGATGAGATGATAACTCAGGCAAATGAAATTATTAGAAATTACACAGAGAAAGTAAAAAATACATGGGCAAAAGTAGAGAAAACAAGTCAAGATCTAAAAAACATGGCTCAAGTAAAAGATATGACATGAGAAGTGAAAGATATCATAAGGAAGAACCCAAGACTGATAAAGGAAACAGCTGGGATTAAGAAATCTTTAGTCATCACTGGTAAAGATGAAGAAGAAATAAGGAATAGAATTACCAGAGATAACAAGGGGATGGTAAATACAATGAACATATTGAAAGTAGAATCAGAGGAAATCTGTGAGAAAAATGTAGAGGAGTTTAAGAGATTAGGGAAATATGAGAGAAACAAGTCAAGGCCCCTAAAAGTAAGTTTCCAAAGTGTCAGCACTGTACAAGAGGTATCAAAAAATGCTAACAAACTGACGGCTTCAGAGGAGTACAAAAAAGTGTGGATAAAAACGTGCCTAACTCAAGAGGAATGGAGATTTCTAAAGAAAAAGAGGGAAAAAGCAAAAGGAAAGAATGATACAGGATCAGATGAAGAGAGAAGTAAATTATTTAACAAAGTAGTAGGACTGCAAGCAATAAAATGGCACATAAACAGCAGGAACTAAATAAAAACAAGATAGTAGACTCAACCAATGTCAACTATGTGAACAATATGGGTAAGTTGATGTACTCAAATGTAGATGGAATAATATCCAAATTATTAGAGATAAAAGACTATATCACAGAAAATGAGCCTTATATTATTTGTCTAACAAAAACAAAATTAACAGAAACAAAATTAATTTGGATGAGTACAGTAATTGGCGAAGAGACAAAAAAAAAAAAAGGAATTATGATACCAACAGAGAAAAGACTCAAGGTAAAAGAGAGAAATAGACATACCCTCACTTGTAGAATTAATTGGAGTGGAGATTAGTACATCAGAATGGATAATAATTGTGGCAAATTTTTATATACCACCCAAGACAAACACACGGGATAGAGGTGAATATGAACAACTGGCAGGAGAGACCATTCAGAGTTTATGAACCCTACCATACAGAATGGAAGAAAAATCTGAAAGAATTATACTAGTGAGAGATTTTAACACAAATATAAACTAGAATACTCTAGACGTAAAAATCCATGAAAGTTGTTGGGATCAAAGGCTCTTGGATCTTATACAGGAATTTTTTCCAACACGACATGTAAAGGAGAACACCAGAAAAAAGTGGATCAGAAGACCTCTCTTTATTAGATCTCATATTTATTAGGCAAGAAAATGAAACTGACAATATAATCTGTCACCCCTCCATTTGGCAGAAGCGACCATGCAATATTAGATTACAATTTGAAGATAGCATATGATATAGTAAGAGGTAATGGAAATTACAAAAAGTGGCAAAACTACAAATAGGGCAACTCTCATGACCTAAAGAAGTACTTTAAGGATCTAGACTGGGAAAAGGAGCTAAGAGGACAAGACATAAATGTTATATACAAAAAATTCTGTGAATTTTACGAAGCAGGAGTCAAAATTATGTCCCATTGCACAAAGAAACGGAAATAAGGATAAAGAACTGGTTTAATACTGATTGCAAAGATGCAAAAGAGAAAAGAGATTTGCTGTGGATCAGATACAGGTGACAAATGTGAGAGAGCATACAACAACTACAAGCAGGCAAGAAATGGTTACACAAGTGTACTGTAAGGAGAGAAGATCAAAGGCACTTTGAGAAAGGCATTATAATTAAAAGTACTGATCAGCCAAAGCTGTTTTACAGCTACATACGAAGCAAAGCAAAAGTTAAAGATAAAATAGAATCCATCATCGATGAGGTGAAAAAAATATATCAGTGAAGAAGATATTTGTGAAGAAAGTAGATTTGCGAGAGATGAAAATGAACAAACATGCCTACACATATTAACAAATATACGTATAATGAAACAAGAGGTCCAGGAAGAGATAAGGAAATTAGACAAGGGAAAAGCCAATGGTCCTGACGAGATTTTGTGTTGGGTATTACAGGAATGTGCAAAAGAGCTAAGCAGTCCATTACATTTAATATTCAGAGAATCCTTAAGACGTGGAAAACTACATGATGTTTGGAAAAAAGCAAACATTGTGCTCCTTTTCAAGAAAGGAAATAGAAAACAATCCACTTAAATACCAACCATTATCACTGACTAGCGTCGTAAGCAAGATGTAAGAAAAACTAATATGAAGAATTTGGGTAAATCACCTGGAAAAACACAAAATGAAAACAGAAAGACAATTTGTTTTTTGAAAGGAAAAATCATGTGCTACTAACTTATTAAGTTTTTTTATGAGAGGAAGAAGGAACCAAAGGCTAGGAGCCCACATAACAGTTCCTTCCAAGAAAAAAACAAAAACCACAAAAGAGAGCCAAAGTCAAGATTCGTTCATTTCGAGATTCCTGGACACACTACAGTACGTTTGAAAGATTGGAGGTAATAGGAGGTAGGAACTGCGGACAGAGGGAGACAGTTCCAGAGCTGACCTTTTGCATAAATGAAGGACTGGGAGTAACGGTTAACTCTTGCATTAAAGAGTTGAACAGAAAAGGGATGAGACTTTGGTGTTAGACAGGTGCATAGCACCCGTTGTAGGGGTGGAGGGATGCAAGCAGACAGTTCAGAGGAGCAGTGACCATGGAAGTAAAGATAGAAAGGAGCTAAAGATGAAACAGTGCGGCAAAGAGACAGAGGTTGAAGGGAGCCAGTAAGAGGAGGAGAGTTGAGACGAAAAGCCTTGGACTCCACCCTATTGAGAAGACCTGTATGTAGAGAGCCTCCCCACACATGAGAGTTGTACTCTACACAGGGATGAATAAAAGCCGTGTATATAGTCACCAACTGTGCAAGGGTAAAGAAGGTATGGAGTTGGCTTAGCACACCTAATCGCTTGGAAGCGGATTTTACAAGAGATGTAATGTTATCTTTCCAAGATAAATCCCGAGTAAACAAAACCCCAAGCATGTTCAAGGATGATGCAGGACTGAGCTGGATATTATTAAACATCAGAGGGTACTCTTGTGGAAGATATTGCCAGGTTGATAGGTGTAAGAACTGAGTCTGATGCATTAAAAACAACAAGATTATGTTTACCCCACTCAGAGATACGAGCTATGTCAGACATTAGGTGTGCCATAGCCTCATCCCTTGTTTATTGAAGTAACTGCTGAGATGGACGTTGTGGGAAACGAATGGAAAGGTGAAGGGTGGAATCATCAGTGTACGAGTGGATAGAGTTAGATGTACAGCTTAGAAGATCATTGATGAATAAAAGGAAGGGAGTTGGTGATAGGAGAGAGCCTTGAGGAACACCACTGTTGACAGATCTAGGAGACGAATGATGGCCGTCTACAACAGCAGCTATTGAACGACCAGAAAGGAAACTGTAGATGATGGCACAGGGAGATGGAGAGAAACTGTAAGATGTTAGTTTGTAAATTAAAGATTTATGTCAGACTTGATCGAAAGCCTTTGAGATGTCAAGCAGGATGGCAAAGCTTTCATCAAAGTCCCGAAAGGAGGATGACCAGGAGTCTGAAAGGTAGGAGAGAAGATCGCCAGTAGAGCGTCCCTGACGGAACCCATACTGACGATCAGGAAGAAGGTTGCGGTAGGAAGGATGCTTTATAAATTTTCTATTAAGATTAGACTCGAAAACCTTTGAGACACGGAATGTTAAAGCAACTAGACTATAGTTAGAGGGTTCAGAATGGTCACCCTTCTTTGGGACTGGCTGAATGAGAGCAAACTTCCAGCAAGAAGGAAAGGTACAAGTTGAAAGACAAAGGCGAAAGAGTTTTCCTAGGCAGGGTGTAAGGACAGAAGCACAGTTCATGAGGACAACAGGAGGGACTCCATCAGGCCTATATGCCTTGTTAGTATTGAGGCCTGTGATGGCTGAAAATACATCAGCTGAAGAAATTTTACGTCAGCCATGAGGAAGGCAGAGGGGGGAAGTGATGGAGGAACAGCACCGGAATCGTCTAAGGTGGAAATGGAGGAGAAAGTCTGAGCAAAGAGATCTGCTTTATTGGTAGAAAAAATAGCTACAGAGCCATCAGAGTAGAAAAGAGGAGGGAAGGATGATGAGGTTAAGTAGTTAGAAAGGTTTTTGGCAAGGTGCCAGAAGGAGCGGGAAGAATTCGAGTTGGAGAGTTGAGAGCATTTTGTATGGATGAAATTATTATTAGCATGGCGAAGAACAGATTAGCACGATTCCAGGGAGAAAAATAAAAAGGAAGCGATTCAGAGGTGGGTTGGCTCTGGTACCTTTTATAGATCCTTTCCTTGTTACAGACAGCATTAGAACAAGCATGATTAAACCAAGGCTTTCCTGCATTAGTCAAAGGATATGAGAAAGGAATGTATGTTTCCATGCCAGAGAGAATAACCTCCTTAATGTGCAAGGCACACTCAGATGGCTTCGGGCCATGGCAGCAATAATCATTCCAGGAAAAATCAAAGAAGTACTGCCTGAGGGCCTCCCAATCCGCTGCTCCAAAGTGTCACAACCGATGTTTCATTGGAGGGTGCACAGGCCGTGCTTGAGTGATAGGACGGGTTAAGGTGTTAGGGTTGTGATCGGAAGAGCCCAATGGAGCAGAAAGACTGGCAGTGTAAGCAGATGGATTAGTTGTAAGGAAGAGGTCAAGTATGTTGGAACTCTCTCCAAGGCAGTCAGGGATACGGGTAGGGTGCTGCACAAGCTGCTCTAGGTCATTAAGGATTGAAAAGATGTGGGCTTGTTCACCGGGTGGATCAATGAAAGGAGAGGAGAGCCAAAGGTGGTGGTGAACAATGAAATCTCCTAGAATGGAGATTTCAGAGAAAGGAGAGATGGATAGAATGTGTTCTATCGTAGAAGTAAGACAGTCGAAGAATTTTTGATAGTCAGTAGAATTAGGAGATAAGCAAACAGCACAGATATATTTGATCAGAGAATGACATGAAAGCCGAAGCCAGAGAGTAGAGAATTTAGAAGAATCACGTTCACTAACACGAGAGGAAGATAAGTTGTTGCGTACATATACACAACAGCCACCCTTGGCTATGAAGCAAGTAGGATGATACAGAAAAGGGTTTGTTGTCAGTTGCCTCAGACAGCTGAGTCTCGGTTAAAAAGAGGTGAGGTTTAGAGGAGGAGAGGCGGTGTTCAACAGAGAGAAAGTTAGAGGAAAGGCCGCGAATGTTGCAGAAATGAAGAAGAAGTGAGTCATACAGCGGTTTCAGGCAAGTCGAGGACTCGTCACTGGGAGAGGGGCGGATGGTGGGGACATTTATGTTCCCCCCCCCTGGGGACTCCGAGGCATGGTTAATGTTCGCCATTTTCCTTTTTTTTAATTTTGAAAAGGAAGGGTACTGTGCACTGTGAATGTAGATTGGTGTTTAAAGTTAGAGAAACTTGAACTGGAGAGCATGCTGGCCTACTCTCTGTGTTGCTGAGACACTGAATAAGTTAAGCAAAGGGGGATGGTCAGGAACTAGTCCCGAGTGCTGATGAAACGGGAGCTCGAGCTCTCCCTGTCAGCAGCTTTCCATCCACCTTAGGAGTACTGCCCTGCTCGACTGGTGTTAAAGACTACTCCTCCAGGTTACAGTAACAGAGATGTAGAAGTAATAGAGAAAAGAGATGGTTGGGTAGACAGCATATATTTGGATTTCAAGAAGGTATTTCATAGAGTACCACACAAGAGTTTTATGGAAACTGTACCATGAAGGAGGAACCCAAGGTAATCTGTACGATTGGATACAAGATTTCCTCAGCAAAAGGGAAATGAGGACAGTGCTAAGGGAGAGAAGTGACATCACGGAGAGAAGTGACAAGTGGACTTTCACAGGGCTCGGTGCTGGCACTAATTATGTTTTTAGTATATATAAATGACACAGACCGCAACATTGGAAATGGAAGCTACTTAAATATGTTTGCTGATGATGCAAAAGTACAAAGGAAAATTACAAACGCAGACTCTCGCACAGAGCTACAAGAGGAATTAAATAAGCTTCATGAATGTAGCACTATATGGCAAATGGAATTCAATGTGGACAAATGTCATATAATGATATTTGGCAAAAGTGTAAAAGACCAGACTGCGACTGTAAGTTAGGATGTTCAACCCTACACACACCAGAAAAGGAAAAGGATTTAGGAGTTATCAATAACAGATTATCGCCGGCTGACCACATAAATGAAAAAAGTAAGGAACATGTACACACTGCTTGCTAATGTGAGGGTAGCATTCACATAGGCTATACAAATGAGGATATGCTAAGAAAGATAATAACATCATTCATCAGACGAACTCTGGAGTATGCATCAGTAGTCTGGAATCCACACCTCAAAAAACGCAGATAAGATTGAAAAGGTACAAAGGGCCGCCACAAGATGGGCACCAAGTTTAAGGGACCTAAGCTATGAAGAAAGACTCGAAAAATTAAACCTACCAACATTACAGAAGAGAAGGAAAGAAGGATACATGATTATGTTATATAAATGCATCACAGGAAAAGAGAAAATAGATGTAAATGAGTAAATAACCTATGGGGAAGTAACATTAAGAGGACACTGCAGAAAACTGTACAAAAAAAGAGGTGATAAAGACGTAAGGAAATTCAGTTTCCCAAATAGAGCAATTGATCAGCAGAATGCACTACCGAATGAATAAGTGTGTGCCAAAACAATTCATAAATTTAAAGATGTATGATAAAAAGGGTTTAAAGCAAGGGTCAGTACGAGCTTGACTTTTTCCTGTAAAAATACAATCAGGCAAGAACAATTAGGTAAGAAAACACACACACACACACACACACACACACACACACACACACACACACACACACACACACACACACACACACACACACACACACACACACACACCGAGCAATGCGTAACACTCGGTCCCGCTTGGGGTGTGTACTGTAGGTGTATTAAAAAAACAGGTCACTGGACTAAGGAGGTTAATCCATAAGATTCATCGAATGCCATTTTTTATTCAAATTAATGCCTAAAATTAGGTAATGCTTTTTTCCTCGTTGCCTCAAGACAATATATTTCAGCTGAAACTGGGCCTTTCCGATAGAAGGAAACGTAAATAACCGCCAAGGAATCATTCAGCACAATACAGATCTTTTTATTAACATTCCTGTAGCCACAAAGCCATTTTAATAAACAACCCAGTCCCACGACCTACTATGAAGACTATGTTCTTGTTACTGGCAGGCAGTCTCTTTCAGTTTAGAAGAGCCTCCTAAACTCATTTATTTATTTATTTATTTATATTTTTTTAAATTAAGGCGAAGATGCACTCGACAGGTTGGTGATGATTTGCTGAATGCAAAATGTCCGAATAATGTCGTTGTATTTCAAATAATTACCAGTTTCGATTCACATTACTGGTAATTATTTGGAATACATCGATATTATTTGGACACGTTGCATTCAATCATCACCAACTTGTCAAGTGCATCTTCGTCTCGATAATAAAAACTGAGTAGTCGTAGTAGTTGTTGTAGTTCCAGGCTCATTTGAACATGAACCCGGTGAACTGATGTTGCCCCCCCACCGTCCACTCAACGGGGAACAGAGGCTATGGAGAGACGTTTGCATAACCGAACATCGGGGCATAACAATGCCACTGAGTGAAACTGCTGCTCTCCAGCACTTGCTGGGAGTGAAGGGGGTTACCGAACGGTGCAAGGAGTAACCGTTCCATTTCGAATACTATCATTGTCTCATAGTCTTTCTCTCTCTCTCTCTCTCTGTCTCCCCTGAAGCTTTCAAAATCTTACAACGATTTTAAGACGCTGAGTACCAAGACATATCTAGAGTAAACATAAACATGTCGAGGGACCAGGGTGATCTAAAATATCTCTGCGCATTCTAAAAGAAGCAGTGGATGAAATATCAAAGCCATTAGCTGAACTATTCAATAAATCACTAAGAAACAGTAAGGTGTTTCGTGAATGGAAACAATCAATTGTAACCCTGATATGAAAATAAGGCAACAAATCGCAGTCAGAAAATAATTGACCAATAAGTTTAACTTCGGTGGAGTGAAAGTTGTTGGAAATCATTCTCAGAGATAAATTTGTTAAGCACTTAGAAATGAATAATCTCATCAAAGATTCACAACATTGTTTTCGAAATGATCGCTCTTGCCTTACGAATCTCTTGGATTTCTTCTATGATATGTTCAATATATATGATGAGATCAGATCTGTTGACATTGTATATCTCGATTTTCAAAAAGCATTTGATTAAAGTTCCCCATAAAAGATTACTTCAAAATTTGAATGTGCATGGGTTCAGAGGAAATGTGCTCGAGTGGATCGATAATTGGCTTACATAACACAAACAGAGCCTTGTAATGAGTGGTAAAGAATCGATCTAGAAAGATATTACAAGTGTGCCATAGGGCTCAGTACTGAGTCCTATTCTCTTCTCAGTACACATAAATGATGTATATGAGGGTTAAATTTGTAAAATAACCAATTTTGTTAATGATACTAAAACTGATAACAAACCTGACACATCTTTACAGAGGCAGGCAATGCTGAGTGACCTCCATCGACTGTTTAATTGGGCCCAAAACTAGCAGATGGACTTTCATATTGGTAAAGATAGCGTGCTAAACATTGGAAATAGATACGGAAAAGCCAGTTACACCATGGATAACATGTCAACTAGATAATATCAGTCATGAAAAAGACTTAGGAATTTTTATAACAAGTGATCTTAAACCACGCAAACAGTGTACAGAGGCTGTTCAGAAAGCCAACAAATTAATCAGATTCATTGGTAAAGCTGTCGGAAATTTAGGAATAATTCCTCCCATTTTCTATTTTAGTTGGTGATGGGCAGTCGTATTTTGGAAGTATAATGTATTATACGTAACCCAGGGTGATGGGTATATAGGATTACGTATATTTATACTATGGTTCATAATTTAGTCTTTTTCCCAGCCATGGATGGAATGTGCACATATGCATTTTTAGTTATTTGATTGGTGGATCGCCTCTGTTCTTCTCTCCAGAGGTCTAAGTTTTAGTCTCGGCTAGGCCTTGGTCAATTAAGAGTCTCGAGACCTCAGTTGCTCGGGCTCTCGCCCACGCTCTCAGTCCTAATTCATTGAGTCTTAGTCTCAGATGATCTCGAGTCGAGTCAGAGGCAGTCCCAGTCATGCCTTAGTCACGCTTGGAAGCAGTCTAACCACTCTCGTGGTATTGAGAGAGAATTCGGTTGGGACAGACTGGACTGATTAATTAATTTACGACAGTGCTTCCTCCTAGATGGGAATGAACATTATCAATTCACTTTAATTTATAAATAGTGTAAATAGTAATGCTTACGTAAAATGTACGTATTTGGTCCAGGCCGTAACCTCCAGTAATCCGCCAAGCACTAGCAACAAGCAACATCTTCAACAACTCCGACCATATGGCAACAACCTACAAGCCTCTCCATTGCTACTCTTAAGCTAAGTAACTAAATGACCCTTAGTGGCGAAAGACTGGGCGAATAATATTTCACCAGGGTTTCCAGCTTTTATTTGAGGATCCTTAAATAGATCGTTCAGTTGCTTAGTAGGGAACACAACCTACACGTCATTACGATCCAGGTGAGTCCTGGGAGTAAGACATATATATCCGGACAAATTATGTAGTGTTGTAGGCCTATTTTTGTCTTGTTTAGTGCAAGTGATTAGCCAGTTAAATATTTACGACACTACCGAGGGTATATTCTAAATTTTTCTAATTTTTCCCCCACAAAAGCATTCGAATATAAATGAAATATCATCCTCACCTTATATAATTTTCAATTTCGCCCACATTTAGAGCATCGTGTCCAGTTCTGGTCACCTTATTACAAAAAGATAGAGAATTTTGAAAGAGTACAATGGCGGGTGACCAAAATGATACCTAGCTTGAGAAACAAGTCATACGAGGAGCGTTTAGAAGCCCTGAATCTCACCTCCCTACCTAACGCAGATTACGAGGAAATTTAATTCATTTAATATATTTAAAAGGCTCGCAAATACTTCACAGTTGATCGCTTGAATTATACTAGAGTCAATGAGGACAAAATAATTGGCAAACAATTCCAGTAGCATGAAGCTAAGCATTTCTTCCTTAACAGAGTTGTAAATATATGGAACAAATTGCCCTGCAAGGTAGTAAATTGCGATACAGTACTAACCTTTGAAGGTAGCTGGGATAAGTATCTGTCATCTAACACCCAGCTTACTATGTTTACTCCTGAATAAAACACTTATGTATGTATAAACTTTTTTTTTTTTCTAGAGCCGGATCAATTTATTAAATGCAAGCATAGTTTAAGCACTGCATAGGATATGCACAGATAGCCCTAAGTTAATGGTCACTACTCTTACTTCCGACCTGTGATGGGCTGTGGATCACTGAGGGTCCATGTTATACCGGTTTTACGCTACTAAGGCCTAGAAGTCACGCCCACTTTCTGTGGAAGCTGGTGTTTGGTTCATATCAATGTTCCAGTGGCTACCCATGTAATCATACTAAATGTGTTCTCAGTTTGTAACCAGGCCTGTACTTCTCTCCAGTAATGTTAATAATAAAAAAAATAAACAAAAATAATATGAAGGAATTAGCATTTCACAGAGGATGCTAAAAAAAAGGTGTGGAAGTACCGACAGTGACAGTGTATGTACACTACCTGGCTGCAGTGATACACCCTTGCTCATCATGGAGAGAGAGAGAGAGAGAGAGAGAGAGAGAGAGAGAGAGAGAGAGAGAGAGAGAGAGAGAGAGAGAGAGAGAGAGAGAGCAATGGGGTGATGAGTAGGGAGGGTAAGTTGCCTGTTCAATATCGCAATACACTGCCTACAAAGATATTTATAACATGATCAGCAGAAAATCTTCATTTGAAAACCGTCATCACTGTGGCTGTTCCTTTTACCCCCCCCCTTAGGACTCCATCTATATGTAAGAGTTTTATGAGTTATACAGTGATTTGGGATATATATTGTCGTACAAACTGTAGTTCACTGAATATTGTACGTTATGTTTTGTGTCACTTGTTTGTACCTACATTACGTTTGCTACAGTTCAAGAAATACTGGATAGGCTTCATTTGAAAGCAAGCATGCATCCTTGACTTCGACCATGTGTGGCACTTATTTTGCATTTTTAATATCCTGTCTATCGTGCTAATACATTGAAATAATTGGCATTGTTATACTTCTAATAAATAACATTACTGTAGAGAAAATATCGTCTGTTTATGAACTGTCAACTCATTTAATATAAATAAATGTGCAGCTGCGCGAATATTTTGTGTGAACCAATCAGCTGTTCTCAGACACAGCAAGTGGGCGTGCTTCTAGGCCTTAGTAGCGTGAAACCCAAAGAAGGTGACCATTCCCAACCCTCTAATTATTGTCCAATTGCTTTAACATCCTGTGTCTCAAAAATTTTTTCGAGTCAGTTCTTAACAGAAAAATTTTAAAGCGTCTTTCCTACCACAACCTTCTTTCTGATCGTCAGTATGGGTTCCGTCAGGAACGCTTCAGTGGCGACCGTCTCACCTACCTTTCAGAGTTCTGGTCATCCTCCATTCGGGATGTTGGCGAAAGCTTTGCTATTGCACGTGACATCTCAAAGGCTTTCGATCGAGTCTGGCATAATTTTTTTATTTTCCAACCTGCCCTCTTACGGTTTCTATCCTTCTATCTGTGCCTTCATCTCTAGCTTCCTTTCTGGTCGTTCTATAGCCGCTGTTATAGACGGCCATCGCTCTTCTCCCAGATCTATCAACAGTGGTGTTCCTCAGGGCTCTGTCCTATCACCAACTCTCTTCCTTTTATTCATCAATGACCTTCTAAGCTGTACATCTAACCCTGTCCACTCATATGCTGATGACTCCACCCTTCACCTTTCCATTTGGTTCCCACAACGCCCATTTCAGCATTTACTTCAACAAACAAGGGATGAGGCTATGGCACACCTAGTGTCTGACTTGGCTCGTATCTCTGACTTAGATAAAAATAATCTTCTTGTTTTTAATGCATCAAAGACTCAGTTCTTACACCTGTCAACCCAACAAAATCTTCCACAGGTGTACTCACTAATGTTTAATAATATTCAGATTAATCCTGCATCATCCTTGAACATCCTTAGGGTTTCATTTACTCGGGATTTATCTTGGAAAGATCATATTACATCTCTTGTAAAATTTGCTTCCAAGCGATTAGGTGTGCTAAGCCGACTCCGTTTCTTCTTTACCCCTGCACAATTGTTAACTAAACAAGGGTTTTATCTGCCCCTGTGTCGAGTACAACTCTCATGTGTGGGGAGGCTCCCCACATACAGCTCTTCTCAATAGGGTGGAGTCAAAGGCTTTTTGTCTCATTAACCCTCCTCCTCTTACTGACTCCCTACAATCTCTGTCTCTTTGCCACGTTGTTGGATTTTTATCTCTTTTTCTATCACTACTTCAATGGTCACTGCTCCTCTGAACTGTCTGCATGCATTCCTCCACCTCTTCAACGGGTGCTACGTGCCCGTCTAGCAGCACATTCTCATCCCTTTTCTGTCCAGCTCTCTAATGAGAGAGTTAACCGTTACTCCCAGTCCTTCATTTATGTAGCAGGTCAACTCTGGAACTGTCTCCCTCTGTCTGTATTTCCTGCTTCCTATGATCTCCAGTCTTTCAAATGCAGTGTGTCCAGGCATCTCGAAATGAACGGATCTTGAATTTGGCTCTCTTGTATTTTGTTTTTCTTTTGAAAGTAACAGTTATAGCGGGCTCGTGGCCTTTGGTTCTTCTTCGCATTTAAAAAAAAAATAGTTAAGTGACCACCATCGGGACTAATGTACTAGGGGTAACTTCTTCAGGAGGGAACTTGTGTAGTTGTCCCACATGGGAAAGTTCCTTGTCTGAGTGGATTGAATGGAGCTGGGGCCTGATTGACTGCTGCCTGCCTTAAAAGCACCAGGCAAGGCTGCCGCACCACCCCTGAACATCCACACTGTGCGGATTGCAATTTCCACGGTGTGTCTACAGACGCCCTGCTAACTCGATGTACTCGTGCACAGTGTCATACCTTCGTCATTTATTATTTGATTGTTCATATTACTTTACTACTTTCTCTTTCAGGTAATTCAATCTGGTAGTTTATAGATAAATTATTATAGAATGTAATTTTTCCTTTTCAGTTTTTCCTATGAAATTTTCATGTCAGTTTTTTCATGCTGCACTGTGGTTTTTCTCACTTTTTCTTGCCAGTTTTAACTGGAGGGTTTGGAGGCGGGGGAAGCCTTCTTTCTTTACTATCCTTATCCTTCAGCATGTAGAATTAGATCTCGTAGTCATAATCTGCTCTGTAAAAAACAGCCTGGAAAGGACCATAAGGTCTGTTGCTGTTTGCTTTCCTTTGTACTCCTTTGACTTGAGGCGGCATCACAGTGATACAGTATATTAGTCAATTTCTTGGCATACATGATCTGCAGTACCAAGAATCGACTACCAGCAGAGGTAGCTAACAGATCCTCGATAGAGCAGATCAAAACAAGGTTAGACAGAGCTTTGTTGGGTTTAATGCAGTAGTAAATTAAACGTTTCTTTCTTCCCTGTAAAATTTCCTAGCCCGACATTCTTCACCCGGGTTAAGTACACCTTTTCTGTGCCCATTCTGGAAATGAGAGAGGTGGGTGCGAGAGCATTGGTCTTTACTAAACATTTATTTCACTATTACAGTTGCACCAGGCACGTTCATTCACAGTATCTCCTTGGAATGGGTCGTAAGTCCTTTTGAGGTTCTGCTTGATTTTTTTCGCTCTCTCTCTGATGCATCTACTTTATAACCTTTCATTCGTAGCTGCATCGATCCATGAGAGAGAGAGAGAGAGAGAGAGAGAGAGAGAGAGAGAGAGAGAGAGAGAGGAATGATAGCAATTGTCTGGTACATCTGTATTATGTATAATTATCTATTTGCCGGCAAACATTACTTACTTACACACACACACACACACACACACACACACACACACACACACACACAGAAAGGGAGAGAGAGAGAGAGAGAGAGAGAGAGAGAGAGAGAGAGAGAGAGAGAGAGAGAGACCGCCACACAATATTTTTGTTTTAGAAAGAACTTTTGTAGTAATGTGGACAGTGTGCAGAGTAAGGGATGAGAAATGTGGAGGGAACTGACGAGAAAACAGGAGCAGAGAGAAAAAATTGTGGGAAAATTAAGCGAAAAGTGCATCAGAATATATAAGCCAAGACCATTTGACAAACAGAATAATAGGAGAGAGAGAGAGAGAGAGAGAGAGAGAGAGAGAGAGAGAGAGAGAGAGAGAGAGAGAGAGAGAGAGAGAGAGAGAGAGAGAGAGAGAGAGAGATACTTCAGCACACTTGCACTCTGTCTCATGTAAATCCGACGGCAAGCCCATCTTACTGCAAAGGCTAAGATTACAATAAATCTTTTCAGAGAATATGCTTGGCGCCAACAGATTAAATATTCTCCGATCCATAATATAAATTCCCACTTAAAGTATTATGCACTTAATAATACTATGTAAATTTTTCGCCCAAAGAAGTAGGAGTACTTTCCAACTTTCTACGGCACGTATAAATACTGTCTTGACTCTAATATGCAATAATCCTAGCCGTGTGTCTGTCTGTGTGTGTAGTGTAGCTGAAGCTAGATAAATGATTACGATGAAATACGGTAGAATTGTTGCAGTTGGGTCACATGAGGGCCCATTTCAGTTTCATATCGATTGAAATTTTCTAAAGGAGTGTTTTGACACCTAATTATTGTTTTCATTTGCTTTACGTCACCTGGAATCCATGGAGTGGGGGTTGTCCAGCGTCGAAGCAGCTATTCGTTGGTTTCAAGCAAAGGGATGCGCAGCTGAGAAACGGACCTCATTTGAACAGTCACATATCATACAAAATCATGTTTTCCTCAACTTACTTTATATCAGTGGCCTTCATATATAATTTGCGTGCAATTGTGCAAAAACAATTGCAAACAGATACACAGTTTTTGAGTCAGTTATGTGCATCACGCCAGGGAATAGATGGCGTAGATGGCGTTCGCAGAGAGTCAACAAACCAGTGAGAAAGCTCTACTGATTTTGATGAGATTCTGAAGGATCTAGGAAGCTGGCACCTTCCAACCTTGGCAGAGAGTAAGACATTGTGTTTCGTATAATGTCACTCGGGAATTTAAGTTTTTTGGACTTTACCAGTACTTTTGCTATTACAACCCATGCACCTGGCCAATTCCCTCCGGTCGGAATTTCTCGTGTCGGCGTATCCGCAGTGCGAAGAGCATGATGTAGCGTCGTCATGGCAACGCCACTCTGCCCAAGCACATGCACCAACTCCACTGCACTGGTGTTAGTGTTGCCACTGCTCTGAATGCTACCCTATTAGGGCAATATGGAATACTCTGGACCTGCCACCCTTGCTGATCTTGAGGTCAACCTAGCATTCGGTGACGACAACGTCCCATCTGAGGAAGCTTGGCCCCCCTTTGACCTTCAAAGACGCCACGGCTCCACACCTACTTCAATCGTGGTGACTCCCAGGCTGCCTCAACCTGTGACTCCCATCATGTCACCCAGGGGTCAGTAGCGAACCATCGCCTTCTGCTGCAAAAACATCCAAGTACAATGAGCTTTCTTTTCAGTGCAAGGTTCCTGATCCCCTCTTACCTCACTTCACTCCTCAGAAGACACCTTCCCAGCCTGCACCAGTTCCTCCAGCATTTGCTTCCTGGGCTGAATACATCAAACTCCTCTTCAAAGAGTACCCAGCTGTTGATGTGAAACTTCGCTGGCTATCTGAGGTCACCAAGACATTCTGTCTTGATCGAGATCTGGCTAAGGTCAAGACGACTGCTGTCACCTCCTGCTTCATCTGTATCTCACGACGACGTAGGGGCAACATAGACAGGGTCACGAGTGATGAGCTCCTGTCTTTGTTCCTGAATGTTCACGACTCAGCTGACCAGCCCCATAAGTTACTGCCTACCTCATCACCCTCTACCCTGTCAGCGTTGACCCTTCCTCTGCTCATTATCATCATCAAACTGGGACATCCTTCAACCGCCATGTTGTCACCTGGCATCTCACAGATCCTCCTAAACCAATCGTCAATTTCAGTTTCCTCCCTTGTCTACCACACTGTGAGCTATGCAGAATGAAAGACGAAGAGCTGAAGTGCTTCAAATGCTTGGGAATCAGCCATATAATTATCATACTACTACTCTGCCTCAGAAATGTGCGTGGTGTGCTGTCAACCATGCCTTCTGGACTTGCCCATATTGCACCCCTTTGCCACCCATCACTGATGTTATAACTTCTACTTCAGAACCATTACCCTTACCTGTACCGGAAACCTTGCAGTGGAGATGTCCTCATTGTTATAAGCCAGGAGTCAGTGTGTGGCATGGTTGTACCAAACACTCAGGCCCTGCCAAGACTCCTACAGCCACGTTACCACATGCACCGCCACCACCACCACCCCTGCCACTGTCACCAGATGCAGCCTCCTCACCTGCCTCTTTTTCCACTCTTAATTCTGCATAAGTACATGCCCTCCGTGAAGCTGTTGCCTCATTGACATTGCGGTGCACAGCACTTACAGCATGCTTTGATGCCACTGAGGCACGCATTGATGACTTGGTCAGTCAGGACACCAACACCAAAACACACTCGTTTCTGTTCTCGAGTCTTATCAGATTATCATCACTACTGTCACCACCCCCACAGAGAAGATGGATGCTATAGCCTGTCACCCCGAGAGGATCAGTGCTCTATTGGCAATGGACCCTTCACATCCTACACCACAAGGAGGTGCTCATGCTACCTCCTCATCCCCACCTGACCCCTGGACACCTAAACATAAACTTCACTAACCGAATGCCACTTCATGATATCTCTTGGAATGCCTGTGGAATTAGAAGTCAGTCGAAACTTGCTGAACTCAAGAGCCATCAACCACATGTTATATTCATTCAGGAAGCATTTGTTGGTTGTCTTCTTCCTGGGGAAGAGGCTCCCACACCTACTGGCCACATTTCGTATGTTCATCTTGCCAGAAATGGTCTCCCTATTTACATTCATTCCCCCATACCACATCAGCTTCTCCGCTGCTTTGTAGATGATGATGTGACCTTCCATCTTTTCGAGACCACAGTGGCAGACTATTCTGCCCCTTGAAGGATTAATATTCCTGCCTTCTCTACTCCTACAGTTCTTGGCATGATCTACATGGATGACTTTAATGCCCGACATCCTGCTGTGGGTGACCTCTCTTCTACACCAAATTGCAATGGGTTTCCTTCTTGAATACATCCGTTGCTACCAACTCACTCTCTGGGACACTGGTGGTGCCACACACACTCGTGGAAGCACTCTTGATCACAGCATAACCTCTGGGCTAGTGTTGTCCCACATCAGGTGCTCTCCCATCCCTACCCTCTTGTCGGACCACTTTGCCCTCAGCCTCCACTATTCCCTCCCTGCTGGACCCTCCCTTCCTCACATTTGCACCTGCATTACCATTCCACCCAAGTACTGTCATACATTTCTAACCTCCTCCCCACATATGATTTACAATTGCCTGACAACTTACATTCCTCCCTGGTAAACTCCACAAATGACTTCTATAGTCACTTGTTGCAAGACCACACATTAAATGTCGCCCTGAAGCCCATATTTTGACACTTGATCAGCACAACCTCCAAGCAGAGAGAATGATGGTGGCGGATGGTCTCTCATTCCAGGAACAATCGACACCTGACCATCTGCATCAGTACTAGGCATCTAGCAATGATCTAATTACCCTCCAGCAATGCGTCCGTACTGAATCTTGGCGGATGTTCACTGATAGCATCAACCAGTGGTGGGCAAGTTAATGAAAAATGTTAGCTTCGTTAACCATTAATCCGTCAAGTAGGTCTGTTTAAGTTAATCCGCTAATTCCGTTGTTAAATTAACGGAAATTAACCATTAATACGCTAATCCGCTAGTTTTTTAAAACGTTAACTTGGGTAATCACTAATTTGATAGTCCGCTAATCTGCTACTTGCTAATTTTTGTTTTTTACATATGAAACTCAATTTTCCTTTACAAAAGACACTCAAACTTGTCAAGATGTAGCCAGGGGTTCTCAGGCATCTCAGAGTCATTATCCACCTCAGCTTTGCCGACATCATCCTCACTAGCCACAACAGTTTCCTGACTGTCCAGTCTATCCTGGCCTACTTCAGTCTCACTTACAGACAACAGAGACAAAGGGATAGACTCATGTGATGTACTTGATTGAGGAACCATCACCGAGTCTATTATCACTCCACAGTCCAAAGTTCTGTTGGCTTAGAGTCTTTATGACTATCAATTTGACGATTTAAACGACTTTTTAAAACGCTTCTGACCTAAAGTGACGAGTAATGGAAAATAAACAATTGATTAAAGGAAATCAACGGACATTCTAATGGAAGTTAACGATTATCCGTTAACTTTAAAAAATTAACAGATTAACACGTTAACAAAAAAATTAGCTCCGTTATTAACGGAATAACGATTAATGCGTTAATGGCCACCATTGGCATCAATCACCAAATGAGTGTCAGCTCCGTATGGCATCTAATAAATAAGGTTGTCAGGAAAAAGCCCTCCAGTGCTCTCCACCACAGTCCAGCTGAGTGTGTGCAAGCTCTTATTAGTACACGGTCTGAACAGTCACAGGTACACAACCTTCCTGCATGTACTGGAGTTGCACTTTCCTCCGCACTTTCCGTCTGATGGCTACACTATTGAAGGCAGGTGAAGATGATGACATGCTGATAACTGAGGATTAATTGCAATGTGCTATCACTAGGAGCAAGGCAATAGCCCCCAAGGACGATTGCATCACTTACCTTGTCCTTTATCTACTCATGAAATTCCCTGGCATCACCCTGCTACAGCTCTACAATCTTTGCATATGTAAAGGATATGTGCCTCATGTCTGGGCCTCCAGCACAATTGTGTCCATTCCAAAACCTGGTACTGACAAATTCAGACCTATTTCCCTCACTTCCTGCTTCAGCAAGATGCTTGAATGCATCTTCCCTACCCGTCTCATGTGTCGGCTAGAGGGCAAACTCTCACCCAGACTGTACGTTTTCTTGCCACAAAGAAGTGCACACCACTGTCTAATGCAACTCTATACCCTCCTTTGTCTCACCAGTGTTGTAGCCTTCACTGGTCTTGAAAGTGCCTTTGATGCAGCAAACAGAGATATCATCCTCGATCAGCTGGTGGAATTTCGTGTCCAAGGAAACCTTTTGCGATGGACACGGGGTTACCTCCATTGCAGAACCTCATATGTCCTTTTAACCCCTACACCACGGTCATGTTTTTGCCCTCCATCCATGTCCCACGAGGATATTCGTGCTCCGACTGACTTTTAAAAAATCTATATATTTATCTATATACCTAGGCTGCTTCCCAAAAAGAAAGGGAGGTAGCCGAGACAGGACGACACACTCCCCATTTACTCATCCATTCAAACACATTCATTCGCATCTTAGCCCCAAAAGGGAGAAGGGACAGATCCTCACCGCATCACACCGCACAAGGGTCAACTACACAGTGCAAAACAATCACGAGCTCAATCGGTGGGGGGTCAGAAACGGGAGTGTGGGTAATCATATTCCTGGCTTGCGGTCTCACTTAGCACCCAAACCTATAACTTCTGGATGTCATCCAGCCATCCATCATCTAATCCTGTGTTGCCCCATGTGGAGCGTAGGAGCCAGGGGTTAGGCAAGTTGGTCCTGACATATAAGGTGAGAATGGCCAGCCTCACTCGTCCCTGAGTGGCATTATGTGAACAATAAACCCCCAACCACACCCCAACCACACCTTGGATATAAACCAGCACCGGCTCAATCCGATTGGAGCGCCTCAGTTGCCCGCTAAACAACCAGACGCCATAATCTGGTTATATGGTTACGAAGTACCACCCAGCTAAGTAAATGGTTTCCTGGTGTACAGGAAACCACTTTTCTTGTCACTCTGTGCAGAGTCACCTATAAACAGAAGGAAGAAGAAAGAAAGAAGGAAAGAAAGACAGAAGAGGAAGGACGGAAAGAAGGGAGGAAGAGAGGAAAGGGCTGTCACCCGAGAGCAGAACTACATCAAGTGAGTGGATGGTGAGCACCGCCACCTACCTCTGGATGCCATTGGTTGAAAAGTCTCCGAGATGCAAGGGACAGGCATGCGAAGTCACGCACTGCGATGCTTACTCAAGAATAGAAAAACAAGTGCATATTAGTGTGTCCTGCGGAGCAAAGCAGGTATGTATACCACAGCGCAATACTCAGTGTACGTGTCTGTCACACAACTAGCGTATTAAATTAATTGTAATCAGATTGTGCAATCTGAGAGTTCAATGTGTCTTTCATATCTGAAACACGCATTAAACCATTCCCCCTTTCAGTGGCCACACTTCCCCAACGAGGTCTTTGCTAGATTGTAACATTAAACTGATTTTGAAGTGTGTGACATTTTCTTGTGGCTGGCACTATCGGATTGCATTTAGAAAAAATAATACCCCAGACATATGGGGATTAAACGTTATAGAGGCTGGCGTTTGTGCATTCGATAATAATCCGCATATAAAGGCACACCACTATGCATGATACGCATGGCTTAATATGATCGCTTATGTGTCTTTGCTGTCAATCAATAAGAAATGGCATCGGGGTCTTTAAATGGCGTGTGTGTGGTGTGTGCGTGTCCGTCTGTCTGTCTGTCTGTCCGTCTTTGACTGTCTGTTTCAGCATGCACGAGAGTTAATAGTTTAGTGAAGAGGAACATTGTGGTACAGCATTTGTGAGTGTTAAATTGTATAATTCAGAATGGATGAGATGTAATTATTGTAGGGTCAGGAACTAAGGTCGTGCAGCTTCTGCCCCACGTTCCTGTACTGAACACCGGCTATGTGTGACGGGGAGGTTTTTGATAATTTATTGCAAAGCACAAGGGACAACAACACCAGCATTGTATTACTCTTGTGAAATAATGGAGGACAACTACACGACCGCAGAATTCTCAAGAAATGCTTGTAAAACATCTACAAACTTACTGTTTATGAATTCTGACAGCACGACGCATAGCGACGTCAGGAGCAAGTGAATCATCATATAAAGACAATAACAGTTTGCAAGGTGTGAAAGAATAACTAGGTGTCATATGCCAAAAAATAACCTGCAAGTTTGCAGGTTTAATGCTACGAACAATAAAAGGTGAAAGTTATTAGTCTGTGGTAACAAAAACACACATCTCCCTCTCCTCCCCAAGCACACCAAACTCACCAGTCTCCTATCCGTCACCCACTCTCTCCCCACACACTGTCCCATACTCAAACTGTCTGGACTAACACCACTGCAACTCCAGCACGTCATAACAATATTCTGACCTCGGAACGAACCATGCCATTTACAACCTCCATGACGTTACACAACCACAACTAATTCCTGGGCGTCTCCTCTCTCACCACACCGATAAGGCACTTCTCCCAACACACACACACACACACACACACACACACACACACACACACACACACACACACACACACACACACACACACACACACACACACACACTGTGCAAACAACAAACACCCTCCCCACCACACTCACGACACATCTATCCCGACACACCCACAACACACACCTCTTCGTCCATACCCACAACACACTCTCTCACCGCACTCTACGACACGCACCTTCCCCACGCCATACACTTCCAACACACCCACGAGACATCTTTCCCGCCAGACCCATAACTCACACCTCACCCAGCACCCCCACCACAGGCCCCTCACCAACACACTCACAAGACATCTCTCCCACCACACACCAAATACCACACCAGTCCCACATCCACGACACCCACTTAACACACCACACAACACAAACTTCACCCACCACACCCACAATACATCTCTCACCACATTCAACAAAAACCCCACCCACCGCACTATTTAGCAGCAGTAACACTAGAAAGCCAATGTTGAAAATAGATAGGATCGTGTTAGTTCTGTTTTCCTATTACTCCGCATACAGGTAACATAAGCCAACTCACGTTTCACCTGCTGTCTGGTGAGCTGGCTGGGTGCTGTGAGCTGTGGACTACGTGGTGGCTGGAACGGTGATTGTCGATGTGAAAGACCCATACAACTCAGGAGACTTTGCATCCCGTGGTCTACCTCTGGGTATTTGTGTGCCAAACACCCGAAATTAAAACTGACATCGTAGTCGTTACATGGTTGTGTATGTCAACTCATTGAACGAATAAAATAACACCACAGTACTACGTTAGCCCTGTGCATCTCGTCGAATGGTCCTTATAAAGGTCGTTAAATGGCTGGGAATTATTATTACATGAATGTAACATTAACATGGATTGTTTCTAAATCATATACCGGTACATATTACCATACGTTTTGATATTGGTGTCTTATTATTATTATAATTATTATAGAGTTGTGTTTGGGAGACACTTGGTAGAAGAGGAAGTGAAGATGTAAAGGGAAGGGGACTCCTTAGGTAGTGTAAGCCAGTATTACAATAACAGACGCATACAGCATGAATATGCACCAAATATCAATTACTGTTAGTACAAGTGTATGCCAAACACAAAAACTGTACAATATCTTGGTTGTTTATATCCGGTAAAGTCAACGTTTGTAGTAGGACAACGCTGATAAATCCACCGTACCCAACACCTGACATCCCTCTACCCAACACCTGACATCGTCGAGCGCCATCTGTTGACAAAATTAGGCATTTTATGCATGTTTCAGAGTCACTGGTTCAGAGTTACTTGGGTTCAAGAAATGTGCCCGAGTTTTGGGAGTGACAGTACATCCTGGACTGTCCTTTTTCCACTAGAATAGTGAACATGCAAACTTAACTCAATCTCCCCCCCCCCCTTGTTGAGAGAACATACGCCAATGTCTTACTTCAGCGTCAAATACCTTTGTTCTCCT
This sequence comes from Coenobita brevimanus, assembly GCF_032717465.1. Lineage (NCBI taxonomy): Eukaryota > Metazoa > Arthropoda > Malacostraca > Decapoda > Coenobitidae > Coenobita > Coenobita brevimanus. The sequence goes on along the minus strand of NC_136974.1, from coordinate 18,201,653 downwards.
CATCTCGCCCCCCATTAGTTTCCTGTCATCAGAACTTCACTTGACCCTGTTGCACTTCGACCTTCACTTCGGCCTGGCGTCCGCACCCTCCTTAATATAGCCTATTTCATCCTCTGAAGACTTTATATTAATGTTCCTGTGGCAGAAGTGAACCATGGTCCCCCTTCATGGAGGATTTCCCATCTTGAAGTCTGCTTTACTCCTACCTCCAAGGCAGACCTACCACTCCTCCAGAAACAACTAGTTTTGCAGACCATTGCCAAAGTGTCTTCCTCAGTTCCTGTCACACACCATCTCAACATCGACGGTTCCCTGCATGCAGAGGGGAGTGCTGGATGTCCCATCTACTCGCCCAACTTGCTCGCACAGGAGGGAGGCTCGGTTGGCTGCAGACAACCGAACTCATCTAGCTCAACCCCCTGCGAGCTACAGGGATTGTTGCATGCAGTTAGTCTCCTTTCTCAGCAAAGACTGAATGGTGTAGTTATCTGTGACTCTCAGTCTGCCCTTCAAGCCATCTCGTCTCCAAAACCCACATGCTGCTGCTTAGTTCAACAAATCTTATGCCAGTTAGTTGCAACTCATGAAAATTCTCTTACCCTATGGTTCATGTGGATTCCTTCACATGTCGGAATTGCAGCCAATGCGAGAAATACTTGTGGACTGCCTATTCCTGATGGTGCTACATCCTCCCTCCTCTGCCACAAAAAGAAGATACATTCAGCCACTGTTCTCCCTACACTCCATCGCTGCAATGCTGAGCTTACTCAGTGTGTGTTTATCTACTCGTAACACTACAACCATTTCTGTATATCTCCTCCCAAGTATCATCGTCATGGACTTATTGTTTGCAGGCACACTTGTGTCTGCTAACCTTTGGCTAGGATATCATCTTGTCTGGCAAGTCTCTGAGGCAGGGAATGTACAGTACCTCAAAAAAGTATCCGAACACATTTGTGAGGAAACAAACTGAAAACTGAACGAAAGATCTGAAAGACGACTGTGGCCTTGCCGCAAGTGCTGGCAAGGTGCTGGTAGCCCTGAGGACTCCAGTTGCCATTGATATATTTATACTGTTATCATTGGCATTTTCGATAGCTGACAGGCTAATTATTCTCATACATGTGTATTATTATTATTTAACCCTCTTCAATACCGATACGCATTTTGTGTTGATCTATTTTTCCTACATCATGATTTTATTGAGAGAGAGAGAGAGAGAGAGAGAGAGAGAGAGAGAGAGAATACGCGACGTCTCGGTATAGAAGGGGTTAGGGGTGAATGAATGACCACACAAGTGGTCTTCTCCTTGACTATTCACTGATTCAGTATAGGTCACTATTTGCCTATCACCTCCGTATATCATAGGTAACTGACCTAACGACAGTAACTGTTTTGCCCATAGTAGATTGGTTGCATGATAAACAGCACATCATTGTAATACAACCTGAGAGACTCCATGATAACCCATGACTTGTTTTGCAGGCGTTTTACTAACGAAAACACACATTTTTGTGTGATAGGCTGCAGGTGAATACGGGTCACACACATAGGACGGCATACACCAAATGAGTGTACTGCTACACTGGGAGGCTACAGAATGACACTGGTTCGTTCATTGCAATCACTGTCAGTTCATATATCCGTGTATGGCAACTCAGACTTCGTTTGTTTAAAGGATGATTTATAGAATAGGTTATGCTAAATATGGCTGCCTAATACTGTTACTGTTAATGTTTCATATGTTATGATGTAACATTCTTGCCGTATTTTGGTAACCTTACACACACTATGCAAGTGATATTAAAAACCATTATTAGCAACTTGGATGTCGACTACATGCTTACCAACCTTGCCGAAACCGCCTGCATGATCCACAACTTACGTTTTCGGAACTATCTACCCTCGAGTGAGGATACTTTTTTGAGGTACTGTACAGTCATAAGAAAAACTATCGTTACCCTTCAGAGTTATGCACTACGACACAACGACGAAGTGTTGTGGAATGACGGGACAGGAAAGTTTGTACCTCGAATCCGTCCATGTCGGTTATGTGAGACAGTTATTAGAATTTGTGCTAGAGGTAATAAAAGCCAATTAGATCATTTGGCCTCTGTGCATAGAGACTACGTTTTTTTTTTTTATTATCCGGCACCGACTTCACTAAATATAAATATAACCGAATAGTCTGAAGTCGGCAACACACGTGCAGACGGGCAATGAGTATATGCATCCTTGCCAGACGTATGATAGTACTTCAGCCCATACAAGCCAAATTAGTAAATTTCAGTATAATAATGATATGTATTGCTTTCTACATATAATAAATGTTGGATAGAAAGAAAATAAAAATACATATTCAGTCTCATTGCTTTAATATTTTGTATACCCAACCCCTGCTTCGAAAACAGCCTCTAGACGTCTGAAGCATCCATCTGGGCATTTAACCACCCATCTAATGCAAACAAATGAACTCGTGCACCCCTGCTAGACTATCATTAAACACACACACACACACACACACACACAGTCGATGCCTATAGATTTAATGCCATTCAATTTATTTGTCGTATTCTATAGATAATAAGTGTTGAATAATAGGAAAATAATAAACGTGCCGAGTTTCATTGATCATCGGCGGGACGCTCAGGGTAATGCAAACACGTCTTATATATTTTCCCGCCAGGTGGCTCATTCTTGCTCATCATTCCAACTCTTGTAATGGAATTGTTATATGGCAACATTAGATAAGGGAGGGGTGAACAGCAAGGACCCACCCACATAGCCCAGCTAACGTTCGTTTAGAATTGAGCAGTCCTGGGGGTAACGATACTTTTTCTTACGACTGTACCTCACTTCTCCTCCAACAGACTGTGTGACCATCCTAATGCCAACAACCTTCAGCATTACTATCTCGAGTGTCCCCCGTACAGGGACACTACTGCCTCAGGGTCAGTCCCTGACTGATAAATGTAATTATTTACTCACGGGAAATCATTTTTATATCATTCTCGTGCGATATCCACACTTTGCTGGTTGCCAACTCCTGAATAGTAAACTCCGATCCACCTGTGTGACAAAACAGCGCTCCCCGAGTGAAACGAGTTCCTTTTTACATAATACTTTGGTGGATGCTAACTTCCGTTTTGTAACATCCTATATATCTGTGACAAAACAGCGTGCCCTGCATGACACGAGTTCCTCTGTACTGTACATAATACTTTGGTGGATAATAACTCCTGTATTACAAACTCCTATAGTATATGTCTATGAAACAAAGCAGTGTGCCCTGTAAGACACAAGTTCCGCTTTACATAATTCTTTGGTGGAAACTAACTCCTCTCTTGTAAACTCCAATATATCTTTGTAACAACAGCGTGCCAAACGAGAAGAGTTCCTCTGTATATATTACTTTGATGGGTGCAAATTCCTGTATTGTCAACTCCTAATACAGTACAGTATAATTATATGTAACGACACAGCGTGCCCTGCGTGACACGAGTTCCTCTGTACTGTACTTAATATATACTTTAGTGGATGCTAACTCCTGTCTTGTAAGCTCTGATATTTCTAAATGACAAAGCATGCCCTGCGTGACACTAGTTCCTGTGTACCAAATACTTGGCCTTATGGTCCTCTTACTACGTCTGTCACCCCCTTGGCAAAATAATTTGATTACAGGAAAACTTACGCCGGGAGGGGGAAAAAATAAATTCCTAAAAATCGGTATTGGTCATTTGAAGCCAATTACAGCTCTTGAAATTTAAACACAGGAATATCATTTAGCACTGTTGGCACCAGAGCTATGTTCTCCATTTGGCTGTGTAAACATATTCCTCATTTATTCAGCCATTCTGTTGCAGTTGCAAGATTATGAAAACCGAATCTGTGCACCTGCAAATGAGAGATTCGAAGATGAAGCCAGACAACCCCCTGCAGGAACAAGTAGGGCCGTGAAGTAGCTATATTACCTACAGTACAGTCTTATATCCGGAAAATACTACCTTAAACAGTTCACCCTAATAAAGCAAATTAGAATCCTAAAGATTAAGGGAAAAAGAGAGGATGGACACTATGATGCACTTTGCTGCCTTGCTCATCTAAGTAGCTTATGAGTCAGAGGTGAATTATTCATCCATTTCTCCAGAGTACAAGGCATTATCCATTTTTTCTAGTCACCTCCTCTACGAGTAAGCATAAGTACTCGTTTTACCAACCAACCAACAATGGGTGGACTAACAGCACAGTCGAGTGATTGCAACTGACTGCACCAGGAAACGAACCATGGCTGGCAGCTATGTCAGATGATGATAACGATTCAGCTGCCTGGACTCCATCTACATTTTACAGCTTAATATATACACCCAAAAATCCTACTTCTAATGTACACTTCAAATACTTCAGTCCTTTAAACTATACCCTCACTAACATCCATCACCATTAAAAAAAAGGTAATTTAGTCTTGCACTTTACTATGCTTATATTTATATAAACTCTTAGATATAGTGCCTAGAATGCTACACCTTAAAATAACCACTGCTTTTTGACACCCTAGAGTTATGGTCAAAATTCCTACTCGATGACACCCCGAAATGCTGTTCATAATTCATGATTTTGTGCACCCAATAATTATCAATAAGGTTCCTACAATTATTGAATTCTACCTAAACTCTCAAGCCGTAGAATCTAATATACTACTACGGTGGGCGCACGCGTGCTACGTGTGTGTGTGTGTGTGTGTGTGTGTGTGTGTGTGTGTGTGTGTGTGTGTGTGGGGTCAAAGCTGGAAAAAAAAAAAAAAAGTTTTTGATGAAACTTAGCAGGATTGATGATTTTGGTCCCAGGTGCGCCAGTTTCAATTTCATGTCCATTGATTTCTTATGAAAGGGATTTTGGCCCCTGTCAAGGAACTTTTAGAATTGGTAAAAACCCACCGAATTGGAAGATGAGAAACAAGTCTAAAAGTACGGTATATTTACAGTATGTACATAGACATTTAAATAACAAGGTGACCTGGACCACTGACAACTGGCAAATAACCAGTGTAGTTTATCACAGAGCTGCTGCAGATTATCCAACACATTTATCAGTCAGTGCTAAGCAGAAACATTTTATAATTTATTATGGAGAGGACCCTGGCTGTTGAAGGAGCTGGGCCCATCCGAAATAGTACATGGATGGGGGAAGAAGGAACACCTCTAGGAAAACAACCTCTCACAACGGTCCAAGTACCACATTCTAGTCAGCCAAAAGGGCTGGCTGGAAAAAAAAGAAAAAAAAAGAAAAAAAAAAAAGACTCCTCCTCCACCCGGCCCTGGGTGTAAGTCTGGTCCCTAGTAACAAAGCATCTAAAACAAATTACAGAAAAATACTACAAATAATACAGAACTTAAAACTAAACAATAGATGCCTTTACATTATATCATTCCAATGAAAACAGGAAAAGTATTATAACTTCACAACCCCTGAAGGCCGAAAAATAAGCGAAAGTAAACAAATGAAACAAACATAAGAACATTCTTACCCTAGTAAACTGGTTGATGTCGGCAGATAAAGTGTCTCCCAGCTACCTCGACCTAACCTAAGTTACCTCTGATTCGGTTCAGAGGTATCAAAACAAAGGAAACAAACTCAACTCCGACTGGAAACTGCTATACAGAAGGGTGAAGCTCAATGAACCGAAACAGGGGTCGAAGTAGCTCAAGGGTAGCACTGACTCTACCGAACACCAACTGAAATAAAGCAAAACTAGACAAACCTAAGTTATTAAATATATACATGGAAAAAAATAAATTTCTGTATAACAAGGGATTAAACAGTTTCATTTATCCCACAATAAATACATAAATGCACGTATACCTTTACAACAGCTCCCCCAACAAGTATCTCTTCTGGGAATAGACACTAGGAACCACTTCTACTTAACAAGTCAGCCACTATATTCCCTTGGCCCGATACATGGACTAACCGAAATCGGTAAGGCTGTAAGCTCAAAGACCATCGTAACAATCTGTTCTTTGAACCCTTAAATCTTTTTAAATACACCAGAGGCTTGTGATCAGTTTCTAATACAAATTCTTTGCCTAGAAGGTAATAGTTGAATTTCCTCACCCCCAACTCTATGGCTAGACATTCCTTTTCTGTGGTTGAGTATTTCTTCTCTCTGTCTAAAAGTTTCCTGCCAGCATAGGCTACAGGGAAAGGTTTGCCGTCTATGTATTGGAGTAAGACTACACTAATACCAGAGTCAGAAGCATCCGTTCTCAGGACAAATTACTGCATAACATCAGGTAACTTAAGAATGGGATTAGTAGACAGGGCATATTTGAGAGCACTGAAAGAACTTAGAGTCCGTACTCCATTGTAATGGTTCATGGACATTCTTCCTCAGCATATCTGATAATGGCCCTGTGAGTGACGAAACATTTGGGATGAACATCCAATAGAACGATACCATGCCAAGGAATGATTTCAGAGTCTTTTTAGTGGATGCAGGTGGAGCTTCCAATATAGCTTTTACCTTATCATCAATAAGTTTCACAGTTTTACCATCAATCACATATCCCAAGTACTGGATCGAACAGAACCCGAGCTTACACTTGGTTGGCCTTACTGTTAACCCGTAGGATCTAATCCTGTCCAAAACCAGTTTGACAGCTTCTACTTGCATAAACAAACACATTATCAAAATAGAAAGACATTCTTTAACCTGGCCAAAATAATGCACATTAGTCTTACATACGTAGCACATTCTGTCACTAGGTCAAAGAGAAGTCTGTAGAATTCCAACAAACCTTTGTGAGTAGGAAAAGCTGTGAGTGGTTTAGCTTTATCTGTCAATGGAATTTGATAGTAGGCTTTAATAAGATCCAGCTCCGAGAAATATTTAGAACCATAGAATTTATGTAAATCGTCTTCAATAGAGCACATTGGTTCAGCATGGAACTCTGTCACTGAATTCAAATCTCTGTAATCTATGGCCATGCGATAGCCACCATCAGATTTCTTAACCATGACAACTGGTGAAGAATGAGAGGAACTTGATAGCCTAATAGTATCTTGTTTTAACATTTTCTCTACTTACTATTCAAAATGAGGCTGCAGATGGATAGGTACAGGGTAGGATCTAGTTTTAGGACGCTCAGTAGTACAAAGATTTATGTCATGCTGAATAGCAGAAGTTCAGCCGGGTACATCTGAAAAAACAACATCATAGTCATTCAACAGTTGTTTAACATAATCAACCTCTTCAGTACTTAAGTTAGGAGATATCTGGCTCACCCCTCTCACCAACAGATTCATCATACAATAAGAGAAAATCTTCCGATTCACCCTTTACCTTCATACTAGTTTCTGCAACTCCCAGTTGAACTCTCATTAGGGGTTGGCAAGAGAAATCAATATTTGCACTTTCATCCAACACCCAGGCTACCGAAGCTTGAGCTCTCCGATGGTACCTTTTTAGAAGACTGGCATGATACATTTTAGGTTTCCCTTTCTCATCAATTAATTAAGTTACCTTATCTCTACATTCCAACACCTTGTACAGTCCACTCCAAGCCAAAAGAAGTTTACTGTGCTCCTCAGGTAATAAAACTAATACTTCATCACCTGGATTAAACTTTCTATTTTGGGATTTCATATCAAAATAGGACTTATACCTCTGTGAGCTGATGTCATCATTCTTGGTAGCAATCTTTGCACACTTAATTTTTCCTTTAGCTCCAGCCCATACCTAAAAATAGGCCTATCATCCTCACTGACTGTTCTATCTTCCCATAAATCTTTTAAGACAGACAATGGGCCTCTTTCTTGCCTACCATAAAGCAGTTTAAATGCCGAGAAGCCTGTTCTATCACTGCAAATTTCCCTCATCTCAAATATAACCGGCACTAGATACCAATGCCATTCTTTTGGTTTGTGGTCGCAAAGTTTCCCAAGAGAAGCCTTCAGGGAAGAAGGAAACCTCTCAGTGCGGCCTTTCCTGCTAGGGTGAAAAGGGGTTGTGAATAAAGGTTTAACCCCAAGTAATTTATGAAGTTCTCCCATCAGTTGCGATGTAAACCGAGTACCTCTGTCAGACAAAATCTCCTTAGGAATACCCACCCTAGAAAATATTGAAATTAGTGCCTCTGCTACAGCAAAATATGTAATTTCCCTTAAAGGTACAGCTTCTGGGAGCCCTGTGGCAAAGTCAATATGGGTTAGGATGTACCTATGTCCAACAGAGGAAGGAGGGTTAAGTGGGCCTACAATGTCTATAGTTACTCTTGAAAAGGGTTCAGTTATTATAGGCATTGGTTTGAGGTGAACGGGTTTAACTCTTCCCTTAGGTGACATTCTCTGACAAACATCACAGGACTGACAATCTCCGACATCTGAACTCAAACCTGGCCAATGACAATGGTCTTCTATGCGCATTTCAGTTTTACAATGTGAAAACTGTCCTGTTAGAGTGCTTTCAAGTGCTGTGGCTAGAACAGTTTTCAGGCACTTTGCTGGAATGACTAGCGTAGACTTGCCAATCCTCTCAGGGATTCTTGAATTTGTACACACCCTGTAGAGCAACCCATCTCTACGTACATACTTAAATATTGTACCATCCCTGGCCTTATCATCATTACCTGATTGTACCAAGTTTCTTATCTTATCCAGACTAGGGCAGTTTTCCTGTAAATCTGCAAACTGTTTGGGAGTTATGCTTAAAGGTTCAAGATTAGGGACAACCAATGGGTGAAGGGGCTTTGATTTAGAAGATCTAGTGGATGCTGCATTAACTGTTTTACTGCTAGTATTCTGGGTAGAGAGCTGAATGTCAGGCTTGCGTGCCCCAATAACATTGCCTATAAGAACAGAGCAAAATTTAATAGGGGCTCTAAGTACATCAGCCCAACCAACATAGTATGGACAGTTCATGTAGCATCTAACCCGAGGGAAAGAATTTATCCGACCCAGGTAGTCCGCAATCTCCACCATTTTACACTCTTCTGTATTATAATCATGCAAAACCTCTTCTGATACAATTATGCAATTACAACCAGTATCTCTCACAATAGTGGACACACAAGCCCTGTTAACTGTTCCTGAAGCTAGAAAGTTGGAGTTCTGATGCTTTTCTAAGCAAAACCCCACTTGTTGTACACCATTAGAAGTACCAAGTCTAAAGTTAAGGGGTTTCTGTGGACAACGGGTCTAATGTGGCCTTTCTCACCACACCCATGGCGAGTCACATTTAGGTTTACATATTTCTTCTTGGGCTCAGAGGAACTAGGATTACCAGAAAATGGTGTTACCCGGTCTGTAGTTTTCTGTACATCGGGAGAGGGTTTCTTCTTCACTCCACCAGTACTGGTCTTTGGGTAAGCTTTGTGGGCAGAAGACCAGTTATCTGCGAGGGCTATTGCCTCATCTAACAGTCGTTTTCTGTTCCTTTATAAATGTTCGTAGCTCAGGAGGTACGGAAGAGAGAAATTGGTCCAAAATAATAAACGAGCGTAGGCCTTCATAAGTTTTCTCCACTTTACAGGAGTCTGTCCAAAAATCAAACATTTGACCTAACTGAATGGCAAAAATGTCATAGGTTTCACCTACTCTAATTCTAGCAGATTTAAAATAATTTCTGTATGCATCTGGAGTTTTATCGAATCCCTTTAGCAAAGCTTTCTTCAGTTTTTCATAATCTCCAGTAACCTCTTCAGGTAGGCTAGTATAAATATCAACACACTTGCCGGTGAGTAAACTACCAAGGTGGACTGCGAAAGCTTCCTTCTCCACTCCTAAAAGCGTTGCTCTCCTTTCAAATCTAACAAGGTAGTTGGCAATATCTTCACTTTCATGATAAAAAGGCAAGCTAGGCTTTTTGGGGTTATCCATTTCAGAATGACTACAAGCTAGTTTATTGACCTTGGCCATATTTACCTCATGCTTGTATTTAAGGTGTTGCAATTCCAGCTCACGATCATGTTCTCTAGTTTTCTCTTCATGTTCTCTAGATCTCTCCTCACGAGCTACGTCTGTTGGTGCATGATGAAATTTGCTAGGGTTTCTCCAGAGAGTCCTAGTGACTCCCCTCGAGTCTTTAAAGCTTCAAAAGTCCATTATTAAAGAAAATAAGTGACTTGAAATACCGAAAAACTCTCTAGTTTCATCGACAAAGAGAGATGTATAAATATCTGTTAACAAAATTACTCACGTTATTTAGGGATATCAGACTAATGGCAAAGCATTGAATACCCAATATCCATAAACAGACATTAGAGTGTCACATTTGCCTCTGGGCCCCAAGGACAGCAAATTAATGTAGGTTTCATCACCTATATAAACCAATCAGCATAGACTGAAATAAATCACACTGCAGACTATTTCTCATATTCATCCAAAATGGTACCAGGTATGTTACCAATCCTGGCAGGGTCGCCACATTGTCAAGGAACTTCTAGAATTGGTAAAAACTCACCAAATTGGAAGAAGATGAGAAACACAAGTCTAAAAGTGTGGTATTATTACAGTGTGTACATAGACATTTAACCCGTACCATCCCAGGCATTATTGCAATTTTATACCTATCCAATCCCGGACCAAAAACGGGAAAAAATTTATTGCATCAAACAATCCAAAAGGACATAAATCAAAGAAAAGACCCAAAAAGTACCCCTTGTAGGAGAAATAAGTGCAGGATGGCTGTCCATCGTGTTTCTAGCCTAGTTTCCCAAGCTGTGAGGTAAGTCTTCCCACCCAGCTGGACGGGATGAGTGAGAATGGGGGAGGAGAATGGGGGAATCCCCATTCTCAATATCCTTCTCCACTGGCTCATATTCCTCCCCAGAAGAGTCATTCAGGTCTTCCTCTTCTATAGAATCACTTAATGAAGGGACTGAGGGTCCATGTGACAGTTTCAACCCCCTTCTCCAGCCCAATGAGGCGGAAAAATGGCGTGACTTCCGCGACATTCTAACGCTGTGACGGACAGTGACACACTGATGTTACCCAGCCATGCAGAACCAAACTCAATGCTACAATTGCTTGTGCACAATGTTGCCAATACATTAAGCTACTCCTTAACAAAAAATTAGCTACATTGAAGCAGTTAGAGATGCGCTACAGCGCTTGAATTTTGCTATTGGCACCATCAAGTCGCTGGAATAACTCGAGACTTTTTGTACCGTCGGTACCATGCCGACGGCGGGATTGTACGGGTTAAATAACAAGGTGATCTGGACCACTGACAACTGGCAAACAACCAGTGTAGTTTATCACTGAGGTGCTGCAGATTTTCCAGCACATTGATCAGTCAGCACTAAACAAACATTTTAAAATTTATTATGGAGAGGCCCCTGGCTGTTGAAGGAGGTGGGCCCATCCGAAAAAGTACACGGATGGGGGAGGAAGGAACACCTCTAGGAGAACAACTTCTCACAACGGTCCAAGTACCACATTCTAGTAAGCCAAAAGGGCTGGCTAGAAAAAGACTCCTCCTCCACCCGGCACTCGGTGGAAGTCGGGTCCCTAGTAACAAAACATCTAAAACAAATACAAAAAACAAAAAAATACAACAAATAATACGGAACATAAAATAAACAAAAGATGTCTACAGTATATCATTCCACTGAGAACAGGAAACGTATTATAACTTCACAACCCCTTAAGGCCGAAAAGTAAGCAAAAGTAAACACAAATGAAACAAACATAAGAATATTCTTATGCTAGTGAACTGGTTGATGTCAGTAGATCAAGTTTTTTTTTTTTTTTTTTTTTTTGGCCATCACCCTGAAGGGGCATTAGGCCAGCAAGAATCAATAATCATGAAAGCCAAAATAATGATATGAAATATTTGCATCTATTTCATACCAATATTAAGTTATTATTCATGATTATGAAACATAATAAGTAATAAAGAATACATCAGTATACATGGATAGTACCAGGACAAATACTTCCATCTATACATCACATGTAGACTCATTACTATTCTACTACAAAATAATCAAATACTTATCAAATTTTTATATATATACAACAAAAAAATCAAATTTACTGGTCCTGAAAAGAAAAAAAAAAAAACATTTATATAAATGTAACCTCCTCCTGCGGTTCACAAATATATAAAAGTGTATTGACGTATTTACATATGTACAAAAACCATATCCCTATATACAAAAAAAAAGAAAAAAAAAGATATATATAATAAATAAGGAAACCACAACCAAGTTCATAAAATAAATCACAACTCTCTGAGTAATCTGGTCTCTTTCAGGAAAGTCATCAATTTATTAGTCACACCAACGTCCCTATCACCCAAGACAGAATCAAGTGTGAAAGGGAGCGCATTTGTCCTACAGTAGGCAGCCAGAGAAGTACGTTCCCCAGCATACCTACTGCAGTACAAAAGGATGTGACTAATAGATAACACCGCGTCACAGGTGGTACAACGCGGTAGAAATTGTCTGTTAATATAAAGTAACATATGTGTCAATAGGGTGGAATTCATGCGAAGGCGGGCTAAAGCGACCTCCTCCCGTCTGTTTCCTCGGGAGGAACTGGACCAGTCACATATGGTCCTTTTGACAGATGGAATTGCCAGGTCTGTCCACTGACTTTGCCACAGAAGATTAATTGATTTCTTTCCGAAAGAGAGACTAGACTGTAGCTCATGAGGAACGTCCCAGGTCTCCTCGAGTTCTACAGCCGATTTAGCTAGTACGTCAGCCTGCTCATTGCCGTAAATACCGCAATGACCAGGCACCCAGATCAGAGAGAAGGATTTAGCACATATGTGCAGCTTATTGATAATGCGGCCCAGGACCTCATGTGAATCAGTCCTACATGAATGAATTGCCAGAAGGGCTGACTTAGAGTCCGAAAAAATGACAAAACTGTCGTGATCTGAACGCAAAGCAAAGTCTATAGCTTGATCTATGGCAAATAATTCGGCAGTGAATACAGACGTATGGGGTGGCAAGCGAAAACGGATGCGGCACTCCGTAGACCACACACTCGCACCCACACATTCATCCATCTTAGAGCCATCGGTGTACAAGTGGAATGACGCTAGGTGTCTAATGAGGATCATCCGGAACAACTGTCGTACCTCCACCTCCGGCGCCTTGTACTTTGCAACGGGGAGCCAGTCAGTGTTGAATGTGGTGGCAAGTGACTCCCAGGGCACTATTTTTGATGTTAAAACCTGATCTCCATTAGAAAGGTCGTACCCTAACACCTCACAGAGGAAGTGAAGCCTCACAGCCACCGGCTTGAGGGCTGCATACAGCAGGTATTCCCACTGTAGGAGGATCCAACAAGTTGGAAGGCCAAGAGAGCGTTTACGGTGGGTGGTGATACAGTAACAAAATAGCAGGTGGTCACGTCGTAGACGGAGGGGAGGCACATTAGCCTCCACTTCCAACCGCTCCACATGAGTACATCGAAGGGCTCCGAGACATATACGCAAGCACACGTTCTGAAGCACATCAAGTCTACGGAGTACAGCATCCGATGCCGACCCATACACTTGTGAGCCATAGTCAAGCTTAGAACGGATAAGGGACTTATAAACCATCAATAAAGACGTTCTGTCTGCTTCCCACGATTAACCAGAAAGAAACTTGAGGACGTTTACTTTTTTATTACAAGAAACAAGCAAATGATTAATATGTGTTCTCCAACTGAGCCTACTGTCAAAATGTAGACCCAGGAATCTTACTGAATTTAGAAAAGGTATCGGCTGATTGTCTAAAGTCAAATGCAAAGGAGGTACGTTAAGTTTACGAGTAAGAACAACACCGACACACTTAGGGACGGAAAATTTAAATCCCCACTCCAGGGCCCAACGCTGAACAGATTCAAGTGCCAGTTGAATCTGCTCTGCCGAGGACTGTGCATTGCGGGAAGAGTGCCACACTGCACAGTCATCAGCATAGAGTGAGTATCTAATCGTCCTGGGGACGGAAGCAGACGCCAGAATGTCATTAATGGCAACGCTGAACAAAGTAGGGCTAAGCACACTTCCTTGTGGTACCCCGTTCTCTTGGACAAATATGTCCGAAGTTACATTACCGGGTAACCTGACAGAAAACGTTCTGTCAGTAAGGAAGTTCTGAAGGAAAATGGGCAAATTACCTCTTAAACCATAAGCGTAGAGTTTACGTAGTATTCCGTTTCGCCAGGTCATAAGCCTTATGAATATCCAGAAAAATTCCTATCATGAATTTGCGATTGGCAAAAGCCTCGGCTATGCAATGCTCCAGATGCATTAAATGATCCAAAGTGGACCTGTATTTACGGAATCCACTCTGTTGATCATTTAACACACCCTTCGACTCTAAAACAAAAAGTAACCTTTTATTAACTATACGTTCAAAGACCTTACATAGACAGTCAGTCAGCGCAATAGGTCAAAACGAACTGGGACTCGTAAGGCGACCATCCCGGCGAGGTATTGGTATGACATGCGCATAGTGCCATGAGTTTGGGAACGTGCGAGACGCCCAAATCTCATTGTACACCGCTAACAGCTTACTCAGGTTGGCCTGAGTAAGATGCTGAATCATACCGTACGTAATGGTGGATGGACCGGGACTGGAGCCTTTACAGGATTTAAGGGCAAGGAGAAGTTCATCTAACGTAAATTCGGAGTTGTAGCTGGTATCTCCGTCTTCAGTGGCAAAGTCGAAATTTCGCAGCTCAGGCGTACGCTTATGGTGAAGAAAGCAAGGATCATAGTTGGCTGAGCTGCTTACCTGGGCAAAATGGTCGGCAATAGTATTGGCAATGTCCACGGGATCATCAATGACATTCCCGGCCACCTCAAGTGTGGTGATTGGTGACTGGGTGTACTTGTTGTTTAGTACATTTATGGTGGACCAGACCTGACTTAGTGGGGTGGAGCGATTCACCATGGACACAAAACTACGCCAGTTATTCCGTTTTGCCGCTTTAATTGTCCTCCTTGCCTCAGCCTTAGCTGCTTTGTAGGCAATAAAGTTTGATTCTGTTGGCTGTTTCTCAAAAATCCTGTATCTCCTATTGCGCTTTGTGAGTACTTGTCGGCAATCTGGTGTTCACCACGAAACTCTACGCTTGTTTGGAATTGTAGATGTCTTGGGAATAGCAGCCTCAGCTGCGTGTATAATGGAAGTCTGTAGGTGTGAAACTTTCTCGTCAATGTTATCTCCCGATATATCTAGATTGGCGACCCGTGAGTAGTACCCCCAATCTGCTTTCTTAAAGTTAAATTTAGATGGTGGATGAGGCCGAGAATCGTCACGTGTATAAGAAAGAAAGATTGGAAAATGATCGCTACCCATCGAGTCGTCATACGGGTCCCAAGAGATGTTAGTGTGTATATCAGGAGATGACAAGGACAGATCTATACATGACATGTTACCAGTGCGGTCATCTACACGAGTCGCTCTACCATTGTTTAGAAGACAGAGGCTTGACTGTAATATTAGGTCGGCTATTTGCTCCCCTCTACCATCACTCCTCAAGCTTCCACACTGACAGTGATGGGTGTTAAAATCGCCTAAAATTAATTTTCGACCCGGAAGTTGATGGGTTAGGAAAGTGAAAGCATCACCATCAATGGGACCACGGGGAGGACAGTAGATAGAACAAATAGACAGATACGTGTTATTAAATTTTACTCTTGCACGCGACAGCTTCCAAAGTAGAATTTAGAACCACTTCTGTTTGTGGGTGTGATTTGTGTATGTATATGGCAACTCCGTGACCATCATATCTTCTATATGAATGGTAGTGTTTGAACTGTGGAGGATCAGGGTGATCCACCAAGCGCGTCTCCTGTAAACAAACAACGTCTGGCCTGTGTATAGATAGCAAAATTGCTATATTGTGGACTTTATTCCCAAGAGTCCTACAATTCCATTGTAACACAGTGAATGTGGCGGTTTAAGATTTACGAGAGGGGCCAGTGTGCTTAGCTTTTTTATGCCACCCGCCGCCGGATGAGTGGCTACCGGGGGACCTATCCCGGTGCTTACTAACGGAAACCTCCATATGTTGCTCATCAATAACTAGGCTCCCAGAGCCCCCCGAGGAAGAGCTAACTCTTCTCTCCCTCGCTGGACCAGGGGCAGGAAGGACATGAGGTCGTGACTTGGTGAGGGTGGTCATATTTCTCTTACTAGAGTTGTCAGGCTTCGGCTTAGGCTTGACTGACTGAGAGGCAGCAGCAGCAGCCTGAGAGTAGGAAGGTGCAACAGGGATGTCAGTTTGAGAGGTGGATTGAACAGGAGGCTCAGATGGAGAGGTAGAGTGTGAGGCAAGAGGAACAGGTTCAGGGTCAGTCTGTGTTTCCACGGTGCACATGACGGGACGGGACATTACCGCCGAAGCATAGGACCCACTTGGCGTGGGAGTTGCATGCAACTCCTTCACCTTTTTCCTAGCTTCGTAGTAGGAAATGCCCTCAGTTGCTTTCACTGCACAGACCTCCTTCTCCTCCTTCCACTTGGGACAATCCCTAAAGGAAGTGGAGTGTGCGCCCTTGCAGTGAAAACAACGTACCGTCTCCGATGTGCAGCGTTCAGCATCATGTCCCTGTGTTCCGCATTTGCCACACACTGACTGGGAAGCCCGACAAGTCTTATCACCGTGCCCATACAATTGGCACCTTAAGCAACGAAGTGGATTAGGGATATAAGGCCTGACGTTAACAATTTCGTATCCAACTTTAACATGGTCCGGGAGTGACACTTTTCCAAAAGTCAAGACAATGGTGGCAGTCTTCGTCCTCACGCCTTCGGAAAATCTAGTGATAAACCGGGCACCGATTACGTCCTGCTGGGCAAGTTCCCGTATGATCTCGTCCTCTTCCATAACCATGAGATCCCTGCAGGTGATGACACCCTTGCAGGAATTCATGGCGTGCGGGATCTTCAGCTCGACATCATATGAATGGAATTTACTCAGTTTCATCAAGTCTTTTACCTGGGATGAGTTTACTGTTTTGATGAGGAGGTCTCCGTTACCAAGTTTTTTTACTTGTTCCACCTCCCCAGCACAGTAATCAATCACTTTCTTGATGAGGAAAGGATTGAGACTGCTCAAGGGAGTAGAACCTAGAGCATGTAGGGTCACATATTGGGCATTATTTACAGGGATGTCCAAGAGATGTGTCTGGGACCGTTCAGTCTGCGGGCGGTCAGTCCGTGAATCTGTCGGGGTATCGTCAGGACCACCTCCCCCCCTGAAGGGGGGGGGGAGGCAGTAGGGTTGTCCGCCATACGGGGGAAGTGGGAAGGAGGAGGAAAAACGAAAGGTAGATCAAGTGACTCCTAGCTACCTCGACCCAACCTAAGTTACCTCTGATTCGGTTCAGAGGTCTCAAAACAAAGGAAACAAACTCAACTTCAACCGGAAACTGCTATACAGAAGGGTGAAGCTCAATGAACCGAAACAGGGGTCGAAGCAGCTCAAGGGTAGCACTGACTCTACCTAACACCAACTGAAATAAAGCAAAACCAGACAAACATAAGTTATTAAATATACACATGGAAAAAAAATAAATTTCTGTATAACAAGGGATTAAACTGTTTCATTTATCCCACAATAAATACATAAATACATGTATGCCTTTACAGCCCCTGATAACTGTCCCCACTGGTGCTACAATACGCGTTCGTGTAAGTGGCGGCATTTCCATGGAATTTCATGTCTTTGCAGAGATAGATAATAGACAGACAGATATATATATGGATAGATAGAGGGGGGGGGCTACATCCACACTCCAATGACTATTACTACATTGAAGCTACGAACAAACCATTTTGTTCAGAAGAAAATGGTGGTAGTTGCAGTGGTGGTGGTGGTGATGGTGAAGGTGATGGTGGTAGCTGTGATGATGGTAGTGGTATTTGTGACGATGGTGGTGGTATCTGTTTTGGTGGTGGTGGTAGCTATGACAATGATTGTTGTGGTTGCTGTTATGGTGGTGGTGGCAGCTGTGATGATGATGGTGGTGGTGGTGGTGGTGGTGGTAACTGTGACAGTAATGGTGATGGTGGTAGCTGTGGCGGTGGTGGTGGTGATAGCTGTGATGGTGATGATGGTGGTGGTGGTGATGGTGGAGGTTGTAGCTATGACAGAGGTGGTGGTGGTGGTTGCTGTGATGGAAGTGGTGGTGGTGGTAGCTGTGATGATGATAGTGGTGATGGCAGATATTCAGAAACTGATCATTTGGCCTACATACTTAAGACAAGTGCTTAGTTGCCCAGTAAAGCTGCGAGGATCTCGTAATATCCTGAAAATCGTACCACCATAAAAATTCTAAACAAAATCGAACACCCATAAAAATGATGCCCACATTCTAACTTCATACAAGTGTTACTGAAAAATCATGGATCCTAATATCACTCCTTGTTATTGTTGTTGGGACCCACTGCTTCTCTGGACGTGAACACTGTGGACTGCATGAAACTGGTCACTGTAATCGGGCACTCCTGTAAAACTTTGGTTGAGGATGTGTTGAATGATTGCCTTTTTTTTGTGTGTGTGTGTGTGTGTGAAACTGAGGTGAATGAGGTAAGTGCAAGGAGTTGCATTCAGATTAATGTTACTGCAGACACTTGTCCATTGTGACATGTAGTGTGTTTGTGGGTTGGCAGTCTGGCACAGCCGAGGTGTACCCACTCATTGCAGTAGTGCACCGTGTTGACCAGTGTTTATATATGATGTGAGTTTTCATGTTATGTATGTGTATATTTATGGGCTAGGACTGATATGAATATCTCAGGCTAGGAGACACTGATACCAATGTCTCTCAGGCCGGCTTATGTACATACAGAAAAACAACTTCCCAAGCTTGACGAATGCAAAGAGAAAAAATCGAACCATATGACACATGCATTACTAAATATGGTAAAAATTTTCATTATACTTCGCCGGTATTGATTTTTCTTCGATGGGCCTGAGAATATACTTGTTTCTTTGAATGAAGTCACTCAAAAAAGTATCGCACAGGGGGTAGGGTACAATGATAGCAGATATAATCAGTAATGTTGTGAAGTCCCTAGAAGATTAGTCTGTCATTATCTGTATATCCACACAATAATAGTACCGACAAGAAACTCAATAGGTAAGCGATAAGTGGCTTTCTTATGTCACCAAGGTGACATAAGAAAGCCACTTATCGCTTACCTATTTAGGGGGGGTGGGGAATCTTCGAGCAGCTAATAGTAGCCATCGTTTTAGGTGTCCAATTGTTTCTGCCCAAATGTACATAATACCTTTTTGATCAACAGTATTATCCCTCTGAATCAAATGTGTCTTTAGGAGCGTGGCTTTGTGCCAGTGCTGCATCCCACTATTCTCATTTTGGAGGACGGGGATAGTGATGGGTGTAAGCTGGGCAACTGTGCCTTTTGGTTTTTCGGTGCCGCCCTGGTAAATCATACCTTTCCACAACCATGATAATGCAGCCATCTTTTTTATCATCCATGTTTTCCAACACATATATGGAATAGTGTTTTTGTCCAATCTTCGCAATACACCTCCGTCCTGTTTTTGGTCGGTTTTACAGACGGATGTCATTCCTGATGCCAACCCTCCCCATTTATCCAGGCTTGGGAAAAGTACCGAGTTGGATTGTCGGGGTACTGCCTTTAGTCTGGCTGCTGTTAATAGACCCTTACCATAATTTTACGACCAAGTATCTTAAATACTTCCGAATGACGTAAATCTTCAAAATATTATCTAACATCCTGTACTCCAAAATTTATTTCCCTAATATTTCCCCCTAAAAATAGACATACTGTCCTAAATCTTACACCCTAAAAATAGTACCTAATATCCTACACCCTAAAGGCTACCTGAAATACTACTTATAATCGCACTTCGTTAATAACCTACCCAAGATGCTAAACCCCATAAATTCTAATTTCTACACTTGTAGCATACTGCATAGACTTGTCTACCTTAAAAACACTATTTAAAATCTTAGGATATTTGGTAGGATCCTACAACCTAAGAATTCAACTTAAACTCTTACAATGTAAAAATGTTTCTATCATTCTATGACCAGATGTATTAACCCCGTAAGGGATGGCCACAAACATATGGTTTCATTGTATCCTGTCCTCTGTCATGATGCTGCTTTCCATTCAGCTGACACTATCCTCACTCACATGAATCTCGACCCCAACCCCTCATCCCATTCACCTTAAACCTCCCTTTCTCCCCCTCCATGTCACTCACTTTCACACTCCTAGTCAGTCGTTCATTTTCCATTTTCTCGTCATTGCCAAACCATCTCATGAAATTTGTATACATTTTAGGGCACCTAAATCAACATCGCATTTGTCTGTGTGTCTCTTATCAAAACTCCATAGGTCTCTGTCAAATAAATCATTTATATTTCTCTCATTCCTGATTTGCGTCCTTCCAACAAAGTCCAAGTCTCACTTCTTTGCATAATGATAGGGAACACATTTTTGTTGAGCAGGACTTCGCTACTTCCATGGCTTTCCTATTCCTTATTACTGATCTTAACATGCCGACACTGAAAAATCTATCTATCTATCTATCTATAGCCCGACGCCCTAATCCCGCAAAGGGTGGCCGCAGACAAAACGCCTCCAAGTCACTCTGTCACCCACCATTTGACTCCCCTCCCCCCAACTCACCCCCCCCTCCCTCATATACCTCTCAACTCCATCCCTCCACCTCATCCTCGGTCTACCCCTCCCTCTCCCTCCCTCCACCTCACCTATGACACCTATAATTCTACACCGTCAAAATACTTCATATCCTTCATCCTAAAATAGCCAGCTAAGATCGTTCTCCCTATAAAATTATTTACTATCCTGTACCTCAAATACCACCTAAATTATTGCATCATACTGTCTCAAATCCTACACCTACAAAATGGCACCTAAATTTCTTGCAACCTTACACAAACTACTTCGAATCCCACACCCTAAAAGTACTACCGTCATGCCTGCAGTTTTAATAAGCGGGAAAAACTTCAAACCTTACAAATATTTCCTAAAATCCAGCAATCCCAAAGTATTATCACATAATGCTAAGCCTCTTAGAAATACTACTTACAGCCCTATATAAAAAAATACTACCTAAAATCCTACATACTATAAATCATTAAAATCCTAAATCCTAGTAAAGTTACCAAATAACCTACACTCTTATACTGTCGAAAATTCTGCACTAAAAATAATGAATTATAGCATCGTTACAGTGCTACCCCAAATCCTATCCTTAGTTCGGTGACTTTTTTTTTTTCTCGAATTCCTGCTACCGTCCGACAGTTTCGTTAATATTATGGGATGATTTCCCACTAAGAATAGAATAGAAATATTCATCTTAAACCTTTTAGTGTGACATATTCTTGTTACTTCTAAACAACTATATTATTTAAGGTAGGAGATACCTCCTTCAATAAAGATATTAAAACCATACATCCTTAAATTCTACCTGAATGCCTAAAAAAAAGTTGTGACCCATAATCGTACTAATTATACTATCCAAAATTGTACATCCATATATGGTACTTAAAATCATTTCTATGAATAATTGTATATTTAACCTTTACAGTAAGATGTCATTTTCCCGTGTTTTAATTTAATAACCCTCAACGATTTTTACTCAGCTTAGGAGAAACTTCTCCAGGTCATCAGGTAATTTCCAAGCAAAGTAAATTGTCTAGTGGCAACAAGAATTAAGCAGACAAGGCGTTTTCCAAGTGTATAACCATGATCATCAATCCACTTCCCGTACGGCCTCGTATGTTGCCTTATTTACAATCCACTTAACGCTCTCAGGCTTGTATGGCTCAGTCCTAACAAAACAAGTGAATAAAGTATTGCCATGCAATACAAAGACCCCTACCGGATGATCACCATACATGTATGCAATGTGGGTATGACAACACCCGACCTTGTTTGAGCCCCAGGTGTGATCTTGACCTTGGGAGTAGATGGCTGGTTGTTGCGCGCAACACACCGTCATGGTATGGGTAACAACTGTATGAAGTTATATCAAAATCTGTCCATTCATGTGCAAGTTACAGAGCGGACACGAAAATGCGGACGGATTGACTTATGGACATTCTGACGTACTGACGAAACCACACAAAACTAAAGTCCCGATCGGTTTGACCGGTAGGGAACTAATAATCTCGTCTGGTTTTACACGAAATAAAACACAAGCTAAACAGCGACAATAATAGGATTAATGGCATCGCTGTTAACACTCTCAGGCTACTGTAGTTAGTCAAGTTAAATCGTCTGGAACAAAGTGCAAGAGAGACACAACCATGGGAAGGTTAATTAACGACCCTCATAAATCAGTCCTCTATCTGAAGACGGATTCCTTCCTCCCGGTGAGGATGGCCGCATACATATCGCTCCCATATTACTCTATCTTCAGCCACTGTGCTACTGTCCCTCTAACCACACAACCCTCACTCATATACTTTTCCACACTTTCGCTCCACCTCATCATCGATCTTCCCGTCGCTCCTCTTCCCCCGCCACCACAGTCACGTTCACTCTCTCAGTCAGTCTCTCATTATTCATTCGACATGGCAAAATCATCTTAGAGAACTGCTAACACTTTACAGGACACTTATATCTACACTGGAACGCTCCAGAACTTCATCATTTGTCTGTAATAAATTGAATGCTACAAATTCCATAATGAATATACATTAGTATCACACCAGAAAAAACTCCCATTACTTCAGAACCAACAAATCTATCTATCAGTCGACGAGGATCTATCTATCTATCTCTATCTGGCTACCTATCTATCTGTCTGTCTATCTATTTATATAAAATATACGACCGGACCATCACCGGGCATCTCTGCAGTGGAAGCTTTCGGCCCCCTGGCGCCTTCGGCGCTACAAAATCCGGAAAATCCTATTCAGCAGTCAAATGTCTGGTGGTAAAAATCCATCAGTAACTAATTTTGTATTTTTCTATTTGATCCCAGTTTGTTTTCGCGATTCTTTTCGCGTGAAAGTATGTACTGTATGCAGCTTTATTATAGCAACATTATGAGATTATCTTCATTGACCTGCGGTGAAAATATGCATCAGGTGATGCACCAGCTGAAATGTCAAATGAAAAAAAATTCAAGCTGACTAATTTTAACCTTGACAAGAGTGTCGCTAAAATGCCTCCTTATAGCCGAAATTGAAAATCGCTTGATAGTCAGCTGATACTTCAGCTGACGCAGCCGGTGACATGTTAAATCAGCTCAAAATTTCAAGCTGAACGACTCTGTATTTCATTAGAAATCTCACAACCCTTGACCTTTGAACAGTTTCTCAGACTCGATTACCATTTTTTATTCTTGTCTGACCCTTAACCCTTCCACAATGATTGTTGCAAATCACACTTAAGATTGTCTGAGAACATTCCTTTGTGACCCTGACATTAAATCATTCCTCATGACGTTGACTTTTGATTCCTTATATAATTCCATCTATTTATCCTCGCTCTAAAGCTTTCTTCAAAGTTATTTCAAATCAGACAAAAAACAGTTAATGTTCACCTCTTTACGTGACCTTAACCTTCGTTCTGTTGTTAAAAAAAATAAAATAAAATACAATAAAAGCAATAGGTTAACCTCTCGGGTAAACCTCAGTTCTCCTAAACAGTTTGATTCAAATGAAATCATAATGTTTAAGGCTTTGCTTGAACAGACAAACAACTCCAAATTTGACTTTGCACTGTGACCTTGACCTTTGTTTTCAAAATCGAACTGCTTTTTCTTCTGCCGTAACTTTACGCTTTCCACAAATATTGGTATAAATCGGATAAAACAGTTTTAGGTGACCTTGCCATATGACCCTGAATGTTGATCTGTTTTCTCTAAATCAGTAAGCCAGTCTAGTGGTTGATCCGTAATCCTTCTACCATATTTGATTCAAATAAAATTAAAACCGTTTTACTCATTTTATTAATACAGAGACACACGAGTCCATCTCTGACCTTGCCTTCTGGCCTCCACCTATGATTTTGCATAATCGAAGTCTTTTTATCTCTCCTTTCTCTCAACTTCGCTAGGTTTGTTTTAAATTGCATAAAATCGGTTAAGTTAATCTTGCTCCACCTAATTTTACTTATCCCAGTGACCTTGACCTTTGACCTCTCTCTCTCTCTCTCTCTCTCTCTCTCTCTCTCTCTCTCTCTCTCTCTCATTCTCTCTCGCTAAGGAAAACATAACACGAGCTCTTGCTTCGCGTGCGTATGTGTAACAAAGGCTACACAATAAATCCCATGGTACTATAGGTAATAAATATATGAACTAATAAATATATATCCATCCATCCATCATCCAGTCCTACGTTGCCCCATGAGAAGCATAGAAGTCCGGGGCTAGGCAAGATGGTCCTGATATTTGAGGTAAGAGTGACCAGCCTCATTCATTCCTGAATGGCATTACGTGAGCAATACACCCCAACCATCCCTTGGATATAAACCTTCACCGGCTCAATCCGATTGGAGTGCCGTAATTACCCACTAAACCACCAGGCTCCATAATTTGGTTATATGGTTACCACCCAGCTTAGTAAATGGTTTCCTGCTTGTCACTCAGTGTAGAGTCACCCATATGCAGAAGGAAGAGGAAAGAATGAAGGAAATGATAGAAGAGGGAATATAAAGTTACCCATATGCAGAAGGAGGAGGAAAGAATGACGTAAAGAACGACAGAAGAGGAAGGAAATAAAGAAGGAAGGAGGAAAGGAAAGGACAGACATTCAAGAACAGCACTACATCGAGTAAGTTGATGATGAGCGCCCCCTATCATCAGTCCCCAAATCCACTCATTAGAGTCACATCAAGCACATCACCCACTAAAGAATAAAAACATAATGCACCATTACCATAAAGCCTTTTACTCTGTCCAATTTCTCATAAAGCCAAATAAGATTATATACCACGCAGCTAACTACCACCTCCCACAAATTATCCACCATATTTATTGCCATATTATAATAAGCAAACACAAATACATAAGTACCTCATATGTCTTCCGTCATCCTTACTAAAATCTTCTCCAACACTTTACTACGATGCTTACTCATGTATAGGATTCTAACAACATCCAGTCCAGGCTCTTTCTTCGGAAAGTCAGAGAATTCTCCTTTCGGGGCAATAGAAACATCCCTTTTATCACCTTCAGTACCAGAGGACTTTCCTATGCTGAATAAAAATCGTTTAGTAACAGCTAGAAATATGATGTTATCGTGTTGAGAGGGTTAACTATCAACTCCCACAAATCATACGAGATTATCCACACTCTTAAGTAAGCTAATATATAAATGAATTAATTACATCCCTCTCATCCCCCTTTATCAAATTTCTCCCTTAGCTCGCATCAAACGCACAATACTTAAGCGAAAAATAATATCACCCCTTGCAAAAGTCAGTGACAGTATTTTGCCCACTAATTCACTGCGTCTGCCACATTCCTAGGGCATTACCCGTCACTTCCCTTCCTGACGTGTTTTATAATGTCGTAGCCAATTATCTGTCGTCAGAAAATCATATTGACGGTGGCATTCTTAAATATTTCCGTCCCTTGTAGAGGCCTGGGAAGAAAATCCTTAGCGAAAACGGTGCTCTTGAAAAATTCTTTCCCTTCTTGGACTCAAAATCGTTCCTTCGCCGTTTTGTGCGTTGTGCCATGGTTGATGGTTTTATGTATAACAAGTAAGTTGAAGGAAGTTACTGTACAATTTTTCTCGGCATTGCTCATAACGATATACTGATATTCAATAACCATCTGTATCTCTGTTAAAATACAACCCAAGTCGGTGGAGATGCTTCGTCAGACAAACATAGGAAACCTGTATGGTCATTCACACACGGCCTCCGATATTCATGTGATCTTCAATGATCTGACACTTCCAGATCTTCTACACTAAAGTCAGGGCCACATTAAGATTTTTTTCAAGGAACTTTTTGTTTAGGAGTTTGCTCAAAAAAGGTGAATCTCCCCATCATACTTATAGGAGTGTCTTTGCTCGTGTCTTCCAACAGAATAAAGATGAATGCCACCATGAGACGAAATGAGAGATGGACGACAAGTACGTGATTCTTTCACCATAAAAATAACAATACTGAGGCTAAGGTTATCCTTGCAATGTTAATTAGTATCAGCTCGATATATCTTTAGGAATGTACAACGCTGGGGTTTTCGCAGGACTGGAATTTATGACTGAGTACAAACCAAGAGTAATATTTAAACTAATTTCATAACCTAGGAGTAGAGAACCATTTCTCAGTGGTGTGATTTCATTACTCAGCACGAAAGAGACGCATACATAGAAACATAAGCTTACAAATCCATCTCACCGACATACCAAGTGACACTATGATGGGAACTTGTCATCTCTACAGTGCCCAACCCAGAATTTCTTCCCTTTCTTCGTATGAAATCTTTAAACATGCTGAAGTGAAAGAAAATTCTCTTGTAAAGAAGGAATAGTCTGAGGAAGGAATTATTTTTTTAAAATACTGCCGCATGTCTTTGTGAGCTCTGTGATATCAGCCAGCAGAGAAAACTGATAATTAGACGACAAAATATCTGGAAAAATTTGTCTCATCTGGGAAGCTTCATTCACATTAATTATATAGCCTATAAGGAGTTAAGATACAGATATAGATAGACACACAGTCCTGCTTTGTAGGATTGATAATGATAATGAGGGTGAAGATGATGATGATGATAATAATGATGATGATGATGATGATGATGATAATAATAATAATAATAATAATAATAATAATAATAATAATAATAATAATAATAATAATAACAACAACAACAATAACAACAACAAAAACAACAGCAATAAGGTAGGAGATTCAAAGAGTGCAACCCTGCCCTACCACCTCGTGTACGGGCCGAGTATGTGACTTTGCCCTGTGACTTTGACCTTCGACAGTTTCCTCTCGAAATTAATTTATTCGTGGTTGACCCTTGAGTAGGTACTAACTGACTGCACGTCTCCCACAACACATTAGCACACAATGATCTTCCCTTTCCTTCAGGTATTTTATGTTTATCTGGTGGTTCACAGTCGGCTTCAATCTGGATTTTCCCTCACATCTTTCTTTTCTTTTGGGTTTTGCTTCCAGCCAGCTAGTGATGTGTCAGCACTTTATTGTGGCGTCATGAGAATGCTGATGGTTTCTTCATTAATCTGCTTCCTATATACAAGGATGAATTTATAACAAAATAGCTCAGTGCGCAAAACAGATGTACTGCAGTCCATTTTTTTTTTTTTTTCAGTTTTTCAAAATAATAATAGCACGAGGAAGAGGTTGGGTGTGTATCCAGGGTATCCATGACAATGAACTTTCAGAATAATTTTTCACCACTCATCTTCATTCTGTCCCGCTAATGCAAACAGGCTCCCTCGTGTACTCTTGTTTCATTATTGTATGCCCAATTACACGTCTATTAAGTCTGTCTAAGCATATTTTCACTGAAGAATATTAAAGTGCTGGTCTTTTATATTTCGTTCTTATATCGAACAAAATCAGATTCTGCTATACAGGATGCTAGAATAATCCATACGCAACTGAAGACGGGAAGTGTAGATGTAAGATATTTTGTTTATACATGATAGAAGGAATCAAATGCTGGAAGCTTGCAAGGCAGTTCCCTCCAAGAAAAAAAAAAAAATGTAATAAGGATACCGAATTCAAGATCAGTTCATTTCTAGATGCGTGGACACATTGCGTTTAAAAGATTGTAGGTCATATGAATAAGGAAATACAGACAGTGGAAGACAGTTCCAGAGCTGACCTGTTGCACACATGAAAGCCTCTTGCGCACATGAGAGACTCTTACACCACAGAGTTGAAATGGGGTGTGAGTTTGCTATCAGATGGGTGCTATGTGCCCGTCATAATGGAGGAGGTCTGCAAGCAGGCAGTTCAGAAGAGCAATGGCCATAGTGACAGGGAGGAGATAAAGATGGAACAGTGCAGGGAAGAGACAGAGGTTGAAGAGAGTAAGAGAAAGAGTTGATGAGATAAAAAGCATTTGATTCCATCCTGTTAATAAGAGGTATATTTGGGGACCCCCCCCCCCAACACACACACGCACATGAAAGTTGTACTCTACACAGGGTTGAATAAAATCATAGGCTATGAAGTGAACAGCTGTATGGGGGTTAAGACGGCATGGAGTCTGCACAGCACACATAATCTTTTGGAGACAAAATTTTCAAAAGAAACAGTATGATCTTTCCATTACGAAATCCAAGAGAAATCTTAAGTATATTCAGATATGATGCAGGATTGAGTTGAACGTTCCCAAACAGGCTATTAACAGATTATGGCCAGCTGAAAGGTGTCGAAACTGAAGTTTGTATTATTTAAATTTAGCGAAGTTACTTTTACCTCTGGCAGAGATACGAACCAGGTCAGCAAATATGTGTGTCATTGCCTCAGCCCCTGTTTTATTTTTAAGTAATTGCTATGTTGGACGCCGCGATAAGCGGATGGAATGGTCAATGGTGGAGTCATCAGCATAAGAGTGGATAGGACTAGATGTACAGTTTAGAAAGCCATTAATGAACAGAAGGAAGAGCGTTGGTGAAAAGACAGAACCCTAAGGATCACCAATATTCATAGCTCTAGGATTTTTTTTTAATGCGAAGAAGTAACCAAAGGCCATGAGCCCGCAATAACTGTTCCTTCCAAAAGAAAAACAAAATACAAGAGAGAGCCAAATTCATGATCCGTTCATTTCGAGATGCCTGGACACACTGCGTTTGAAAGACTGGAGATCATAGGAAGCAGGAAATATAGAAAGAGGGAGACAGTTCCAGAGTTGACCTGTTGCATAAATGAAGGACCGGGAGTAACGGTTAATTCTTGCATTAGAGAGTTGGACAGAAAGGGGATGAGAGTTTGCTGCTAAACGGGTGCTACGCGCCCGTCGAAGAGGTGGAGGAATGCATGCAGACAGTTCAGAGGAGCAGTGACCATTGAAGTAGCGATAGAAAAGAGATAAAGATGCAACACTGCAGCGAAGAGACAGAGGTTGTAGGGAGTCAGTAAGAGGAGGAGAGTTAATGAAACGAAAAGCCTTTGACTCCACCCTATTGAGAAAAGCTGTATATGGGGAACCTCCCCACACATGAGAGTTGTATTCCACACAGGGGCAGATAAAACTCGTGTATAGAGTCAACAATTATGCAGGGGTAAAGGAGGAGCGGAGTCGGCTTAGCACACTTAATCTCTTGGAAGCAGATTGTACAAGGGATGTAATATGATCTTTCCAAGATAAGTCCCGAGTAAATGAAACCCCAAGCATGTTCAAGGATGAAGCAAGAGTCTTAGATGCATTAAAAACAACAAGACTATTTTTACCCCAGTCAGAGATACGAGCCAAGTCAGACATTATGTGTGCCATAGCCTCATCCCTTGTTTGTTGAAGTAAATGCTGAGATGGGCGTTGCGTGAATCAAATGAAAAGGTAAAGGGTGGAGTCATCACAGTATGCGTGGATAGGGTTAGATGTACAGCTTAGAAGGTCAGTGTTGAATAAAAGGAAGAGAGTTGGTGATAGGACAGAGCCCTGAGGAACACCACTGTTGATAGATCTAGGAGATGAACGATGGCCGTCTACAACAGCGGCTATAGAACGACCAGAAAGGAAGCTAGAGATGAAGGCACAGATAGAAGGGTAGAAACCGTATGAGGGCAGCTTGGAAATTAAAGATTTATGCCAGGCTCGATCGAAAGCCTTTCAGATGTCAAGTGCAATGGCAAAGCTTTCGCCAACGTCCCGAAAGGAAGATGACTAGGAGTCTGAATGGTAGGTGAGAAGATCGCCAGTGGAGCGTCCCTGACGGAACCCATACTGACGATCAGAAAGAAGGTTGTAATTGGAAAGATGCTTTAAAATTTTTCTGTTAAGAACTGACTCGAAAACTTTTGAGATACAGGATGTTAAAGTAATTGGACGATAGTTAGAAGGTTGGGAATGGTTACCCTTCTTTGGGACTGGCTGAATGAGAGCAAACTTCCAGCAAGAAGGAAAGGTACAAGGTGATAGACAAAGACGAAAGAGTTTGCTTAGGCAGGGTGTAAGCATAGAAACACAATTCTTGAGGGCAACAGGAGGGACTCCATCAGGCCCATATGCCTTGTTAGTACTGAGGCCTGTGATGGCAGAAAATACATCAGCTAAAGAAATTTTAATGTCTGCCATGAGGAAGTCAGAGGGGGGATGTGATGGAAGAACAGCAGAGGAATCATCTAAGGTAGAATTGGAGGAGAAAGTCTGAGCAACGAGATCTGCTTTATCAGTAGAAGAAATGGCTACAGAGCCATCAGAGTAGAAAAGAGGAGGGAAGGATGATGAGGTAAAGTTGTTAGAAAGGTTTTTGGCAAGGTGCCTGAAGGAACGGGAAGAATTCGAGTTGGAGAGCTGAGAGCATTTAGTACGGATGAAATTATTTCTAGCAGGGCGCAGGACACTTAGCACGATTCCGCGCAGAAACGTATAAAAGATGTGATTCAGGGGTGGGTTGGCTCCGGTACCTTTTATAGGCCCTCTCCTTGTTGCGGATAGCACTAGAACAAGCATGATTAAACCAACGCTTTCTTGCATTAGTCAAAGGATATGAGAAAGGAATGTATCCTTCCATGCCCGAGAGAATAACCTCTGTAATGCGCAAGGCACACCCAGATTGCTCCCGGCCAGGGAAGCAATAAGTATTCGAAGGAAAATCAAAGAAGTACTGCCTGAGGGCCTCCCAATCCGCAGCTCCAAAGTGCCACAGACGACGTTTCTTTGGAGGGTCCACAGGCCGTACCAGAGCGATAGGACAGATTAAGGTGATAAGGTTGTGACTGGAGGAGCCCAACAGAGAGAAAAGATTAACAGTGTCAGCAGAAGGATTAGTTGTGAGGAGGAGGTCAAGTATGTTGGAGCTCTCTCCAAGGTGGTCAGGGATACGGGTAGGGTGCTGTACAAGCTGCTCTAGGTCATTAAGGATAGAAAAGGTGTAGGCTTGTTCACCAGGTGGATAAGTGAAAGGAGGAAAGCTAAAGGTGGTGGTGAAAATTGAAATCTCCTAGAATGGAGATTTCAGAGAAAGGAGAAATGGATAGAATGTGTTCCATCGTAGAAGTAAGATAGTCGAAGAATTTTTGATAGCAGGATTAGGTGATAAGTAAACAGCACAGATATATTTAGTCGGAGAATGACAGGAAAGCCGAAGCCAGAGTGTAGAGAATTCAGAAGAATCGAGCTCAGGAACACGAGAGCAAGATAAGTCGTTGCGTATATATACACAACAGCCACCTTTGCCTTTGAAATGAGTATAGAGAAAGTAGGAGGATACAGAAAAGGGTTTGCTGTCAGTTGTCTCAGACAGCTGAGTCTCAGTTAGGAAAAGAAGGTTTAGAGGAGGAGAGATGGTGCTCAACAGAGTAAAAGTTGGAGGAAAGGCCACGAATGTTGCAGAAATTAAGAAGAAATGAGTCAGACAGTGGTTCCAGGAAGCTCGGGTCGTCACCGGGAGAGGGGCGGAAGGTTGGGGCATTTATGGCTCCCCCCCCCCCGGGGGATGTGATTGGTAGCCGTCTACAACAGCAGCTATACAACGACCAGAGGGGAATCTGGAGATGAAGGCACAGATAGAAAGATAGAAACTGTACGACGGCAGTTTGGAAATTAAAGATTTGTCAGTGAGGACATATAGTATAATAACAGAAGAAACATTAATTTCAGTCATGAGGAAGTCAAAGGGGGGAAGAGATGGGGGAACAGCACCAGAATCATCTCAGGTGAAACTGAAGGAGAAAGTTTAAGTGAAGTGTTCTGCCTTTTCAGTAAAAGATACAGCTACAGAGACACCACTACAGAAAAGACAATGAAGGTAGATGAAAAGTAAAAGGTTGTTGACAAGTTGCCAGAAGGAGTGGGAAGAATTTGAGTCACAGACCTCAGAGCATTTAGTATGAATGAAATTATTCTTAGCAGAAAGGAAAGCAGACTTGGCACGATTCCATGCAGAAACATGCGAGATATTAGATTCAGGATGGTGGTGTTGATACTGTATGTAAACCCTCTCCTTGATGTGGACAGCATTAACATAAAAGTGATGAAACCATTTTTTTTTCATTAGTCAGAAAATAAGAGAGAGGAATGTCTGCTTCCATGATGGGAATAACATCTATTATGCGTGCAGCACAATCAGATGGCTCTCTGCCATGGAAACAATAAACATTCCAGGGAAATTCAATGTACTGGCTGAGCAACTTCCACTCACAGGTTCCAAAATGCTACAGACACCACTTCCTGGTTGGGTCTTCAGGCCTTACTGGAGTGATATCATAGGTAAAGGTGATAAGGTTATGATTGGAGTTTCTCATGGATAGAAGAGATCAACAGAGTAAAAAAATGGATGAGTTATTAGGAAAAAGTAAGGTCTATTGGAACTCTCTCTAAGGCAGTCACGGATATGGAGAGGGTGCTGAACAAACTGCTCTAGGTCATTATGAACTGGCAAGATATAGGCTTATTTACGAGACGTATCAGTAAATGAAGAGGAAAGCTAAAGGGGTTGGTGAACATGAAATCACTGAGAATGGAAATTTCAGAGAATGGAGAAACTGACAGAATATATTCCATCGTAGACGATAAGTACACAACAAATATATATTTCACCAAAGAATGATGGAATAGCCGAAGCCAGGGAATAGAGAATTCAGAAGTGTCAAGTTAAGGAACACAAGAGCAAGATATGTTGTTGTGTACATACACACAACAGCCACGCTTGGCTTTGAAGTGAGTATAGAGAAAGTAGGAAGATACAGAGAAGCGTTTGCTATAAGCCGCCTCAAACAGCTGAGTGTCATTGAGGAAGAGGCTGTGAGAGAGGAGAGGTTCAAGAGAGAAAACTAGAGGAAAGGCCACGAACGTACCACATGTGAATAGAGAGAGAGTCAAATGGTGATTCCACACACCTTGTTTGGTCGTCAGTGGGAAAGGGGTTGATGGTTGGCACCCTTCCCCTAGAGACTCTGAGGCTGAGTGCTGATGCCATTTTAAAAAAATTGAAACAGGAAAAGTGGTTTATAACGTGTGTGTAGTTTGGTGTAAACAGTTAAATGCTAATGTATAAGTGAGTATTCTGGCCTACTCCCCGCGTAACTTAAACTCTGAAAAAGTTCAGCAAAGGAGGATGGTCAGAGGCTGGTCCTTAGGACTGAGCTTTCCATTCACCTCTGGAGTATACTCTGTTTGATTAGTGTCACAGCCTACTTCCTGTAGGAAGTAGCTTGGTAGTATGAAATGTGTGTGAGGAATGACTGTGAAAGTTCGTCCGCGTGAGATGTCTGTGAGGTGTGGCAGCGTGTAGTCTGGCAGTGTGAGACATAATAGGGCTGGTAGTGTGCTGTGTGTCTCTGTGAGTTGCGCATGAAGCTTGCTAATGTGTGGTGTGATTGTGAGAAACGTGTAAGGTACGGTAGTATGAAGTGTAGTAGTGTGAAGTGTTGTAGTGAGTGGTATGATAGTTTAAGTTGTGAGTGCTGAGTAGCAGTGTGTAGTGTGACAGTGAGTGTGAGCTATGCGTTAAGAGTGGTAGTGTGATGTGTGGTATCGTGAGGTGTGGTAGTAAAAGGTGTGATAGTGTGTGTGTGTGTGTGTGTGTGTGTGTGTGTGTGTGTGTGTGTGTGTGTGTGTGTGTGTGTGTGTGTGTGTGTGTGTGTGTGTGTGTGTGTGTGTGTGTGTGTGTGGAGTGACAGTGCAAACTCTGGTAGTGTGAGATGTTGGCAGTTAAAAGTGTGGTAGTGTGGAGAGGCAGTAAATTATTATGAAGCGCAGCAGTGGAGTGAGATGAACAAGAAAAGTATCAGTGTTACAAGAATGTTGGTCAGTGTGTAGGGTGTGAAACTGTGAGGTGAGTATGAGGGAGAGCGCTGTCCTCTGCTACATAGTGTCCGTTTAAACTTCTGTATTTCACACCAGCAAATCCTCACGAATTGTATTGTAGAAAACGGGATTGTTTTAATGGACAATTTATGTAATGATATTCAGAGGCTGAATTTGGTCATTAACTCATGGTCCAGTGCATGTAAACTGTCACACCCCGAGATAGCAGTACTTGTCCTGGAACTCTTAATAGTATCGCACCAATAAATATTGGAAAATCTGCTTTGTTTGCGAGGACACGGTAGTAATAATCTTTATCTTTTATTTCTTGAATCCTTTAGAGTTGTATGGACTGTACAGGAAAACAGAAAACATAGTGTCGAAATCAATACATCAAACACAGTAACATCTCACATTATAAAGTACAATAGCACACAACCACACTTTACACCACCATACCTTCACGTCCACAACTCACAGACACCATGGTTTTCTAGACGGAAGTGCATAAATAAGCGATTGTATCTTAGCGCTGTTTCTTTTGTAAATATATCCATTTCAGGATTGTTATATATACTATGTTTG
The DNA here is from genome assembly GCF_032717465.1 of Coenobita brevimanus. Classification (NCBI taxonomy): domain Eukaryota; kingdom Metazoa; phylum Arthropoda; class Malacostraca; order Decapoda; family Coenobitidae; genus Coenobita; species Coenobita brevimanus. The sequence goes on along the minus strand of NC_136974.1, from coordinate 18,167,177 downwards.
TGTCAGAAAAGAGATGTATAAACTTGTCTCATTCAGTGATTGTCTAACTGGATTTTGTAATTACCAGTATACTTGTAACTTTTAGCTGAATCTCCCACAAAAGGAAAATATCTGTCTACATCTGTCCATCTGCCTATGTGTCTACCTATGTTCCATTAATCTTCTATTAATCTATCAGTCTATCTGTCACTCTAACTAGCCACCTCAACATTTATCTGTCATTTTATATCTGCCAGTCCCTTTCTGTATCTGTCAATCTACATGAGGCCAACTGCAAGACATATCTCACTGGAGAGAAAGTACTAGGAATATGTGCAGGTCAAGTTCAAATCAAGAAGGCATGTCCACAGTGAAAGCAGAGCATGTAAAAGTTGAAATATTATAATGTGTGTGTGTGTGTGTGTGTGTGTGTGTGTGTGTGTGTGTGTGTGTGTGTGTGTGTGTGTGTGTGTGTGTGTGTGTGTGTGTGTGTGTGTGTGTGTGTGTGTGTGTGTGTGTGTGTGTGTGTGTGTGTGTGTGTGTGTGTGTGTGTGTGTGTGTGTGTGTGTGTGTGTGTGTGTGTGTGTGTGTGTGTGTGTGTGTGTGTGTGTGTGTGTGTGTGTGTGTGTGTGTGTGTGTGTGTGTGTGTGTGTGTGTGTGTGTGTGTGTGTGTGTGTGTGTGTGTGTGTGTGTGTGTGTGTGTGTGTGTGTGTGTGTGTGTGTGTGTGTCAGAGTTTGCATTGTCTCATCAAGAAACCGAAAGAATACGAAAATTTGCAAGAGTATGACAGGCTATAGCACGGGCACTCCATAAAATATCTTTGCCACAGCTCGAGTTTCGAACACTAGACACTCAGACACCTTCAAACTGGAAGACCACGCCTCCCAGGCCCCCCTACCTACTTAAACATCTCATACCTATCTAGCTCTCTATCTGTCCATCGATTTGTCTAACGTTTATGTAACTTTATCTGTTTATTTGTCGTTGGTCTGGATTGCTCAAATATTCTGGTCCAGCTAACAACATACGCTCTTAAGCTGAGAATGAGTTATGAGAGCTGAGTGTTAAAGATGCAGACGTCTGTGTATTAAAAAGAATAATCTCCTGACTAGACTGGACAGGCGACTTTGTACAATTAACCCGCGTACAGCTCATTATACTTTTGGCTCTAATTATTTTTTGAAGTCTGAAATGTGTGAGTGCGAAGGTCCAATATCCGCAAAGGTTTTAATGTAATACCGTGCTGTACTCCCGCTTCCATACGGCCGTGCACTGCTAATGTGATTGTAGCTCGCTTATGGTACAGAATAATTACGTTGCCCTTACAAAAGATAATCGGATTGAAATTCGGGTTTAATCAGGGTCATACCTGTTTTCCTTTTTCATTTTGGCTGATTCGGAAACTGCACTTCGTATCACGAATTTCATTTTTTTTTTCCGCTTCCTTTCGTGTTTTTCTTTTTCCTCTCACGCTTTGGTTTTCCTAAATGATTCTATTCTTCGATCTTCTCGTCTTTGCTTTTAGGATTTAGTTGTCTGTTTCTTGTTGATTTTTTTTTTTGTCTAGTCCCTTTCCCTTTCCCACGTCATATTTGTTCTTTTTCTTTTGCCTCTCCACGGGTCCCTTTCTTTTCTCCTGTTTTGTTACTTTCGTTTTTTCCTCTGTTTTCATTGTATTTCGTTTTCCATATTCCCAAGTGTCTTCTCTTCTACATTTTAATTTGTTCCGTTTTATTGTACTCTCGACATTTTAATATTGGCTTTCTCGTGCCCTTTGATATATTTCGACTCTTGCTGAGTTACCGCGTTTACGTTTTTACCTTCTGTTCTTTTCTCACTTTTTCATTCATGTATTTTTTTCCCTCTCTCTCTCTCTCTCTCTCTCTCTCTCTCTCTCTCTCTCTCTCTCCTGTAAAGTATATTACAAATTTTATTGCAGAATACCACTGCACTCGAGTATGGCTTCTTTGTTAGCGAGATATTAGAGGAGAGTGGAAGGGCAGGATATATGAAGAAGGGCGACTTGCAGTGGTGGAAATGGAAGCGCCATGATGAAAATATCAAGACAGAACGATAGAGACAAGAGATATGAAGGAAATCGACATAGACTGAAATAAGAGCTTATGGCGAAGGTTTCTTGAGAGATTACCGGAACTCAGACGGAAGGACAGAGCAAAGGAGTAAATGAGGACTGGAGGCTTGGAGTGGCGGAAGAGGAAGGTATGATGTTGTGCTGGGGAATTTCTGAAGTGGAGGGACTGTGTGGAGGAAGGCAAAAGGAGAGACGAATTGAAGTAAGGGAAAGAAGTTGGAGTTAAAATTTGTTGGGAGAATATCGAAGTGAAATACACGAGGGAGGACGGACTGGAATGGCGGAGGAGGGAGTGGTGATGATTTTTCGAGCAAGTATGAAGGTTGTGGAACAGAGTAAAGCAGTCACATGATGGAACTTGGCCATGCTAAGCACACTCATCTCACACTTCACACACATCCCTCGGGCGTCTTGATACGGGCAAAGGACACTCCCAAGTTCTGTACTTCTTTTCCTTATCAATTATTTTTCTTTTATTAGAACAAAACAGAAATTCTCCAGTGTCAATGTTGGTAGAGATTTTCTTTTCTAGACCATCACTATAAGAGGTTCATAAGCCCAGCAAAATAGCAATCAGTAGCTAGAACGGCAGAAAAATTTCACTGTGGGAGTTATGCAGATTGGTAATATTTCAATTGGTCAGAGATCCTTACGACAAATAAAAATATCTAACTAAACAGAAAATTTCAGTGATAAAGCTAGTAAAATTGCTTCTAACGCCTTCAGAATCAGTGGCCGTGTTTTATAAAATCGTAAATAAAAAAAGGGCAGAAGAATCATCACTGAAGTAAAGGGATAATTATACATTTGCATCCCACCTACTTGATCACTTTCCTACGATGATGTCTTCATTTTTTTCACTTATTACTACACTCAGATTTTTTTCTTGGCTAAGATGTCTTACGGTGACGAAGTTAACCTATTCAGTCTGATAACTTTTTTTTTTTTTTTGCTTTATTCTTGCTACTTCCATACAGTTATATTCAGCTTTAATGAGACCTCGTGCAGTGGGAGGTAAATGAAGAATATGTGCACTCTAGCCTCTTCCCTTTCTAAAAGTTCCTTGCAAGTATAATAAACCACTGTAGAGATAGCAAGAATATTCTGAAAGTAAAATGATCGGCTGCGTTTAACATCTCTTACTGGAGAAGTCACGACAAAATTTGACAAAATCTTAATTTCAGGTGGCAAGAATCCTATAGAAAAAGACGCCATCGTCCAAAAAAAGATTCATTCATACTGTTATACCCCAGCTACTTAATCCACATCTTCACAGTATATTCATTTTACTTTATCTACATTTTCCTCGTTACATCTAATATTAATACAACCGTCACACTTCAGTCTACTTTATTATCCACGCCTTCCACGCATCTGGCTACTTTTTCACACCGTTCACACCTCTATATACAGGACTTTAGCCTCATCTTTCACGTCCCATACATTTCATCGCACATTTCACATGCCATTTATTTATCCATAACCCGACCTCACCACCCACGGCTTCGCCACTTGTTCAGTCATCCCCTCTCAGCTGCTCAGTCACCCCCTTCACTCCCACTCAGCCACACCCATACTACCCAAACCTAATCCACTCAACCAACATTTCACTCACAGTCCTAACCCACCATGCTCATGATTCCTCCGCCCACCTACGGGGAAGGAGACATTAAGTGATTCGTCTGTTCGTGTGTGCGTGAATGGGTCCGTGCGTCCGTATCTCTTCTGGGCATATTTCGTTAACCCATTAACGGGTTTCCACCAAACTTTTTTCAGTGATGCAGTATGAGATGAACTGATTAGGTCAGCTATGTCAAGGGGTCAAAGGTCAAGGTCATATGGGGTCGATATGGGGGAGGATATCGCCATGTGGACGCCATATCCTTTGATGCCCTTCACGGATTTCTACCATTTTTTCCAGTGATACGGTATGAAGGGACGATGATCTGATTAGCTCAACAAGGTCAAGGGATTAAAGGTCAAGGTCATATGGGTGTGGACACAATTCCCCTGAACCCATTGATGGATTTCGACCAAACTTTTGTTAGTGATACAGTATGAAGGGACCATGAACTTTTTAGGTCAGTAAGGTTAAGAGGTTAAAGGTGAAAGTCATATGAATGTGGGAGCGATATCTTCTGAACTCCTCGACGGATTTCGACCAAACTTTTATCAGTGATACAGTATGAGAGACGATGAACTGATTAGGTATGCATGGTCTAGGTCAGAGGTCAAGGCCATTTGGGGTGTGCTTATTTATCATTAGTCTCATTTCAGCCCACAGTGAACCCTGTCATGGCAAGTTTGTGGATAAGGCTTGGCAGAGGCATACCGAACGACGCCTTGCGGTGGCAGCTCGCGGCCCTAATTCTCGGATTTTCATTTAATACATACGGCTAAATTCCCATCCACTCTATTCACAATTCGTACACACCAAACAGCTCCCACCTTACATTTCGCACACCATCCCTTGACGACTCTGTTACCATCCTACCACATCCATATAACCCACACTTCATTCATCCCACATATGTCACCTACCTATACCCAGCACACTCCATCCACACCGCTACATTCCATCCACACTTTAAGAACACCGTGCCACACCATCTCACCTACACCCTATACATCATACCCACGACCCACCGCACCACACGGCACCACACCATATTGCATAGCATCGCACGGCAACGCACACCACACCACACAGCTCTACACCGCATCACACCACACCTCACCACACCACACCATACCTCACCACATCCCTCACATCTTTCCCCACACCACCCATAATGTCATCACTCTCTCACAGGCTCTCATTCCCTTTCCATCCCTATCAAATCTTATCTCCAACACCTATGTAATTCGAATCTTCTAAATCACCTTCTCCCATCCTCCAGGTCTTGCATACTTCACCTGCCATTCGAATCTTCTAAATCACCATCTCCCATCCTCTCCCTTCTTCATTAGTCATGCACTCTTTCATCTCTCCTAGCCACCCAGTCCTGATGAAATTTATTCCAAATCACCTACATTGTTCACATCATCCAAAATAATCACCTTCTCACAGTCTATCAGCTTCATATGAAACTTACCTGTCCTACCCCAATCGCCGCCATATCTCACACCCATATTATATACCTATTACTGATATTCCACCCACATCCTCCCTCTCTGTCACCACCACCATATGCTAATTCACTCACCTCTAATCTCAACCACATCTTGCTGTTATCCTCTCAGTCATAGCCTACTTAACGAGTCTCTCATTTTCTTACGCCCACTCTAATAACACTCATCGAACCATAACTTTCTCACAGTACTCGCACCCCCGATCCCGACACCCACACCCTCTGGCATTATTCCAGCCTTTCCTTTTTCTCGCACCCATTCCATCCTACCCGCCCAATCCATACAGCCAACCCTCTCGCACCCACCACATTCCATCTACATTCTCAAAATAATCACCATCTAGTTTCTTTATCATCTCATACCAACTCACCACCACCCACTTAAATTCACCTTTCCCACCCACATTATTCACATCATCTTAGTTACATGTTCACAGGATGATAGTCATATTCTTCCAGCTTCTTACCATTTTCTCTTACCCATCAAAACACCACCCACATAACCTCCATTCATTTACTCTTCTTCCATCGCAACCCACACCTCTCCCATCATCACGCCTTCTCAATAATCTGCTTCTAATCTTTCAGTCTCCCCCCAGGCTCTTTGTCATCTTACCTTCATTCAGAGTTAACCATTTCCGTCTTCTACCCACATCCATCCAGCCACACTCCACCCACACATTCTTAATAACTTCTTCCATCTTGTTTTTCTTCTCCGGGTTCTCTTCACCTCCACATACGCTCATAGTCTCCTCTTCTACACCACAGAAAGCATACTCCACTCCCATATTCTCAGTCATCAGCTCCCAGGCTCCACCCTACGCAAACCTCCCTCCCACTATACCAACATTCACCTTCTCAGTAACTCTGTCCTAGCTTCTGTTTCCTACTCACAAACAATATACTCCGTCCGCCAAGTTCATACACTCCTCTTCTTGCATTACATTTACACCTACCACATTCTACTCAAACCCCTTCCACTCTATCCACACCTAATTCTACCAACACCCACCCAGTAAGTCTTCCTAATTTCCCATTCTTCCTAAACTCACAATACCTCGCCTTCCTAGCGGTTACCCCAACAACACCCATTTCACCCTACACTCGTTTCATCATATTCACGTCCACCTATCAGTTCCACACAAACACTCACAATATCCCACCCGCCAGATTTACAGTCGCAGCAACATTCAGCCCCCCTTCCCACATCACTATCACTCTCCTTGCATTCATCCCCTCAATTACTTTCTTAAATTTCTTAGTGCTTTCCTGACTACCATTACACCCCAACCAACAAGTCTGCACGCACCATCTTTTAACACCTCACCTACACTCATCCCACCTGGTCCACACTCACAATTAAAGTTTTATATCCTCAACTATTACATTGAATCGACCAGAATATACCTCCCTTCTTTACTTCTTACATTACAGCAAAGTCCATCCAACTCTTCCCATATCCTTCCCACCCAAACTATACCCTTCTCTCACCCTACTGACAAAAACCCTGTGGCAGTTTTCTCCTCATTTATCATTCTCATCACAGACACTACAGCAAACTTACCAACCACACACCCACCTATCGAACCTTCATCCCTCTCTCTCCCCCCACTCCCCTTCTCCCAGCCCATCCTCCGCCTCCTATTGGCCGCCTTATCAGCCGTGGATGTATTACGCACCACTAAGGACGATCTGCATATCAAAGAGCCTCTCACCTGGCCCAGCAGAACCTCATTTGCATACGGAATTCCTTGGTCGCTTCTTCTGCTGCTGCTTCACGGCCGTCGACCAATACAGTATTCTTTTGTTATCCCTCTTTTCTACTTCATTTTTTTTCGGTTTCCCCCCTTCTGTCTGTCTGTCTGTCTGTCTGTCAGTTGTCTGTCTGTCTGTCTGTCTGTCTGTCTCTCTGTCTGTCTGTCTGTCTGTCTGTCTCTCTCTCTCTCTCTCTCTCTCTCTCTCTCCCCACAGCAACATGGGTATTTTATTTTTCTTGGAACTGGAATCACTTGTAATCAAAGGTTAAGACTGTTTTCTCCCTTATAATACATTATTGTCCTTCTGAGACCTGCGCAGGGTACCATTACTGTAACTGATATTTTCTTATCTGATACTTGTGAAAGGATAAGAAATGCGTGCTTTAAACTGATTTTTTACTCTCCACCTGACCAAGTCAAAGGAGGGTGTTGTTATCACTGGGATCAACAGGTGTCTGTCTGTAGAGTTGGGCGGAAGGGCTGCTGGCTGGACGTAGAGGTTTCCTTTCCGGTCCAGAACTCAGAAAATATTCACCATAGAGTCATGAAAATTCATATAGTTACGTGTCTTATAGGGAACTGGTGCCTTTTGATAGGTAGAATGCTCTGTCTTAAGTATTTTCTTAACTATGAAAAAGATATAAATTATAATTTATCATTGCAGGACTAGAATTAAAAAAAACTAATACGGGTACAGGCTGCCAACTCTATTGCAGTATGCGTTATTATGCCCCTTGGTGCCTTTTGTTAGTTAGAATGCCATGAGAATATATAATATTATGAAATTGAAAAATACACAAAACTTATTATTTTAATGCATTTTCCTATTAAGACTTTGCAACTATTACACCTAGGAGGCAGAGAATGTACATGATAAATGGTGATATGAAAATCTAATTATGTTTGAAGTTTCATGACTATTCCTATTATGTAATCATAAAAAATGGCTGCCTAAGACAAATGCACGTGTCATAATTTCATCAGACCTCCTCATTTCATTATTACCATGGATAAACTACTGAAATTATTAAGTTTTAACGTCTCTGTGTTATACAGATGGAGGGGGGGGGTGAGGGCCGCTATGCACTTGGTTAGGTGTGAAGTGGGGGGGGGTATGTGCTTGGTAAGATGGAGGGTTGCAACAACGTAGAGTTGCCTATGTTTTAAAAATTCTCTGTCCGTCTGTCTGGCTGGCTGGCTCTTATGTGATATTTTTTGGATTCTTATGAGCAGGATATTAGTTCGAGATGTTGTATGGATACGTCACCCATAGTATTCTTTTCATTCATTCATTCATTGCCAGACGCCATGTACCCCAAACGGGGTGGCCAAGGGCTTAGAGTTAATTGTTTTTACAGGGAGGGGCACTAATCCTCCACCAACCCCACTTGACACGTAGGGATGCCAACAGCATCTGGTGTTCCCAGGCGGTCACCCATCCAAGTACTAACCAGACCCAACGTTGCTTAGTATTCTAATACAGAATATTATCCTTCTTTTTTAATACTTCATACAGTTAACTTGGATCGTGTAATAAGTTTTCAGAATTTGACTGATGAGACATTGAGGATATATATATATATATATATATATATATATATATATATATATATATATATATATATATATATATATATATATATATATATATATATATATATATATATATATATATCGTTCCAGCTTCGGTTGGGATAGGTCGGTCGTGCAGTGAACACTCAAACGACTGATGAGAGGATGTATATATATCGTCACCCTCATAAAGAAATTGCCTAAGTAATTTCTCGGCGATTTCTGGATTTTTGCCTAAACCAATTCTTCATCACGTGCCGCACCTGTTGTTATAGCTGCCTTTGTCAGGTCTAGGGCGTGAGTGGCCTAAAATGCACCTCAAGTTTCTGCCTAAGTCATTTAAAAGTTAAGAAAATGAGACAGGTTTTTCTCGATATCCCCAAAAGTAGAAAAAATGACTTAGGAAGTTTCTTTATGAGGGTGATGATACACACACACACACACACACACACACACACACACACACACACACATATATATATATATATATTGGTGGTAGGTGGTGGCAGCCATTATCGACTCAATGTAGTGCTCCCTACTTCTTCCATAGCCTTCATCATTCTTTTTCTGTGCTTGCCCTCCTCTCTTCCTATTTCTCCCATCTTTTCTGTCACTTCTTATTGCTTTTCTTTCATTTGCAAGTGGCTTTACATTGAGTGACAAGTCAAATGGTTTCCTGTAAGCCAAGAAACCATTTACAGCGCTGGATGGTAAACAATATAACCAAACAATACGTGTTCCCTACGTGTCAGCAAGTGGGTTGGTGGAGGTTTAGTGCCCCTTCCCTTAAAAAAAATATCTTGAAGTCAAATGGCCACCCTTTACGGGATTATGGCCTCTGGCAATATATATATATATATATATATATATATATATATATATATATATATATATATATATATATATATATATATATATATATATATATATATATAATGCCAGACGCCTTAAACCCTTTTACGGGGTGGCCACAAACAAATCGCCTCCACGTCAACATGTCCCTCGCCATTTCACTGCCCTGCTCCCAGTTCACACCCCCACCTCTCATATACTTCTCCACTCCATCCTTCAATCTCATTATTGGCCTTTCTCTCCCTCTCTTCCCTTCCACCTCACTTACATACACTCTCCTCGTCAGACTCACACCCTCCATCCTCTCCACATGGCCAAATCACATCAATGTGTTTCTCCTAACTCATTCTATCACATCCACACACACACACACACACACACACACACACACACACACACACACACATATATATATATATATATATATATATATATATATATATATATACAGTATAGATATATATATTATCTATCTATCTATCTATCTCTATATCTATCAATCATCTCTCTCTCTCTCTCTCTCTATATATATATATATATATATAAATATATAAGGAGCCTCTGTGGTACAGTGGTAGAGTGTGCTTTTCGTACACGGGTGAGCCAGGGTTCGTGCTCCGCCAGGGTAACAAACTTTGGGAGTGTTCACCCGGCCACCTACTGCATTGGCGGACACAAGGGGTGCTGTGGTTGAACCAGTGTCGCTTACTGTAAAGTATGCTTGCACCCAGTCGGCTTGCGCGGGCCGACTACACTTGGTTCACAGACTACACACACATCCAAAGCCATTGCAATACTACAGTTTCACTTACAAGCACTTCTCACACTACATACAATCTCTACCAGACAGCCTAAGCCACTTGGTAGAGATACATTAACTGTATCGTCCCGACTTCGGTCGGGATAGGCCGGTCCTGCAGTGGACACTCAAACGGCTGCTGCTGATGATATATATATATATATACTGTATATCTCTATCTCTATCTATCTATTTATCTATATATATATATACAGGTATATATATATATATATATATATATATATATATATATATATATATATATATATATATATATATATATATATATATATATATATATATATATATATATAAAGAAGGAAGTAGTCCATACAAGGTGGGTAGAAATGTTGCAAGTGGATGGAAATAGGCAGAATACAAGACAGATGTGAAGAAGCGACTGGGTAAATATGATTTGGAGCATGTAGGGGAGGCGGAAAGTGTGTACAAGATATTCTCATGAGAAATTTGTGCAGCATGTCAGGTGGTGTGTGGGGTGGAGAGAAGACGAAAGAGGGTGCAAGGAACAGCATGGTGGAATGATGAGGTAAGACGAGCTGTGGCGGAAAAGGAGAAAGCATATAGTGAGTGAATTGGAAGCAGCTGTATGAAGGAAATTGAGAAGCGGAAGAGAGTTATATGTAGAGAGGAAGAGATAGGTGAAAATATTAGTAAAAGAAAGAAGAGAGTGGATGTGGAATTTGGAATGAATTTTTGTGTAAAGTGGAAGGAATATAAGAAAATGTCCAGGAAAGAGATAAAGAGAGTTAGGGTGAGTTAAAGAAAGTTAGTGGGGAAGTGAAAGATAAAAATGGTAGATTGCTAGTGGAGAAGAGGGAAAATGTGAGAAGATAGAGAGAACACTTTGAGGACCTGTTAAACATAGAGAATGAAAGTGGTGTGAGTATAATTGGCTGGGAAATGGCTGGGAGAAGGATGGAGGTGAGAAGTAGTGGAAGAAATGAAAAAAGTCAAAATGGGGAAAGCCTCGAGAATTGATGGAGTGTGTGGTGAAATGCTGAAGCATGGGAGAGAGATAGTAGTAGAATGGATAAGGAAGATATACAGATTTGCCTGGGAGGAAGGTAGAGACTGGAAGTATAGTTATTCCCCTGAACAGGGGAAAAAGTGAAAAAGGAGTGTGTCATAATCATGTGGGTATTTGCCTTCTGAGTGTAACAGGAAATTTATATGGTAGGATACTCATTGGCAGAGTTAGGGAAAGAACTGAGAAATTAGTTGGAGATGAACAGGGAGGGCTTAGGAAGAGAGGTTGCATCGATCAGAAATTCATCCTTAGGTTTTTCATAGATAAGTTTCTAGAGAAGGGAATGAAATTGTATGCGGCCGTTATGGATCTGGAGAAAGCATATGATAGAATGAATAGACATGGAATGAGGAAAACATTAAGAATATATGAAGTAAATGGAAAGTTGTTGAATATTGTGAAGAGTATGTATGAGGATTTTAAGGCTGCAGTGCGTGCGGATAGTGAACTGAGTGAATTTTTCTGAATGTTTGACTGATACAGGGATGTGTCATGTCTCCATGATTGTTCACTTCATATACTGATGGGGTTATAAAAGAGAAACCAGGTAGGGCAGTGAATATTGGAGTGGGCTTAATGAAAGAGGGCAGTGTTTAGAAACTTTCTGTACTGTTGTTTGCAGATGATACTGTATTGTTGAGTGGGGACGAAGGGGAACCGCAAGGCTTGGTGAATGAGTTCGGGAGTGTGTGTAAGAAACGAAATCTAAAGGGGAACGCAGGGAAGAGTAAAGTTATGTTCCTCAAGAGAAATGAAGTCACTGAATGGACAGTGAGGCTGGAAGATGAGAAAATAGAAAATGTGAGTGTATTTAAGTACTTGGGTAGGGTGATAAGTTAGGGTGGAAGTTTGGAGGATGAAGTGCTTGAAAGGATACAACAAGGAAGAAAACTTCCTAGTCCTTTGAAAGCAGTGATAAGAAAGAGGGAAGTGAGCACTGTGGTTAAAAAGTCGCTGCATTATAGTATTGTGAAAGCAACTCCAACGTATGGAAGTGAAGCTTGGACCTTGATAGAAGGACACAATTCATGAGTGAGAGCAGTGGAAATGAGGTGAGAGGAGCATGTGGAATTTCATGGAGAAACAGTCTGACAAGAGGAGGTGAAAGTGTTGTGGTGTGGATGTGAATGTGATGGACAGCATTGGGAGAAACACACTGATGCGGTTTGGCCATGTGGAGAGGATGGAGGGCAAGAGACTAACCAGGAGAGTGTATGTGCGTGAGGTGAAAGGGAGGAGAGGGAGGGGGCTGCCGAGGATGAGATGAAGGGATGGAGTGGAGAGGTATATGAGAGATGGGGGCGTGAGCTGGGGAAAGGGCAGTGAAATGGCAGGGGACAGGGCGACATGGGGGCGATTTGTTTGTGCCCAACTCTTACGGGATTAATGCTTTTGGCTATATATATATATATATATATATATATATATATATATATATATATATATATATATATATATATATATATTTGGCGGACACAAGGGGGGCTATGGTTGAACCAGTGTCGCATACTAAAGTATGCTTGCACCCAGTCGGCTTGCGCCGGTCGATTACGCTTGGTTCACAGACTAAGCACACATCCAAAGCCACTCCAACACAACAATTACACTTACAAGCACTTCTCACCCTACATACAATCTCTACTAGACAGCCTAAGCCATTTGGTAGAGATAACATTGGCTGTATCGTCCCCACTTCGGTAGGGATAGGCTGGTCCTGCAGTGGACACTCAAACGGCTAATGAGATGAGATGAGATGATATATATATATATATATATATATATATATATATATATATATATATATATATATAATAACAGAACGGAGGAAGGAAAAACAAATGAATAAAAAAAAATCCATACATCATATTAATGGTGTCCTCTGTTCATAAAATATCTGTAACAGTTAGACTTGAACAGCTGTGGCTTGAAATTTGGAGGGAAACAACTCTGTGGAAGCGAGTTCCAGAGAGATGCAGTTCTGGGAATGAAAGAATTCTGATAAGAAGAAGTTCTGCAATATGGCTGAGTTACATTCCAGTCATGAGCGCTACCAGATGCCCATGTAGCACGAGGGAAGGCATGGAGAGGTGGCACCATGGACGCAACTTCGTCTGAGGATTTGCCATAAAAATATCTGTAAAATAATGCAAGGGAGGCAACATTCCTTCTTACTTGCAGAGGACGTTGTATATTTGTAATGGCAGGGTTGTTAATAATTCTATCACCTTTGTTCTGAATTTTGTCGAGTTTTAATGCAACCTCTCCACATCCATTCCACAAGGGTGAGCAATTTTCAAGCTGAGAGCGCACATGACTCTTATAAATTATAGCTAACTGTTCGTCAGTGAAGAGGTTACGGACTCTGTACAATAATCCAAGTTTTTTTGAGGCGGTTTTAGCAAGTGATCTAACATGAGAGGTCCAGCTGAGGGCACTGTTAAGTGAGATACCAAGAATTTAAATACTTTTGGAGATGCGAATATTAGTAGCACTGAAGGTAATGTACGAATCTGGCAATATCTGTCTATTAGTAAATTGTATATATTTAGTTTTACTAGCATTAAATGGGACAAGGTTGTTTTGTCCCCATTCACTGATCGTTGGTAGGTCTTGATTTATGGAGATGGCTGTAGTGAGTTGAGAGGTAGAGATATTAGATTTTGTAAATGGGTGTCAGAGTGTGAATGAACTATGTAGTGTTGAGCCATCTGCGTATGAGTGGATGGGATTGTGGGTGACAGGTAAGATATATATATATATACACCAGAACTTCAGCAAGCAGCCAAGGATCTTCGAACTAATACAGACATAGTCATTAGGCGAGCTGATAAGTCTAACATTTATGTTCTCCTCAACAAAGAAGACTACCAACACAAACTGGATGCTATTCTCAGTGACAATACCAAATTCCAGAAGATTTCCCGTGATCCAACAGAAACTCTCAAGAAGAAAATCAATCGTGTTATTACTGCAAACAACGCATGCCGAGACTCACCACACCTCACCCCCATAGTTGGACAGTATGCTCCAGGGTACATCTACGGTAATGTAAAAACCCATAAAACCAACAACCCACTCCGTCCCATCATCTCCCAGGTAACCACACCAACGTATACAACAGCGAGACAAGTAAATCAAATCATTACACCATACATTCCAGCGAAGTTTTCCCCGAAGTCCACAGACCAGTTCATAGACATTATCCGCTCTACTCGACCCAGCGGACTCTTGGCTTCGTTAGATGTTGAAAGCCTCTTCACTAACGTACCAGTAGACCAAACTATACAGATAATTTTAGAAAATGTGTATCACCACCCAACCCTGTGCCCACCTAAGATCTCAACCCACAACTTGGAAACATTACTGAGAGCATGCACCACCGAAGCTCCCTTTCGCAGCCCAGACGGTAAGCTGTATCAGCAGGTTAACGGAGTCAGCATGGGTTCACCCCTGGGCCCAACATTTGCTGCCTTTTACATGTGTCACCTAGAAAACAAAGTGTTAGAAGATACCAACCTGCGTCCAACCACGTATTGTCGCTATGTTGATGATATCTATGTGGTTGTTAGAGACGAAAACCACCTTAAACAACTAAGAACTGCCATGGAACATAACTCAATATTAAAATTTACTTATGAGATAAGTGCAAACAACAAAATCCCTTTTCTTGATGTATTAATAGAAGAGGAGAATGGTAACTATAAAACCTCCGTATATCGTAAAGCTACGGACTTGGGTAGATGCCTTAATGCTGAGAGTGAGTGTCCGCAGCGGTACCAATTGTCAGTTATCAGGTCATACTTACGTCGTGCTCATAGGAACTGCTCATCGTGGGAACTCTTCCACTCAGAAGTAACTAAATTAAAGCAGATCTTAATTAACAATGGTTATTCCAATCAAATAGTTGACAGAGAAATATGTCAATTTATTTCAAAACAAGTCTCAACCACAAATGTCCAACCGCTTCCCCATACTGTTACCCACAATGTGTATTATGGTTATCAGATGTCCCCTGCTTATAAAACGGATGAACGTGTACTTAGAGAGATTGTGACACGTAACACATCATGTGTTATCCCCTCAGACAAGCTCAGTTTAATTATTTACTATAAAAACAGGAAAGTTAGCAACATGATTATGAAAAACAACACAGCTCAACAAACCAACAAACTTCAGCATACCAATGTAGTTTATGAATTCACTTGCCCACACGAAGGTTGTAAACTTCGTCACATGAAATATATTGGTATGACCACAACCACACTAAGCAGACGTTTAACCATGCACCTACAATCCGGTTCTATAAAAGATCATATGACTCAACATCACACATCAATAAACAGACAAGTTCTAATAGAAAATACTAATATAATAAAAAATGTCATGACCACATTAGACTACAACTGGCAGAAGCACTTCTCATACGTGAAAACACGCCGGCCATAAACAACCAAACTACCGGACTAGATCGTACCCTCAAACTGTTTAAATACACAAAGGCCCGACCACAAGCAGCGACAATTACAAATGAACATTACACACACAATAACACAACTGGCAACACTACACAGCCACAAACACCCACTCACCCATACAACCTTCGCAGTCAACCACGTAGCTCATAGCTGACTACACCTATAAGGTTTGTCTCTTTTATCCATACACTTTTAACTGTAGCTCATACTTGACTTCACCTAAAGGGTTTGTCTCTTTTATCCATACTCTTGTAACTCTACACTTTTATTAGTCGTTGTTGTACATTTCAGTATATATATTGTATAGGTTTATGTTGTATATGTCATGTTTTATAGTGTATTGTATCTATATTACAGTCGCTGATGATGTGTAAGGATACACGAAACGTCCTAGGAAAAATGAAAATAAACAATTAATAAAATATAGTTACGACATGGATCTTGGACATATTATCTACAACCTGAATCATAGTGTAAAACAATGTGTAAGAAAACTCGAAAAGATCAACAGAAAAATAGTGAACAATGGCTACGCCTTGGTCTTTAATGATTTTTGTATAAAAGAAAACATTCTGCCTAAATATACTAATATATATATATATATATATATATATATATATATATATATATATATATATATATATATATATACATATATATATATATATATATATATATATATATATATATATATATATATATATATATATATACAGTATATATATATATATATATTATATATATAGATATATATATATATAGATAGATAGATAGATAGATAGATAGATAGATATAGATAGATAGATAGATAGATAGATAGATAGATATAGACATATATATATAGATAGATAGATAGATAGATAGATAGATAATATTAATATTAATTATAATCAGGCCTTTTGTTTCTCAGATGTGCCAGTTCTTCCTTTGGGAATTCACTAGCGCTCGACACCCATACATTATTTTTACAATTACAAGAATTGTGACATTTCTTGTATATAATATAAGCTACATCATATGTACATGAAAGTGGCAATAATTAAACCCTATAATCATCCGTCATAGTACCTCTCTCCAGGTCATAGCATTTTGAAAAAAGAATGGCTTTCAGCTGTCTCTTAAAGGATTCAGCACTAGAGAGTTGTCTTATGGACAATGGCATTCTGTTGTATAATCTAGGGGCTCTATACGCAAAAGAACGATCAGAGAAAGATGACTGGTGAATGGCTCCCCGCTCATCAAGACGCAAGGAATCATCTTCACTGAGTAACATCACACTCGGGCGTGCTGATGGGAGTTTTAACAATTCAGCAAGATACTTCGGTTCACCGAACATAAGAACCTTGAATGTAATAAGACACAAATTCAATTCAATTCTAGCCTTTACTGGTAACCAATGCAACTCAGTCAGAAACGGGGTAGTTGAGGTTCTCAGGGGGAGACCAAAGATAAGCCGTGCTGCCCTGCTCAACATAGACTGAACTTTTGTTAGTATGTTATTTGGAAGACCAACCCACAGTGAATTACAATAATCAACACGAGACAAGACCACTGCATGGACCGGTGTTAAGAGGCACCGTCTATTCAGGAATTTTCTCACAGATTACAGATTTTTTATATGCAAGTTACACCCTCTTACAACCTGATTCATATGTTCTTTGTAATTTAACTTAGAATTAAAATAAACACCCAGATTTAGAACAGAACTGACTGGATGAAGCTGTGCCATGCCAATGTTCGAAGCCAGGGCATTGTCAGTGTCAACACCCCTACTGTTTCCTCTAATGATGATGATCTCTGTTTTACCATCATTCAGCTTAAGTTTCTACTTAGCCATCCAAATCTTAATATCAGACATTAGAGATTCAAACTTTGTCTTAGTATCCTTGATATTTGACATCTTAACATAGAGCTGGGTGTCATCAGCATAAAAATGATAGGACACATCATGAGCATCAAGTAGAGACGATAAACTACTTGTGTAGGTAGTAAATAGAATTGGACCCAAAACTGATCCTTGAGGGACTTCAAATAGAAGGGGAGCAGAATCAGAGCTAGCATAGTCAACAACCACTCTCTGAGATCCATCCGACAGATACGACTTAAGGAACAAGAGGGCACTATCACGAACGCCATAAAAATACGGATCGTCCAACAATAGTTTATGATCTACTGTATCAAAAGCTACAGACAGATCCAACACAACTAGGAGAGAGGACATCCCACTACAGGTGTTTGCCACCAAGTCACGCTGAATCCTTGTTAGTGCAGTTTCAGTTGAATGGTATTTTCTGTATGCTGATTGAACAACAGGAACAACTCTGTTGTGTTCCAGTAGTGGTACGAGTTGATTGAGTATGGCCTGCTCAGTAATCTTGGACGATAATTTGTCATGCTCTCGACATCAGGGCCAGGTTTCTTAATTAGGGGCCTAAGCAAAGCACGTTTCTCAGACTGCACAGAATTACTTTCTAAGAAGCATCTATTTATTATGTTGCAGATAAAGTCTGCAGCGTGCTCATACACATCAGGTAGTTGTGACATGTTACATGGATTGAGTGAGCAAAATGTTTTAATAAGTTCTCTGATATAACATTTGACTTTGTTTACATCCAGCGGACGAAATGTTGAAAGCAATTGATCCCCGTTGCACCATGGCTGGAGGTCAAGTGAGTATGCTTCACTAGGAGAACTGCTCTCTACATCACTTCTTATGCGAGATATCTTACTTGTAAAAAATGAAGCAAAATCAAAAGCCAATTGGGTATCAGATACAGAAGTTGGTTTAACAATTACATTCCTCCGACCAACCAAATTGTTCACAACTGCAGACAGTTTTTTTTTTTTTTTTTTTATCACCACCACATGAATCAACTTTATTTTGATAATACCTAGCCTTTTGGGCTTATACAGTGTGAACGACTGCTCTTCTCGCAAAAACATAACGCAAACGAGTTACTTCGGTCTGCTGCAAGCGCCACTAACGTTCTGCCCTTCTACGTTGTCAAAAAAAAGAATTAATGGATGGACCATACCACGGAGAATCATCACGTACAGTGATTGTTTTTACTAGCTCAGGACAATAATGGTCAAAAATTGACCTAAGCTCGTTGTTGTAAATATCAACCAATTCATCAGAAGAAAGACTGGAAGAATCAATGGAGTTTAAACGTTGATCAATTTCAAGGCACATCAACTGGCGGTCAACATTCCTGTAATTTCTGAACCTGATGACCTTTTTATATGAAGGGGATTTCGGGACATCAAAACTAAGAGTGATCAGAGCGTGATCAGAGATGAAGGGGTCAAATGAGTCAACCTCCACATCTGATATGCGCCTGCAACCAACAGGGGACAAGATCAAGTCAAGGACATGTCCTGAGACATGAGTTGGATTACTCACATGATTGAAAAAATTGTTCTGGGTGATCAACTCAAGGAATTCTAAAGAAAATGGTTTTGACTCTGGACTGTCAACCCAGTAATTGATCACCATAAACAAGAAGTCCTCCAGGTTTAAGAGCAAACCCTTCAAGAAACTGCCCAAACTCCTCCATAAACCCTCGATCTCTGCCCGGATGACGTGGTAGATAGACAATTGCAATTCTAATGGTATTCTGACGGAAATTTATTAATACTTCCATAAATTCAAATGAAGATGGGGTCAAGTCTGAGTCAATGAGAGAAACGTTTGCAAGTGCTGCCGAGTAGATGAGTGCTACACCTCCTCCCGGAGTGTCAGCAGCAGGCCTGGGAATACTAATAATAGAATGTCTTAGGCAAAGCATTATGAATAATATCGATATCAGACTCATACAACCAGGTTTCAGTCAAGCACAAAATGTCAAGCTCGTGCTGATTTAGAGTTTCATTAATATAGTCTGTCTTATTACGGATAGAACGAATATCTAAAAGACCCATCCTTAACTGGTTCAAGAAGAACTTAGTCAGTTTTTTGAATGGTCAAAATTGGTGTTTTCAATCAATCTATTCCTATGAGAAATCATAATTGGACAGTGTCTACTTGCTGCAAAATGGGCAACCGACTGTGAATTTGAATTAGCATCTTGATGTCTTAAAGAAGTGCAGTTGATGCATTTGGGAGAATTTCTGTTACTACAATCCTTAGATTTATGGGTTCCAGCACAAAAGACGCACATAGGTTCATCATTTTTCCTAGAACATCTCTCAAAGGTATGACCAAAGCCTTGACAGTGATGACACTGTGTAACCCAGAATCTTTTGAAAGTGCAGCATCTTGTCAGATCCACAAAGATGTAATTGACCTGTTCTACAATAGAGGATCTCACCTCTGGCAACATCTTCAAGACAGCAGTTTTGGTGTCATTCCTTTTCACTTGTGAAGAGAAGGTTGAGGGTACAACCTCGATTAACGAGCATCTTAATTTTCTTATTTTTTCTCAGAATGTTTGGTATGAAGTCAGAGTCACCCAAGGAAGAGGAAAGGCCTGTCACGGTCATTTTAGGCAACATTTTCTTTGGCTCTGATATGCAAAAAGTGCCCTCTGAGCCAAAATGATCACTCAGCACCCCAGTTGTCTCACCTTAGGCCACAGCTGATGGAAACTTCATTACCAACCCTCCAGCCTTGGTCTTAAGACAGCTATTAACCAGTACCGAGTTAAGTACACCTCTGATGTCTTCTTGTCCCATCTGATTTGTCAGGGCATCAGCACCACTCTTTGGTTTCACAATCAGTACATGATGACTATGAATGGCTTTTTTCTGGCCATGAGCACTGATCTCAATCACCCCCCCAGGCAGATCATTCCCTTCCCCCACGAGAGACCCGCAAACAGCATCCGCAGATGACTTGGCCTGATCTTGCATGACCGCCATGGGTGATGAGACCTTGGTCTCTAGTGCCTCTAGTCTATTTGAAACGTCTCTAATTTGCCTGAAAGATTGGCCCAATAACATTATCTTCAAACTCCTTCTTGATACTACTTCCTCCACCAGCCAAGACCTCGTCCGCTGGTGCAACACATTGGCTACACAGCCAGCGATAGTCCAGCTGGTGGCTCTTCTTCATAAATGGATAGTCGTCTGCATCCAAATTTTCACAAGCTATATGAACCCACTCACTGCAGTAGGCACACTTCATTCCTTGTGCACTTTTTGCTACAGACCAACTGCTGCGAGGGCACTGGTGTTGTTTGCTCACGGTAAACGAGAACAAAAAACAAAACAAAATGACAGCAACAACAACAGCAAAAAGTATATACAATACTACCCGGGATAAACCCGGGTAGCGCCGCCCCCGTTTGTGTCACCCTAATTTAGGAGAAAAAAAAAGAAAACCGAAAAAAACACAAAGAACAGAAATGGAAAAAAATGGTGTCTGCGAGGTCACCATGAGCAGGTGGGGTACAACTTGACTACCCTTCTAGGAAAGGTAACCCACACCGAGGTGCCGCAAAGATGCTGTGTTGGTATTGACAACTTTTCCCAATTCGAGCTTTATAGCAGCAGCATATACGTCACTTAGGCAAGACCTCATTGGTTACGATACTGCCACTGTGCAATATATATATATATATATATATATATATATATATATATATATATATATATATATATATATATATATATATATCATCAGCTGTTTGAGTGTCCACTGCAGGACCGGCCTATCCCGCCCGCAGTGGGGACAATACAGCCAATGTATCTCTACCAAGTGGCTTAGGCTCTCTAGTGGAGATTGTACAGTATGTAGGGTGAGTAGTGCTTGTAAGTGTAATTGTAGTGTTGGAGTGGCTTTGCATGTGTGTGAAGTCTGTGAACCAAGTGTAATTGGCCCGCACAAGCCGACTGGGTGCAAACATACTTTACAGTATGCAACACTGGTTCAGCCACAGCACCCCTTGTGTCCACCAATGCACTACGTGGCCAGAAGAACGCTCCCAAAGTTTATTACCTTGGCGGGGCGCGAACCCTCGTTCTTCAGTGTACAAAAATGCACACTTTACCACAGATGCTCAATATATATATATATATATATATATATATATATATATATACATATATATATATATATATATATATATATATATATATATATATATATATATATATATATATATATATATATATTCCCCCATGGAAAGGGAAGTAGCCAAGACAGGACCACACCCCCACCATTTACTCATCCATTCAAACACAGTCAGTCGCATCTTAGCCCCAAAGGGGAGAAGGGACAGATCCTCACCGCACCACACCACACATGGGTCAACTGCGCATTGCAATCAGTGACATCCGCAGCAGGGTCCGACAGTAGAGCTGGTTTACCTCTGCCACATCATAATAGACCCATCCCCTTACTCGCACCTGACCTTACTAGCTAATCAGACCAAATGGGGGAGAATATCCCCTCAGGGCTGCGTCATCATTTATTCATTCACAATTTCTCTCCATTTATTTCTGTCACGCACAGCCACTCTTCCTTGCTCAACAGACATCCCTCTCGCATCCAGCGCTCTCTTCATACTGTCCATCCATCCTATTCGTGGTCTCCCTCTCTGCCTTAGAACCTCTCACATCAGATCTAGTTATCTTTTTCACCAAACGCTTATTATCCATTCTCTCCATATGCCCAAACCATCACAACACCCTCTGCTCAACTCTACCAGCCATCTCCCGAACAACTCCAGTTCTCCTTCGCAC
>NC_136974.1:18047287-18139787 GCF_032717465.1 Coenobita brevimanus | reverse complement strand
CTGTTTCAGCTTTTGCAGACTAACGAACAGTATTTGTGTGCACTTGTTAACTATTATATATATATATATATATATATATATATATATATATATATATATATATATATAAAGGAGACACAAAGACGGTTTTTCTATCACTAGTAATAAAGAAGTCATTAATGATATTTTTTCTCCGACAGCCTAGCGTTTTATTTTTCGATTGCAAAAATTTTTCAGTTAGGTTGTCAAAGTGGCACCCAGCTGATCCCAGATCAAGACATGCCATAGTACCAGAAATAGCAATATAACTTCACCCATACGGCAAAACGCCAGAAGCCCTTTCGGCAACCGGACTAGAGATACTTGGGTCTGGAGAGATTAGACATGGCATTCTTAACATATTCGTGAGAAGATATCTCCATAAAATTGAATAAAATCGCCTGGTGGATATTAGTTTAAAACCAAACAAGTTCTCAACACGTTGCGGGTTAAGTACGCCCTCTGCTGAATGCCGCCCTAGTTAATTCCTTCACTACAGTGACTAACTATTTCATTTTTTTTTTTTTTTTGCGGTCTTCAGACGATTTTATTCAGCTCATGGGAGACGTTTTGATTTTAATGTGTCAAATATAGCTTTCATGAAGCCCTGTCACTAGTCGTGGTCCTTTCTTACTTAAAATTGTTTCGTAGTAGCTCAAATATAATGAATACCGCACTCGAAATACGCATCTTATTGAGATCTTAGCCACTCAGGTTCATATTCTGGTCGGCTTAGGAGGTTCACTATCGCCTTATGCTTACCATTTTATTTCTAAATGTGGCACGCCAAGTCCATCATTACGGTGACATCTAATTCAGTTTCATGAGGCTGCCACATTACAAGTATATTCAGCTTTGAAAGAAATTCCTGAACTGAAGGAATCTGTTAAGGTTTCATCTAATTACTTCACGTCGAATAATTCCCTCAGTAATTAAAGTGGAATAAGACGTTCTCGTAATGAAAGGATCTGTGATACTATGCTGCTAACGTTCACTAGTGCATGTTTGTTCTAACTTGTCGAAGATTACTAAGGTCCTTCATCTCAGTTGATAGACAAGTATAGTTAGATTGCAGGCTCATTTTTCTAAGTCAGAGAGACCCATTGCTGCCTCATAAGTTCATCGGATATCATGTAACCACGACTTTTTTTCTTTTTTTTTTAAGTTGTGTGAGTGATCCAGTTTCATCACACAATAGATGTTCGACCGCGTAGCCTGCGTTACGCTATAAACCACCAAGTGGAGGATTGGGTAATGTTTTTTTTTTTTTAATGCAAGAGCAAGGAATCAGAAGCTGGAAACCCACAAAATTGTTCCCTCAGAGAGAGAGAGAGAGAGAGAGAGAGAGAGAGAGAGAGAGAGAGAGAGAGAGAGAGACCCAAATTCAAGATCATTTCATTTCATATGCATGGACACATTGCGTTTAAAAGACTGGTGGTTATAGGTAGAAGGAAATAAAGAAGGAAGAAGACAGTTCCAGGGATGACCTGCTGCACACATGAAGGTCTGTGGTTATCGGTTAACTCCTGCAGTACAGAAGTGAACTGAGAAGGGACAATAATTTGCTGCTAGGTGGGTGCAGCCCGCACGCCTCAATGGAGATGGGATGCAAGCAGAAAGTTTAGAAGAGTAGTGACTGACCATTGAAGTAGGAACAAAAAAAGAGACAAAGCTGCAACAATGTAGCGAAGAGACAGAGGTTGAAAGGAGTCAGTAAGAGGAGAAAGGAGTCAGTTAATGAGAAGAAAAGGAATTCATTCCCACCTTGTTCAGAAGAACTAAATGTGAGAAGGCTCTCCCTCACACACACATGAGAGTTGTACTCTACACAGGAACCATTCTCTTTTTACAGTATCGACAGCTGTGCGAGGTTAAAGAAGGCACAGAGTCGGCTTACGACACCCAATCTCTTGGAAATTGATTCTGCAGACGAAGTAATATGATCTTTCCATGATAAATCCCGAAAGGATGAAATCCCAAGTATGCTGAGAGAGGATGTAGGATTGAGTTTGATGTTAATTTATAAATGATATTCTTGTGAATGAATTTGCTGTGTTGAAAGGTATAGGAACTGGATTTTGGATGCATTAAAAATAACAAGGTTGCTTTTATACCAATAAGAGAAGCCAGGTCAGCAATTATGTATGCCATTACCTCATCCCGCGTTTTTTGGAGTAATTGCTGTGATAGATGCTGTGGGAAGCGAATAGATAGATGAAAGTTGGAGTCATCAGCATTTGGGCAGGTAGGGTTAGATGGGCAGCTTAGAAAGTCATTGATGTGAAAAGAAGGAAGAGAGTTCATGACAAGACAGAACCATGAGGAACACCAATATGGATAGCTCTAAGAGAAGAACGGTGGCTGTCTACAGCAACAGCTATAGAACGACCAGAAAAGAAGTTAAAGAGGAAGACACCAATAGAAGGATAGAAACGTTAAGATGGCAGTTTCGAAATTAGACTTATGCCAAACTCGATCAAGAGCCACTGAGATGTCAAGTGCAATGGCAGAGCTTTCGCCAAAGACCTAAAAGGAGGATAACCAAGCGTCTGAAAGGAAGGTGAGAAGACTGCTGGTGGAGAGTCCCTGGTGGAACCCATAGTGACGGTTGGAATGAAAGTTATGATAGGAAAGGTGTTTTTGTTAAGGATTTAAAACTTCAGAGATACAGGATGTTAAAGCAACTGGACAATAATTAGAGGGCTGGGAATTGTCATCCTTCCTAATGACACAGTGAACGAAAGCAAACTTCCAGCAAGAAGGAAAGTCGACAAAAGAAGGCATACGAGGGTGTAAGCACAGAAGCACCGTTCTTGAGGACAACAGATGGGACCTTATCAGGATTCCACACTTTATTTACACTGAGGCCAGTGAAAACAAAATGAACATCAGTTGAAGATATTTTAATGTCAGTGATTAGGAACTCAAAGGGTGGAAGGGATGGAGGAACAGCACCAGAATCGACTATGATGGTGTCACGAATCAATTCGCGACATTTCCCTTTTGTGAGAAGCCACGAACTATTAGTGGAAAACTCACTGTGTATCGCTCAGTTAACCTTTTCTCTCTCCATTTCGGGGTATACTTTTCAAAACATTCGTCACTGTTTAAAAGTGACCGATTTAATGCACGTCACTAAGTGCTCTACTGAGCGATACAATTGTTTCTTTATCGTTCGCCTCTGCTTGCCTAAACGTTAGCCACGCCTTCTTCCAGTGGCTTGTGCGTCCTGCCCATACAATGCATTTTGAAGTCAGTCCAGTTGTTGCTGCGACGGAGAGAGGTCCTGTGCCAGCAGTGTGAGAGGTCAGCTAGTACCCAAACTCCACTTCACAGTTCTTCAGTACTTCCATCCTTAGTTCAGCTTGGGTGATACGCAGCATTCATCGACTATAGTATTTCCTTCTTGTATTTCCCTAGTCATAAGAGTTTAATTAAGGTGTTTTTTTCCTAGGCGTAAGTAATTAGCTATTGCGTGAGTGAGTGAGTGCGTCTCATTAATTTGATTTGAATTGTAACGTTAAATTTATTTTTGTAATCAATAAATTTAACAGTTCCTTTCTTGAGCTCAGTGTAAAGTAAAATCTTGTTTCATTTCTCCAAATTAAGCTTATTTTCCATATAGCTCCTAGCTTGCATAAACGTTTTACTATTCATAACTGGTACTAAGACCAGTCTTGTTGTATTAACTTAAAATCCGTTGTGCCATAGGAGTTAAGCATCGGCAAGAACCTGATGTTAGTATTAGTTATTTATTGTCAGGGGTGAAGTAACTTTCTCCAGAGGCTAACAGTACAGTAATTCAGCAATTGTGAGTAATTAGTCTCTGCTGTGTACTGTTGAGAAAGTTTATAAACTCTCGTACTTAGAGAATCGTAGCAAGTCAGCGTAAAGTAATCGTTGCTTGATGTAGCAAGACAATCATTGTCTCTGCTGTTCAATATTATTGAATATTAATATCAATTTAAGTAACATTTAAGCATTTATTTCAAAATTACCCTGATATTATAAAAACCCCGTGACAATTGGCGACCTCGCCAGGATATTAACTCCTAGCTCTAAAGCTATTCACGAGATAGTGCTCACTCATTCATATTTAGGTATTTATCATTAAAGTTTATAGACACAAGCTTACTGGTGTTTACCCTTAATTTAGCAAGTGAATTTTGCTTTATTAATCAATAGAATACTTAACTCTAGTTTATTTTTGGTAACGCCAGACGATTTTATTCGCTCCTGGGAAGTCGCCGTACCCATTGTGTTTATTATTGAGTCTTCCCAGTCATTTGCATTTTTGCTTTAATTTTTGCCAGTTAACTAGATAAGACTGGTCACCACTAACTTGTGTCTGTATTCTTTATTTGTATTATTAGTATTCGTCGCTAAGCAGTCAGTACTCAGTTTCGGTTACTTAGTAAATTGAGCTAGCATCATGGCAGCCAGTGCTTATGTACAGGAAGCCAAAGATATGGGTCTCACTGACCCAGAGAAAATACAGAGTTACGTTCTCTCACTGTTTAATTACGAGCAAGAACGTGAGAAAGAACAGCGCGAATATGAGCGAGAACAGCGTGAACACGAACAAAAACAACGCGAGCTCGAGTTAGAAAAAGAGCGACAACAGCGCGAACACGAGCTAGTACAAGAGCGAGAACAGCGCGAATACGAGCGTGAACAACGAGACAGAGAACGAGAACATGAACTTGAAGTGCTGAAGCTCAAGCGAGATTCCTTGGCTTCAGACACGTCTGGTGCAGTTGGTCCAAGCTCCACGAGCGTTCTCCCTGCACATGTCCTGGCGACCCCACGCATCAAGCTTCCTTCATACAAGGAAAGCGAGCGAATCGAGCCATACATAGCTCGTTTTGAGGACATGGCAGACTTATATCAACTGGATGAGGCAGCTAAGCGGCTTCAGTTTCTTAGCCTATTTGAGGGCCCTGCCCTCGATATTCTCCACAGAATTCGTGGAGACAATCTCACATATGAGATGATGAAAGCTGCACTCATTAAGGCGTATGGTCTCACAGTAGACGACGCCAAAGTTCAGTTCATGCGAGCTCGTCTCCAAGACAAGGAGACAGCTGTTCAGTTCCTTGATCGTCTCACAGCTTACTTAAATGAGTGGATGGAGAAAGATGAAACTCCTTCCACGCGTGAGGGGATAATTGACCTTATGCTGCGTACACAGCTAGAGAGGTCGTGGCCTGCTGAGCTCATAGCACAGCTTAAGATCTGCCAGGTGAAAGATGCCAGCCAAATGGCAGAGAAGGCTGACGCATTCTTTACTGCATACGGGTATCAAGCTCGTAAGCAAAACACCTGTATTAGAAAAGATACTGCCAAGTCTGGGAAGCCGTCTCAGACTGAATCCCAGCATCAAGGCCGTTCTCAGAGTAATGGCCAAGGTCCAAAACCGCAGTGGAAGGACCAGGGGCAAAACACTCAGAAACCTGAGTGGAAGAGGTACAACAAGTACCCTAACCAGCAGCAGTATCAGCCATGCAACTGACCGTCGGGACAAACTTTTTCACCACCAGCTCAAAAGAGGCAGGAAGCGAATGCAGCCTTCATTCCTCAGCAGCAGCACGGTGGTCACGTCCCTACCAGTGTGGGTACTTCCCCACAGTTCACTAGTCCCACAGTGACAGTGAACCCCCCTCCACAGATGGCCAATGTTCCATCTTCCCAATATAACCCTCAAGGCACAATGTTCGCCGCATCAGTTCAGCAGCCTCATGAGTGGTTAGCTGCTTCCTCCACAGGCCCTCCCACAGGTGACAGTACCTTCCTTGTACAGCCAGGGTTTGTGGGAGGCATTCCTGTGAAGGTCCTGAGAGACAATGGTTCCTCAGGTTGCTCTGCCAAGCAGAGTCTAGTTCGGCCTGAGCAGTATACAGGTCGACAGATCCATGCAAGCCTTATTGATGGATCAGTGAGATTGTTCCCTGAGGCATGTATCCAGGTGGCATCTCCATTTTATACTGGTACGACACTTGCAGTTGTCATGCCAGAACCTTTATTTGACCTCATCATTGGAAATATTAATGGAGTCAAGGATAGTTGCTCCGATGATGCTACTCAGACTTCGGCTGCTGCGGTAACACGAGCCATGACTGAGGCTCCAGACTGTGTCACCCCAGTGATCATTGAATCGCTGCAAGATCTGATGTGTAGTCAACTTGTTGTACAAGAACAACATTCTGACCCGACACTTGCTGCTGTGCAGAACAAACAAAAGGGTTGAGTGATTAAGTATTCACGGGGAGGTCGAGCCAAGTTCCTTCGCAAACAAGGACGGCTCTACCGTGAGTCACGAACACCCGAGGGTGAGGTTCGACTGCAGTTTGTCGTTCCCGCCAAGTACCGCCTAGCAGTGTTACAATGGGGTCATTGTTCAGTCTCAGGAGGTCACATGGGCAAAAGGAAGACCCAGGGCCGTATCCGAGCTGACTTTTTCTGGCCAGGGATGGGACGGGACATAGATAGTTTTGTCCGTTCTTGCAGTGTGTGCCAAAGTATCACCACTAATCAGGGACATGCCCTTCCTGTGCCATTAGTAACTACACCTGTAATCTCTGAGTCAGTTGAGAGACAGGGTAGTGGTGAAGTGGGTGCAGACCTGACGTCTCGCCCATTGGCCCCACAGGACACATTATGTCCAGGGCCTGTACATACATATTATGTACCGTAAGTTAAGGGGGAAGTTGAGAGGCGACTTGAGGCTATGGAAGACCCAAGTTTGCCTAAGGATTCTCAGCTTCCCGGTACTAATAGAAGTACTGTAGGTTAAGGGGGAAGTTCGAGAGAGAACTCCGCAGAGGCAACTTGAGGCTATGGAAGACCCAAGTTTGCACAAGGATTCTCAGCTTCCCGGTACTAATAGAAGTACTGTAGGTAAAGGGGGAAGTTAGAGAGAGAACTCCGCAGAGGCGACTTGAGGCTATGGAAGACCCAAGTTTGCACAAGGATTCTCAGCTCCCCGATACTAATATAAGTACTGTAGGTTAAGGGGGAAGTGAGAATTCCGCAGAGGCGACTTGAGGCTATGGAAGATCCAAGTTTGCACAAGGATTCTCAGCTCCCCGATACTAATATAAGTACTGTAGGTTAAGGGGGAAGTGAGAACTCCACAGAGGCGACTTGAGGCTATGGAAGACCCGAGTTTGCACAAGGATTCTCAGCTTCCCGATATTAATATAAGAACTGTAGGTTAAGGCACAGGTTGAGGATCCGTGTGCGGTTCGAGGCTATGGAAGACCCGAGTTTGCACAGGGATTCTCAACTTGCTGACACTAATCGTGTGCTAAAATTAATGGCGACCTCGAGTGTACTTTTCGTAGCATGTACTGATTGCTATGCAGAGAGAGTAATTGTAACGTAATAAGAATTTTGTCTCACTGACACTTTTGATGCTCCACCTTAATTGGTTTTGCAGGTTCAGCAATGGGTGTAGCAGTTTTGCTGTGCGGGCCAGCTGATCGTCTGCCACACGCTGCCGCCTCTTCTCCTCTGCCTTCGTCGTTGCCATATTATTCACTGTGTCATTTTACACGTAGGTACAGTTCCACTACAACTGTCACACCTACACCGTGTATTACATACATCACGCTACACAACAATTAGTTGTCAGTGTAAATGTAGTGACTTTTCGCTCAGTTTGACCTGAGTACAGGATTTTCACCGTCGTCACGGAGTTTTTCCCTCAAGCTTGCTTCTATTAACGTAAATACGAGGTTTTTTCACTCACTGGCGACTGTGACTTTCTCCTGTAGCAGGATAGCACACACACCACAGTGTGAATCTTGTGTGACTGAGTTAGGATGTGTACATATATATATATATATATCCACAAATTTTTTCCCATAAGGAAAAAATTTAATTTTGTAGGGGCGTAATGTCACGAATCAATTTGCGACATTTCCCTTTTGTGAGAAGCCACGAACTATTAGTGGAAAACTCACTGTGTATCGCTCAGTTAACCGTTTCTCTCTCCATTTCGGGGTATACTTTTCAAAACATTCGTCACTGTTTAAAAGTGACCGATTTAATGCACGTCACTAAGTGCTCTACTGAGCGATACAATTGTTTCTTTATCGTTCGCCTCTGCTTGCCTAAACTGTTAGCCACGCCTTCTTCCGGTGGCTTGTGCGTCCTGCCCATACAATGCATTTTGAAGTCAGTCCAGTTGTTGCTGTGACGGAGAGAGGTCCTGTGCCAGCAGTGTGAGAGGTCAGCTAGTACCCAAACTCCACTTCACAGTTCTTCAGTACTTCCATCCTTAGTTCAGCTTGGGTGATACGCAGCATTCATTGACTATAGTATTTCCTTCTTGTATTTCCCTAGTCATAAGAGTTTAATTAAGGTGTTTTTTTCCTAGGCGTAAGTACTTAGCTATTGCGTGAGTGAGTGAGTGCGTCTCATTAATTTGATTTGAATTGTAACGTTAAATTTATTTTTTGTAATCAATAAATTTAACAGTTCCTTTCTTGAGCTCAGTGTAAAGTAAAATCTTGTTTCATTTCTCCAAATTAAGCTTATTTTCCATATAGCTTCTAGCTTGCATAAACGTTTTACTATTCATAACTGGTACTTAGACCAGTCTTGTTGTATTAACTTAAAATCCGTTGTGCCATAGGAGTTAAGCATCGGCAAGAACCTGATGTTAGTATTAGTTATTTATTGTCAGGGGTGAAGTAACTTTCTCCAGAGGCTAACAGTACAGTAATTCAGCAATTGTGAGTAATTAGTCTCTGCTGTGTACTGTTGAGAAAGTTTATAAATTCTCGTTCTTAGAGAATCGTAGCAAGTCAGCTTAAAGTAATCGTTGCTTGATGTAGCAAGACAATCATTGTCTCAGCTCTTCAATATTATTGAATATTAATATCAATTTAAATAACATTTAAGCATTTATTTCAAAATTACCCTGATATTATAAAAACCCCGTGACAGATGGAACTGGAAAAGGTCTGAGCAAAGAGTTCTGGTTTATCAGTAGAAGAAACATGTAGAGAGTTGTCAGAATGGGAAAGAGGAAGGAAGGAGAATGCAGTAGAGTTGTCAGAAAGATATTTGGCAAGGTACCAGAAGAAATAGGAAGAATTTGAGTCGAAGAACTCAGCGCATTTAGTGCAAATGAAAATGTTCTTAGCAGAAAGAAGAACAGATGCACGAATCCATGCAAAAACGCAAAAGAGATGAGATTCAAAGGTGGGTTGTCACTGATATCTTTTGTAGGCCTTCTTGCTGTGGGCAGCATTAGAACAAGCATCTTGACCCAAGGTTTTCTTTCAGTTGTCAGCGGATACGAGAAAGGAATATATGCTTCCATGCCCGAGAGTATAATCTCCGAAATGCGCGATGCACACTCAGATGGCTCTTGGTCATGGAAGGAGTGATTATTCAAGGGAAAGTCAAAGAAATACTGTCTCATGGCCTACCACTTGGCATCCCCAAAATGTCACAGCTGCTTCATCTTGGGAGGGTCTGCAGGACTTACTGGAGCAATAGGACGGGTTAGAGGAGCCCAACAGAGAGAAAAGATTACCAGAGTAAATAGAAGGATTGGTTGTAAGAATAATGTCATCAGTGTTGGAACTTTCTCCAAAGCGGTCAGGAATATAAGTTGGTTGCTGTACAAGCTGCTCTTGGTCATTAAGGATAGAACAGATGTAGGCTTGTTCACCCGGTGGATCAGTGAATGGAGAGCCAAAGGTGCTGGTGAACGCTGAAATCACCTAGAATGGAGATTTTAGAGAAAATAAAAATTTGATAGAATGTGTTCAATTGTAGAAGTAAGATAGTCAAAGAATTGTTCACAGTATGCAAAATTAGGGGATAAATACACAGCACAGATATATTTAGGCAGAAAATGACAGTATAACCGAAGCCAGAGAGTAGAGAATTCAGAAGATACAAGTTCAGGAGCCCAAGAGGAAGATATGTTGCTGCGTACATACACACAAAAACCGCCCTTGGCTATGAAGTGAGTATAAAGTAGGAGGACACATAACAGGGTTTGCTGTCAGTCACCTCAGACAGCTGAGTCTCTATGAGTAAGAGAAGGTGATGTTCAGAAGAAGAGAGGTGGTGTTTAACAGAAAGAAAAAAGAAACTTGAAGGAAAGGCCATAACTATTATAGGAATTAATATACAATGAGTCTGATAATGGTTCCATGCATCTAACTTGGCCGTCAATGGGATAGGGACGGGGTGAGTAAAGGAATGGGTGAAATAGGTTGGATATTTGGTGGGCGGAGGAACGAAGGCTGAGAATATATTCCGAAAAAAAAAGAATGGTTTTGCAGAGATAATTATTTTAGGTCAATGATTATTTATTATCATAAAAAAGTAGGTGTCATGGATGTTAACAAACAGGGTTTGGGTGAAAAAGAAAAACGAGAGATCAGTTGGATTTGAGATAGGCAAGCATGCAAGTATACAATACTGTGTAATAATGAATGCTGTAGGATTAATGGTTTGCAAAGTGACGGCGTATTTCATCGTCTTCTCCAGCAAGAAAAACAATAACAACAAAAAGAGACGCTCGCGCTGTTGTCATTTAGAGAGCGTCTTACGACCAAGGTAAAGCAAACTGATTATAGTCTCATTTCTACTCATGTAACTGAGCGTTCTGCTCCCTTCCAACAACCACTTACCTGTTGGCCCGCCCACATGATCAGTGGGCACTTATGTCAGTTATTATTGCACAGTACACTAAATGCAGCACGGTTGTCCAATTAAGGTAAACTCCAGCTGCGTGTGTTCTGTGGAACCATTCTCCAACCTACAGTAGCAGCTGCCAGCCAGTTAGCCATACAGACACTGAGTAGGGATTCATTATACCTATGAACGACTCAGCTACTGATCTGCTGATTACAGCATGTCTCGTCATCATGCTTCGAAACTCATAACAACGTAATCTGACGTCACAGGTGCCCTCAAATAGTATGGACACACACACACACACACACACAGGCAAGCGGTAGCTGAATCGGTAAAGGGGTGGCCTGCAGTCCTAATGGGCCCAAGTTCGAATCCAAGAAGGAGCCGGGAACAGTTTAAGGATATGAATTTCTTAAAAGCAGGCTCTACTGATCTACCAGAAGACCCGTCAAAATGTCATAAAAATAACCCCGTTAATACCAATACATCAGTTCTTTATGAGACAACTTTAGCGTGTATTCAATATGGATGGTGGGTGTTGGCGCCGAAGTGGTAACATGTGGAGGTATATGGTATGTAGAAGGACTACTTGGCCTTGGAAACAGGCTGTAAAGCCTATGCGCGCACACACACACACACACACACACACACACACACACACACACACACACACACACACACACACACACACAGCCCTTCGTCACGTCTACCCTTCTCCACACTTATTCCACTACTCTCCCAACTGGCACTTCCACAAGCTCTCGTCCCTCCATTACAGTACTTCCTCCACCTGCGCCTCCCCAAACTTTCCCATTTTCTCCACTCCTACCTCCCCGCCAACATAATTTTCTCTGCCTCCATTTTCGCCTTTCTGTCCCCACCCACACCTCCCTCATCTTTCCCTAGACTACCACCGTCACTGACCTACCCCACATTTCCCCACACCTTCCTGCCTGCATCCCCACACCCTCATTTCTCCACGCATCCCCCTGTCACCATCACCTCATCCCTGCAAATGCCTCTCCGTTCATATCTGCCCACCCTCACCCCGACTCACACCATCCTACGACTTGTCTTTACCACACTCACCCCTCCTCCCCCACCCACGCCTCCACATTACTTCCCCTCCCGACATAACTCCACGCATTCTCTCGTTTTTCTTACAAACGCTCTTTGCCACCGTCTCACTCCTTATTTATGGGCTAAATGGCCTGAAAATTACCATGCAGTTACTATTGCCACCTCTGGTCACATCGCTAATGTGGCACGGACGCAGATGTTAACACCACAGTTACCTACTATACATTTCAGTACATAATACTTAT
The DNA here is from genome assembly GCF_032717465.1 of Coenobita brevimanus. Classification (NCBI taxonomy): domain Eukaryota; kingdom Metazoa; phylum Arthropoda; class Malacostraca; order Decapoda; family Coenobitidae; genus Coenobita; species Coenobita brevimanus. The sequence continues at coordinate 18,127,779 of NC_136974.1, read as the reverse complement.
TCCATTCAAGGTTTGTGTATGTCGATGTAAATAATTATTCAATTGCATATTAACAATGTAAAGCTGGCTCCATTCCTCAAATTCTCTTAAACGTGAGCCACCGTAACACGAAACATGACTTATGAGATGGACGCGGTTCACCCAATTGCTGGAGGGAACGAGAAGGAAGGGACATAAGGGGTGACTGTGTGCAATCAAAGACAAAAGTCATGTCACTATTTTGTCCAAAGATCACGTGAAACACGTCAAACATTATAAGAGTTGTGCCACAGTTACATATTCGTTGTTAGCTAGCCTGACTTCCTTAAGCTTCACATCTGCTAGCGATGAGGTGAAGGTACAAATGAATCCACGAAATTCCGAAGCCTTAACACTGATTCGGTATAACTGCTGCGTACGAGGGACGAAATGTGAACCATCTCGCCTGACCGTTACATATTGTAACATATCACAATATATCAAGCAGACCTTGATATCGAGGGCAATCTACCTATTGCCAGACGGCTTAATCCCGTACGGGGTGGCCACAAACAACCCTGTCCCCCGCCATTTCACTGCCCTGCTCCCAACTTACACCCTCCTCTCTCATATACCTCTCCACTCCATCCCTCCATCTCATCCTCGGCCTCCCCCTCCCTTTCCTCTCCTCCACTTCACTCACATACACTCTCCTCGTCAGTCTCTCATCCTTCATCCTCTCCACATGGCCAACCAACCGCAGTGTGTTCCCTCTAACGCTTCCTATCACATCCACATCCACACCACAACGCTCCTTTATATCCTCATTTGTCAGCCTGTCTCTCCATGTGACTCCACAGGCTCCTCTTAAATAACTCATTTCCACTGCTTTCACTCTTGACTTGTGTCCTTCCAACAACGTCCAAGCTTCATTTCCATACGTTAGAGTTGGTATCACAATACAGTCATGCAGTAACTTTTTCACTTCCATGTTCACTTCCCTGTTTCTTATCGCTGCTTTCAAGGAACCAGCAGCCTTTCTTCCTTGTTGTACCCTTTCAAGCACTTCACCCTCCAAACTTCCATCCTTACTCATCACACTCCCTAAGTACTTAAACGTACTCACATTTTCCATCTCCTCACCATCCAACCTCACTGTACATTCACTGGCTCTCTCAAAGACCATCACTTTACTCTTCCCTACATTCACCTTTTGGTTCTGTTTCTTACACACACTTCCAAATTCATCCACCAAGCCTTGCAGCTTCCCTTCGTCTTCACTTAAGAACACAGTATCATCTGCAAACAACAGTACAGGGAGTTTCCAAACACTAACCTCTCTCACTAGGACCACTCCAACATCCTCTGCCCTACCTTGTATCTCTTTTGTTACCCTATCCATGTACAGATTGAACAACCATGGAGACATGACACATCTCTGTGTCAACCCAACTTTCAAAGAGAAAAATTCACTTGGTTCACTATCCACAATCACTGCAGCCTTAACACCCTCATACATACTCTTCACAGCATTCAGCAACTTCCCATCTACTCCATAGATTCTTAATACTTTCCACAATCCTTGTCTATCCACCCTGTCATATGCTTTCTCTAAATCCATGAAGGCCGCATACAACTTCTTTCCCTTCTCTAGAAACTTTTCCACTAAAGAATGAATATCTGATCTACACAACCTCTTCCCTTCCTAAAGCCTCCCTGTTCTTCTCCAACTAATTCCTCTGTTATTTCCCTAACTCCTTCAGTAAGTATCCTACCATACACTTTTCCTATTACACTTAGAAGACAAATGCCCCCATGCTTACCACATACTTCTTTTTCCACTTATCCTTTGTACAAGGGAATAATTATACCTGACTTCCAATCCACCGGGGCTCTACCTTCCTCCCAGGCCAATCTGCACATCCTCCACATCCATTGTACTACTATTTCTCCCCCATGCTTCAGCATTTCACCACACACTCCATCAATTCCTGGGTCTTTCCCCGATTTAACTTTCTTCATTGCTTCCACAACTTCTATCCTACTGATTTCTTCCTGTCTTCTCACCTCCCTCCTTCTCCCAGCCATTCCCCAGCCACTTATACTCTCATTACTTCCATTCTCTATGTTCAACAGTTTCTTAATGTGTTCTCTCCATCTGCTCACCTTTTCTCCCTTCTCCACTAGTAATCTACCATTTTATCTTTCACTCCCCTACTAACTTCACTGCCAACCTGTCTTACTCTCTTCACCTCTTTCCAGAATATTTTCTTACAGTCCCTCCACCTTACACTCAGATTCCTTCCAAATTCCTCATCCATTCTCTTCTACTTCTTACTCTCTCTTACTTATCTCTTCACCTCTCTCGTCCTTTCTACATATAACTCTCTCTTCCGCTTCTCATCTTCTTCCACACCCCTATTTCTCATCCATTCATTGTATGCTTTTTTCTTTTGTGCCACAACCTGTCTCACCTCTTCATTCCACCACGCTGTTCCTTGCACCCCCCTCCGTCTTCTCTTCACCCCACACACCCATCACATGCTGCACATAACTCTTCTATGAATATCTTGCACACACCTTCCACATCCCCCATCTGCTGCAACTCATATTTACCCAATCGTTCCTCCACTTCTCTCTTATATTCTGCCCTTTTCTCATCCTCTTGTAACCTTTCCACTCTCCTTGCAACTACTTCTTCCTCCCGTCCTTCCCTTCTTCTATTTCTCCATCTTACTTGGATCTTGAGTCTGGCCACCACCAAGTAGTGGCCAGAAAGTCCATTCCCCAAACCTCTATATGCTCTTGCATCCATTACACATCTTCGCATCCTTTCATCCACACACACATAATCAATCATTGCCTTCCATTCATTCAGTTCACCACTCACCCATCTCATCACTCGCCATGTATACCTGTGGATCATTCTGTGCCTGAAGAGGGTATTGGCTATAACCAACCCCCTCCTGGCACAAATGTCCGCTAACGCTCTGCCATTCTCCTCTATCTCAGCAGGCACACCCCACTCACCAACTATTCCATCCACCTTCACATTCCCAACTTTACCATTCATATCACCAATCAAAAACACTCTCATTCCTTCCAAACTTTTCCATGCACATTTTCACATTTGTCCAGAACTCTTCTCTCACTCTGCTTGCACGATTTTGCGTTGGCGCATCCACACACACGTCGCCCTGCATCTAATTTCCACTGAGATGGGAGAGGATAGGCTCTACCTTTATTTAGGGACAGAATCGCTAACAGGTAGTGCAAACATTCAGTGTTAGCAGAACCGTAGAAAGGATTAGGTGATTCTGGAAGGAATGCACAGAGGAGAACGGTCAGTTCATGTCGCCCTCACGTTATCACACCAAGACAGGATCAGGAAATAATCACAGCAACAGAAGGCAGCTCCTGGAAGCAGTGCATACGCAGTAAGAGACAGACTGAACCTAGAATGAAGCAAACGACTAGTTGTGTGTTTACTTCGATCTTCTAGGTTACGTGTTCGAATTCCAACCTGTGGGATTCATTTCGCCACTCTTAACAAAACATTCGATTATCATTATATATTAAATCTATCCTCACATGTAAAATAGTTTGGAAAATTTTGTTTGATAACACTGAAAGATAATCAGAATCACAGTTCATAATTATCAATTTAAGCTGTGTAGAAGGAAAATGAATTAAGAGGAGAGCTGATTCCAGGCCAGTTCTTCAGCTGATTGAATTTCAGTGTTACTGACATGGCAGTAAAAAAGAGAACAAATAAAAAACCGTTCATATATATCAAGTAAAAGTAGCAGTTGGAAAAACACAGTATAGATATGTTTTGCTTAGTTACCAAAAATACACTGGCATTCACAGGTTTGTCACCTGGAGCAAATGGCATCTCAAGTCAGTGTTACCGACCGTCAGTATAACACAAAGCAGAGCGCATAAAAACTTACGCCTTTCAGCAGATGTTTTCACAAAATTTCACGACGCGACTTTAGTTTTTTACTGTATGCTGGAAGAGTGAAGGGAGAACGGCGTGGAGTGCAGGGACAACAGACGCTGGTTCTGATCAATACGGGGTACCAAACAAATTTCTCCTTATTTTTATCCTTCTCTTATCTGCCAGTGGAAATTGCTTTTCCTTGTGATGGAGTATGTGTGATTGACAGGGAAAGCACCCACATATTCCTTTACCCTGCGACACGCAACTCTCAAATTATAATCCATTTATCGCTATCATTTTTGGATACTAACACACTGGGCAAAAATGAATGTTGGGGAAGAGTCTCATGGCTGACCTGGGAAATAAACCCGGGATCTCTCCAGTGCTGATATGGTGATATTAGTTTTTGTATAAGGTATAGCTATAGATGGAATAATAAATCAGCAGAGGAAAGATGATTTTCGGCAAAACAATGTGAACAATAACTTGGACACTGGTTTTAGTCTATCTAACACTTAACGATATTGTTTTTCACAGTGAGGGGGATCTTTTCTAAACAAGGTTATCACAAGCGAGCGAGAGATGTTTACTTTCAGTTAAGTTTGGAAATTAGCGGCCCGGCCCAACCTGGACCGGCTCGACCCAACCGTCAATGCTATGCAGATGCTAATAACTTTACTCCTATGTGACGTAGAGTTGAAATTCTTTCTGCATGTGATATTCAGTAAATTCTGTTTGTAAAAACTCACCCAAAATGGCGTAGCAACCCCTTGGAATACTGAGTTTTCCACTGGAATGTTCGCCTCAAATCGGTGAGCGCCTCAATCACGAAATCAAATTTAAAAAAAAAAATTCCGTCATAACACTGTCTTTTGTCATTAACTCTAGCAACTGAATATCGAAGATTCCGCCCATAGTTTTATATCAGAGGAAAATTGTGATAACATGGTGCTCGCTCACTCGTCACGTGCTTGCAAAGCGCACTTTATTGGTATGAATTATCTTCCTTTTGTGTTATTAGATTCAACACAACGGTAAAGTATTTTTCCAGTTATTCTTGTTGCATATAGAGGAATTTATTCATCTTAAAAGAACACCTCAGTAGTATAAACGAAAATGAAATTTATGTCTTTCCCGGCTTGAAAAGTCTCTGTTTAAAATGTTTGGAGGAAAAAAAAAGAATTGTGTAATGAGTCATCGAACAGATAAGGTTAGCTGTTGAACGTTATATTATGTTTGAAAGAACTGTTTACGATTCAGCAAAATCCCATTACACAACACAAGACGAGAAGACTAGTTTAATTATTCTTACTTTTTAATATATAGTTTTCCTCTCAGGTAAACTATAACCCGATTACCTAACGAAAGATATTACTTGTTACAGAAACGCTTCCGAAAAGAAGGAGTTATGCATGGGTTATATTCTAGCTAAAGTCAGATAGATTTATCTCTTTTTTTTCTCTCTCTCTTTCTCTCTCTTCTTTCTTTTGCTTTTAGAGGGACACTCTTCCAACAATGTGATAACTAGCGACTCGAAGTAAATCCGCTATTCCAAAGTAATCTCTGCAAGGAGGGAGATTGTTGTTGCTATTGATCAAACCCAGTCTGACTGGACGAGCATCAACTGTAGGCAAGCAACCGCTTCTACAGGTCCGTCCCGTGCGATGAACCGATAGATGTTCCTCTGCATCTGACAGCGCATCACCAAAGCGAGGTGCGGGGAATAGTGTGGATATTTAGTTCCTGGATGGACTCCACATTTGCGTCTTCTCACCCAGTTAACAAGGGCGTCACAAAAGGCTCCACTTCACTCCGTAATTTGGTTATATGGTTGCCACCCAGCGTTGTAAATGGTTTCCACCTGAAGTGGAAAAAATGTAGTTAAAAATGGTGGGAAAGAAAGAAGTAAAAAGAGGGAAAGATAGACACAGAGACAGAATGAGAAAGAGGGAGGAAGAAATAGGCAACACTACGTCAAATAAATGGGTGATGGTTAACACCACCCATTACCAAAGAAGGGAGGTGAGACTCAGGTCTTCTGCCGACTATCACCGCAACCACACGCTATTGTACACCTTACAAAACAATCAAGCACCACACCAGAATACCATATATTAAAACTAGTGTTTATAACTCCCAGGTTACTGTTGTAAGGAAACAGATGACTGCTGAGGCTGCAAACTACTAATGGCCACCAACAAAACCACACACCAGTATCCATCACACTGTACTATCGCTATCCCTAGTTTCTTAACGCCCCCTCCACCTCCCCTCCCCCTAGCTCGAGGAAAGTGGAAACCAGGGCTGAAGAAAAGGTAGGCGAGCGGACACGGTTAGTCTGGCAGTCTGATAATGGTTCCCGATGGCGGAATGACTCACACATGAAGCTCAACATTGTCACTCAGCCTATCATATAACCAGTCATGAAAAATGACCGAAAAACTTATATTGAAATGTAACTGAAAAAACATGAAGGCATTCATATCACTTAGTGCAACATTTGAATAGTTCTCGGTTTTCCATGCACTGTGTGAACATGGTTCCTGTCTGAACCGTAACTATTATTAAGAGGGAGGTGATATGTCGAAACTAAAGCCTTCCACTAACATCACCACAATAAAATACTAAGATATCACATACAGCACACATTAGCTCCATACTCTGTAATTCTCAGGTAACCGTCCAAATGAGGGAGGTGACATGGTGAGGCTTGGGCCTTCACCATTTTCGCAACCGAATGCAAACATCTCACATAAATCACAAAACAACACAATACCAGCAAAACATGTCTTTAAGCTTGTGTCCATGATTCCTGGGGGGTTGGGAGCGAATGTTAAATTAAGGAATATTGTTTACTGTTTGCTACAGATTTAGTAAAGAAATTGCCATAAATCGAAAACCTATGTTCATATATATATATATATATATATATATATATATATATATATATATATATATATATATATATATATATATATATATATATATATATAATCGGTAAACCTTTCAATTTTGAAACTTTCAGAATGATAATGTATTTTAATATTCTATTATCATTTTTTTAAATCTTAAACGATTATTATTATTATTATTATTATTATTATTATTATTACTGTTGTTGTTACTTTATCTTTATTATTATTTGTGGTAGATGGCGGTGCCCATCATCCACACACTCAGTACAGTACTGCCTTATGATCTCTACACTAAGTGACAGACCAAATGGTTTCCTGTAACCAAGGAAACCATTTACTACACTGGGTGGTACAGCACACATTAGCTCCATACTCTGTAATTCTCAGGTAACCGTCCAAATGAGGGAGGTGACATGGTGAGGGTTGGGCCTTCACCATTTTCGCAACCGAATGCAAACATCTCACATAAATCACAAAACAACACAATACCAGCAAAACATGTCTTTAAGCTTGTGTCCATGATTCCTGGGGGGTTGGGAGCGAATGTTAAATTAAGGAATATTGTTTACTGTTTGCTACAGATTTAGTAAAGAAATTGCCATAAATCGAAAACCTATGTTCAGATATATATATATATATATATATATATATATATATATATATATATATAATCGGTAAACCTTTCAATTTTGAAACTTTCAGAATGATAATGTATTTTAATATTCTATTATCATTTTTTTAAATCTTAAACGATTATTATTATTATTATTATTATTATTATTATTATTACTGTTGTTGTTACTTTATCTTTATTATTATTTGTGGTAGATGGCGGTGCCCATCATCCACACACTCAGTACAGTACTGCCTTATGATCTCTACACTAAGTGACAGACCAAATGGTTTCCTGTAACCAAGGAAACCATTTACTACACTGGGTGGTAACTATATAACCAAATGAAAGAAAAGCTTTCGGGAGCCGAATGTTAATCGCTCGCTAGAATATACTGTTGGCCAAGTTACAAGCATAGCTCTCCGGGGGAGATTGGGGGGCGGGGGCCCCCCTGGGTGGTCGGGGAGCGGCTTCCCCTCTAGGGACCCGGGAGGCGACGTCCCCCCTGGGGGACGCCAGGCTGCGGCGGACCCCCCAGAAGAGGGGCGGAAGATTTTGGCCATATCTTGGTACCCTGAAGGTTTCATGTTGCTAGCCCAAGCTATTCATGAAACATAATGGGGCTAAAGGCATGCTATAAAAACTAGCTGACCTTTGGCAGCCATTTTGGTGACCTTGACCTTGGCACCGACTGTCTATTTTCGAACTCGTCCAAGATTTTGGCCAGATCTTGTTACCCTGAAGGTTTCTTGTTGATAGCTCAAGCCATTCATGAAAAATAATGGTACTAAAGGCAGATGATGAGAACTAGTTGACCTTTGGCAGCCATTATGGTGACCTTGTCCTTGACCCCAACTGCCCATTTTCGAACTCGTCCAAGATTTTGGCAATATCTTGATACCCTGAAGGTTTCATGTTCATAGCTCAAGCTGTTCATGATATATAATGGCGCTAAAGGCATGCGATAAAAACTAGTTGACCTTTGACAGCCATTTTGGTGACCTTGATCTTGACCTACTTTCGAACTCGTTCAAGATTTTGGCAATATCTTGATACTCTGAAGGTTTTATATTGATAGCTCAAGTTGTTCTTGAGATATATTATTGCTAAATGTATGCAATAAAAACTAGTTGACCATTGGCAGCCAATTTGGTGACCTTGACCCTGACCTCCCATTTTCGAACTCGTCCAAGATTTTGGCCATATCATGATACCCTGTAGGTTTCATGTTGATGGCTCAAGCCATTCATGAGATATAATGGGAACAGGTACACACACACACACACACACACACACACACACACACACACACACACACACACACACACACACAGAAACTGGCTGGAACATTATCGCTCTGCGTTCATGAAGGCGGGCGATAATTATGGCACCTGGTGGTTTAGTGGGTAAATAAGGCACTCTAGTCGGATTAAACTTGTGCAGGTTTATATCCAAGGGTTGGTTAGAGTTTATTGCTCACGTAATGCCACTCAAGGATGAGTGAGGCTGGTCACTCTCGTCTTAAATGTCAGGACTAACGTGCCTAACCCCGGGCTCCTACGCTCCTCATGGGGCAACACAAGATTAGATGATGGATGGATAATTATTATTATCATTATTATTATTATTATTATTATTATTATTATCATCATTATTATTATTACTTATTTTAAAATTGCGATATTACAAGGGCTATGTGGCCTAGAACCTTCAAACTAGGTCAACTTAGTCGGACACTTGTCCGCTTCACTCAGCCAAATATAGTGGCAGTCTGTCAACGGGATCTCCGGATATTATTCTGGAACACGGAAAAGTGAGTCTGGCACGATGTCTCAAGAACCGCTAGAGCTAGGAAGCTGAAATTTTACTACAAAGTAGCCTAAAGGCGGACACAGGACAGAAGGGAGTATAGTTCCAATCGTTTGATTTTTCTCTAAGATCGCCTGGGGTAAAAAAAAAGAAAAAAAAAAAAGAAAAAAAAAAGAGACTTTTCCAGTTATTCCAGATGTCATATAAATTTCTGGGAAGGATTAAAGTAGCGTTTCTCAAACTTTTTCACTTAATTCCCCACTTGTGAAGTACTTTATATCCTCGTGGCCCCCCTTCAGTTTTCTCTCAAGTCCCTCACAAAAAATGATGCAAATAACTGTTTTGCTGCTCTCCCTTAATGCTGAAGATGTTTAGGTCCACTTCGTATTCAGGGTAGATCAAACTGTAGATGAGGCATCTGTGGACTATAATCTTTACAATATATACAGCTTGAGAAGTACAGGACATGACCAGGACAATGTAAAGAGACAGCCTGCCTTGGCGGTAGTCTGAGAGTACAGGTCTTGACCAGGATGGCATATAGAGACAGTCTGCCCTGGCTGTAGTTTGAGAGAATCTGCCAGTGCGGAGGGCGTTGGAGCTGGCTGCTTTAACACTGATGTTTGTAAAATCTGTCAGCAAGAGATATCAGCATACAGGCTTGCCTGTTGACATTAGCAAAATCCGTCATTAAGTGATATCGGCACACAGGGTTGCCACCTTGTATGATAAAATAATGCATGAACAGTTAATAAAGTATCTTTCTTTGCTATAATAATTAAGAATGAATATTTGGTAAATGGTATATGTATATTGGGCTCAGTATAGCCGGAGCAACCAAATTTAGCGGACTTATAGACTGTGATGACCTAAGGTGACATGCACAAGATCAGTGACCTTCACCTAGCCTGGGGTAAAAAAAAAAAAAAATGGAACTTTTAAAGAAATTAAGGATGTCACCATATTTTCAATGAAGGATTAAGCTAGAGCCACCAAACTTGGTGGACATATAGACTATGATGACCTAAGGTGGCATGCACAATATCAGTGACTTTGACCTCGCCTTGGGTAAAAAACTGGGACTTTTCCGGGTATTCTGGATGTCACCTAATTTTCCATGATGTATTAAAGCTAGAGCCACCAACTTGGTGGACTCACAGACTGTGGCAAAATAAGATGACATGCACAAGATCAGTGACCTTGACCTGAAGATCCTTTTAGAGTTCGGCTTCTAGTAGGCAATGGCTGTGGGAATTTTTTCTTTATCAAAATTATCCTTGGACAATTTTATGGTATTCTACTTACATTATTATTATTATTATTATTATTATTATTATTATTACCATTATTATTATTATCATTATTATTATTATTATTATTATTATTATTATTATTATTATTATCATTATCATTTTTTTAATTATTAGTATTATTATTGTTGTTATTATTACTATTGTCTCATCCCTTTGCTGTCCAACTCTCTAATGCAAGAGTTAACCGTTACTCTCAGTCCTTCATTTATGCAACAGGTCAACACTGGAACTGTCTCCCTCTGCCTGTATTTCCTACTTTCAATGATCTCCCGTCTTTCAAACGCAGTGTGTCCAGGTATCTCGAAATGAATGGATCTTGAATTTGGCTCTCTTTTGTACTGTTTTTGTTTCTTTCTTGGAAGGAACATTAATGCGGGCTCAGCCTTTGGTTCTTTCTTCCTCGCATAAAAAAAAAAGCCATCTCACAGAGAGGGGTTTAAGGGAGCTGGTTTATTTTTTCCTCGCAGTTTTTAAATGACCTGCAAGTTCAATAGCCATCTGTTTAATAATCACAATAAATGAGAGTTAAATCTAGTGATCCTATGGGTTACACTCCCCATACGAAATTTCTTTTAAATAGGTACTGAATTCTTAAACCAGCTGCCACCTTCAGCTTTCTGTTTTAAAGAAATTTCGAGTGATCACACCATTTTTTTGGTGGGACAGAAAATTACTGAAGTGCGCTCTTTAGTCGACATTATTAAAGCTTAATTTTGTTACATATAACACTGGCGTTTAACTGGCTTAAATACGAGCTTTCATCTGACTAACTTCAGATTATTTTGCTCAGTATAAGGGGACATCTCTCCCAACAGAGGATTGTATTCTGTTATGCATCATGTTCAGCTGAAACACCATGTTTCCCTTTTATTCTGATATTCCAACAACAGATATGCTGATTTAAAATACAAATTACTCCACTACAAAGAAAAGCAATCTCCAAAGGTAGATGGAGGGAAAGGGTACTATTAATAAGTACTGCGCTTGATATCAGTGCCCGTAACCCCTGCACTCCACTCCGTCCCTCCTTCAGTCACCCCGTAACTCTTTTCCTTCTCGATTCCTGTAGTAAGGGAATGAATCACTTCAAGCTCATAAGTCATGTTTTGTGTTTCTGTGGGTTGCAGTAAAGAAAAGTTGAGCCAATTTCACATTGTTTATGTGAGATCCTCAAAACATTATTAAAATAACGAATGGTATATTTAATGCCATCATAGTTTAACCCACCTTTACATATATTTATTTATCACATTGACTAGCATCATTCTTGTCTGAGTCGAAGAGCTGTTATATAATGAAATGTGTAAGTAACTATGATGTCGGCCATCACGACGTTCTACGTTTAAGGTATCATCAGGGGAGACTGGGTTTACTGCTCCTGACTGCAATAGAACTGCAGGGTAAATTTCAGGCCATGTCAGGTATGAGGCTGTTGCAAAGAGAGTTGGTAAGAAAAACAGAACACCCACACTAGGAAGAGAAAAAATATCAAGAATATAAAAAGACGTCACAAGATTCAAAATGTTAATTCCAATGATGATTTCCTTTAATTCTATCTACCTGTCAGATTATATAATTTAAGTCAAATGAAATTTCTATAGAGAAAGTTGTCAAATCTCTTTGTAAGTGCCCTACGTTAAAACAATTTTCTTGTCACGGTTTTGTCCGAAGATTAAAGGTAACCGTTGAAACACCATGAGAGGTTTACCACAGCTCTATATTCGTGGCTGGCTATCCTGACTTCCTCAGGCTTCATATCTGATGCTGATGGGATGACGGTATAAATGAACCCAGGGAATTCTGGACCCGTCAACATCGAGAAATACTGCGTCAGAGAGACGAAATACACCAAAAAATGTGCTCTCATCCACCGGCTCGCTGCCTAGATCAAAATAATGGTAACCCATGTCAGTCCATATGGCATAAAGCAGAGAGAACCAAAACTTTTTACTTTTCAGCAGATATCACCAAATTTCACGATGCCACATTTGACTTCCATTGAACAATGTGTGATGTATATTATTCTAACACTCGATTTTAGTTAGGTTAAGGGAGATGTTTCGTAATGAATATGTTATAAACACCATTAACAGCCTAAGTACGACGGTTCTATTTGGGTTCTGGGAGACTTCCTTTTTAATACAAGATGAACGAGAGTTATCTTCCTCTTCCACCGTTACTCTCGTAGTGAAGGGATTAAAGTTCCTGGTGCACATATAATCCGCCTCTTTGCAGCTGATTGGCATGGACCTGAGGAAAATGTAATGCTGCTAGTATTTTTTAAAACTCTAACTACATTTTCTTCTGCCTACCTTATGGGTTACTGTCAATATCAGATCGCTATGTACTGTACGAGGACTCTGTAATCTTGTTACATATTGTGTCTATCTATCTATCTATCTATCTATCTATCTATCTATCTATCTATATATATATATATATATATATATATACCAGGAAACCATTTCTACGCTGAGTGGTAACCATACAATCACATTACGGCGCCTGGTGGTTTAGTGGGTAATTATGGGAGCTCCAATCGGATTGAGCCGATGAAGGTTTATATCCAAAGAGTGGTTGGGGCTATTGCTCTCGTAATGCCACTCAGGGATGAGTGAGGCTGGTCACTCTCATCTTAAATGTCAGGACCAACTTGCCTAGCCCCGGGCTCCTACGCTCCTCATGGGGCAACGTAGGATTCGATGATAGAGGGAGAGATATATCTATCTATCTATCTATCTATCTATCTATATATATATATATATATATATATATATATATATATATATATATATATATATATATATAGTGTCCATGCCAGCCTCACATCACCATCAACAGTAAACCTATAAACCCATAAAGCGAGAACAGGGGACTGATGAATTTGCTGGTATTGAAAATATAATACCTGAAAAACATGAAATACTGTATACACTAAGCTGTAAATATCTGTGACTTCGACCCATCAAGGCCCATCCAGTTACGGTTCGGCATTCTAGCTGCGACGGGTCTATTTCCCCAACTTGACATAATGTAATTGGACCATACAGTTATGCAACATAGGTCGCACATATCTGGAGGCACACTGCAACTGGAACACTCCATGTAAGGCCCATTGCAAAACCAGATATACTCCTCGAATAGGGAGCAGCATCCGGAAAGGACCTTTGCCTGCATCTATGAAGAAGCCTACAAGTGGTGAAGGAATGTCCGTAGTGAGTGTGATGTATGAAACCTATATCACAATAAACCGACAGGATGCGTTCTGTGTCTACATCGTGCTTTAAGTTTCTTAGTATGGGCTTGACCTAGAGCGCTAGATGAACACACTACCGCATCAACTCCCATACAGGCATATGACAGGACCTCTGATCTGCAACAAGGATACATAAAGCATTCTCTAAAACATATGATATAGTTCTATATACTGATGCTACTATATCGTCCGTCTGGGAAGGAGATTTTTGCACTTTTTTTCAGGTCAGTCGCCCTGCCCTTTACCTACAAATGCCCTCGAATTCACTCGTCAGCTTTACTGTAGGCTACATTTTGCCTGAACATTTCCTCAGTTCTCCCACTCACATTTTTATTATTTATATGTCTGACTGTGGACATCATCTTGAATACCCATTCTCTGAGATTCTGTAGCCCTTCTTGCCACGCATTTTCACATGTTACGGCTTAGGCACAAATATCCACCATCCATAGTTAATACATGCTAGGGCTGTTTAATTCAGATTTGTGTGACGGCATTAGCGGGGTCGATGGGTATTATAGCGAATCACTGAAGTCTGCTTTTAGGAAAGGAAAATAATCTGTTCCCTGTCCTGTCCTGGATCAAAAGTGCTTTCTATCAAGCAACAGACCTCTTCTCTCATCGCTTGATCGCCATCTTGCCATGCAGCAGAACGGTCATGACATCCCTTTTCAGTTCTTTCCCGCAAGTGTTAGTTGCCTTACATTATTCGTTTAAAGTGCTGCTTCTCTCTGACCCACTTTTACAAAAAATTCCAGCTATCATCGTATCAGCAGTCGTTCCAAAGGTTCCGAATAGCCTACACTGTGATCATCTTTCTAGAGGAGCTAGAGACGATACATTCAAGCCACAGTCAAAGTTATCTACAGGCAAGCATCCTCTCTTCACGCGTGACAGGACTTATTCATTGTGTTCTGGCAGTCTATTTTACTGAAAACATATTTCCACTCCTCAGAGTCAGTGACATCCTGACGCCGGTTTGTCTAAGCGACTTTTTCTTCTGTTCCTTCTTTTTCTGAATCTCACTCCAGTTACCCGGTTTTTGGCCGTTGTCGTGACTCAGAGACATGCCATTATAAAAACTGGCAACAGAACATCCTATAGTCATCATTAACTTCTTCGAGAATCGAATCAACTAGCAATTAGAATACGATAGTCAATTTTGACTGGCAGCCTTAGACTGGTAAAAAATACTGACATTTACAGATATGTGTCATGATTTCTTATTAAGTAAAACGGTAGATTACTGATATTCAAAACTGAATTGCAGTATATATGAGAACAATGTCTTGACATGAAAATCTGCATTATCTGTTCCACATTTGAGCTCAGTTGTCACTAAGGACAGTAGTTTCGTGGGCTTGAGAGATTCATTACCACCTCATCCCAGCGATTTATGCCCCATAATACACTTTAATAAGTTCCTGTACTGTACACTATTTGTATATTTTTACTGTCGTTAAAGTTTGCGTAAATACTGAAGAATGACAGTGTTTCACGTAGATATATAGTCTGATGAGTAAGAGAGTGCTAATGATACTCCTGCATGACCCTACGTCTTTAATAACCTTAAATGTTGGCAGCAGTGTACTAAGGATGAAACGTTTCATACTTTTTGCCATATGAAAGTTTCCATGGTATTTCAAGGCGACTTTGCTTTCGCATTCTTTTATCTTATCACCTGTTGGACAGAAAGGGACGTTCATATTGGTAAAATTTTCAGATATAAGATTCGTACTCTTGCACTGTAGTGGAGTAGGAATGTTCTTTAGTTTGATTATATTAAGGGATGAAGATACTTGGCACTGTGAGTGGCGTATCTCAGATCTGATGCATGCTGATGATGCTCTGTTACTTGCCAGTAGTTTACCAGAACTTTGCAGACAGTACAGAATTTTATAGATGTCTGTGTGCTTCGTGCTCTGAAAGCAAGTGTAGATAAGCGGTGCTCGAGATGTAGGAGAGGGAGGGGAGGCTTCACCCCTCAAAATATATTTACGACCTGTGGAAACAGACTACTCAGGAGAAGCCACCGTGGGTCATAGAAAAAAAAAAAAAAAATCAAATCAGACATGCTCATTATTGCCATGAGGGATATGCTGACTCTGTATATATGGTCATTCATAGTGATTTAGAAATTACTCTTTATCACTTTCATTTGTTTATCATATTCGTAAGAAGAATCCAGCAGTAAAACTCGCAATGTTGTACCAAAACTTATACCTGGTGATGTTTGGCCACTCTACTTTCTTAATGTGGTGTGGTTTAATGAACCACATGAAGTATTACAACATTATTAAAGAATGTTTATTTTATCTTACTTGCAAAAATATTTAGAAATTATACCTTCCAAGAGCTCGCGATTAACGGGAGAGTTTGAATGTGACCCACATTATGATCATGCATGTTTAATTAAAAGACTATCCATGATTTTATGAATACTGCCTCCTGAACACTGGAATATGTTCGAATATTCATTATCAATTGCATACGGCCTCAGATAGGTTAGATTTAATTTTGGTTTCTACAGAGAGTTTATAGCACTCAGCTGTAAACACACGTTCTGCCCTCCCCTCATCCCCACCCCCCTCCCTTACCACCACCACCGCCTCCCCGGGTAGTGGACGCCACTGTCGAATATAATGACAACCCCAGATACACCTCCCTATACAGAACACTGCAAATAAAAGAAAAGTGATGATTGTGGAGGGAGGGAGAGAGTGACTCCCTGTGAGATGCTTTAGTGAGTGGAAAGAGATTAAAGCATCTGGATGCAGTGATAGAAGAGAGAGGTTATTGTGCAGAATGGAAACTAGAGAGGCAGAGGGAAGGAAAGTGTATGGTGCTACGAAGGCCTTAAAAAGAGTCAGAGGCCTGAGGATGGCAGTTGCAAGTGGATTGTGTGAGGGAGCTTTTGTTCCTACGATAAGCGTGTGAAGTTCTGTTGTGGTATGAAAACGGAAAGTCAAAAGCTAGAGCCGTGGAGATGGGCTTATTGAAAAATTTGTGCGACGTGCATAACGTATAGAAAGGCTAAAATAAAATTTGATTCCTGAATGATTTGGAGTATGAACGTCAATGGACAATTAATATGGATGACATAGTCATATGGAGAGAATGGGTAAAAATAGTGTGATGAGAAGGTTATACATGAATGAGTCAGAAGGTGCAAGGAGAGTGGTAGGCCAGGATGAACGTGGATAGATCTGGTGACTGAATATATGAGAAAGCAAATTATGGAGGAAGATAAGTACTGACAAGGGATGGAGCTGACTGTGCATTTTGTGTGAAAAGTGCAAGACAAGGGTTTGGCATCTCTTTCTCAACTTTGCAGTCGTCATATAAACTCCCTTAATAAGTAATACGATATGCATATGTGTGGAATGATTTACTGTGCCTGAATCTAAGATAGTCCGAATTCCGGAGACCTGAGTGATGAGTGAATGAGCTTGTAACTCATTTCACAGGGCATGCTGTTGATTAATTCTCGCACTGTTATGTCTATTCTTTTTTCTTGCTTTCTATACCCTATCTCACCTCTGGGAAGAAGGGAAACGGTAAGATGATAATCATGATGGTAGTTTACATCATTATCGTCATCATCACCATCATGATCATGATGATGATGATCATCATCACTCGGATCTCTTTTCCCACCCCAAGGCGGAGTGAGGTAGGGTCCAGAGTGCTGGAAAGAAGTGATAGAATGAAATACTAACCAAAGTTTACCCAACTGAATGAGCTACACTCCCATCCCCGTCATCATTTAAGCCCCCTGAATCCTGTCTCCACCTGATAGGTCAAAAACATTCCCTGCATAACTTCACACTCACTTATCTGATGGAGTCAATCTGACGACTGTCAAGTGAAAAAGGGGGTTCCAAACTCTGGCCATACACTCCTTTCTCGCTCGATTACAATATCTATACGCCAGCTTCTAAGGCCACCACGTCTCCTGTCATCTTTAAATTCGTTCATACATACCCGTTTCACCACTGAGTTCACACCAACACTCTCCCTATGTCCATACCATATAAGCACACTCTCATCAACTACTGTATGGTGTCCACAGACTTCCTTATTTCTCATCTTTCACGAATCATATTCTTTATAGCATCCACTCTCCACACTCCACGCACATTTCTCAATAGTTCCATCTCCACTGCTTTTACTCTTGACTTTTAACTTCATGCTCCACCAGAGTCTCACACCTATATGTCAGAGTTGTCACTAAAACTCCATGGAACCCTCTCACAGCCGCCACACTCAGACATTTACCTTTTATCAAGGCCTTCATAGCACCAGCCACATTCCTTCCTCTGCCACTCTACTTTCTTCTTCTTTTGCATATTTACTTCTGTATTTTGTCGCTGCACCCAGGTACTTATACTCTCTCACCAATTCAAGAGTCTCTCCATTCACGATAACATCACACAGTGGGAGTCACCTCTCTCACCAGCCATCATTTTACTCTTATCTACATTTACCTTCAAGGCATGATGCTCACAGACATCTGCAGAACTCCGCCCCAGTCCAGCAAGCACAAGTCCTCTGTTTGCAAACAGCACTGTATCATCTGCATAGATTTGAGATGCTTCATCCTTCACTATTCAGTTCACCTACACCATCCATTTCTTTATTAATCTTGTTTATACCACTCTTAACGGCATCTATATACACACTGAGCAACCAAATTAACGTCACACAACCTTGTCTCACACCAACACTGATCTTAAACCATTAACTTAGACTTTTTTTAATGCAAGAAAGAAGGAACCAAAGGCCAGGAGCTCGCAAACCGTTCCCTCCAAGAAAAAACAGAAACAATACAAAAGAGAGCCAAATTCAAGATCCGATCATTTCGAGATGCCTGGACACACTGCGTTTGAAAGACTGGAGATCATAGGAAGTAGAAAATACAGACAGACCGAGACAGTTCCAGAGCTGACCTGTTGAATAAATGAAGGACTGGGAGTAACGGTTAACTCTTGCATTAGATAGTTGAACAGAAATGGGATGAGAGTTTGTTGTTAAACGGGTGCTACGCACCTGTCGAAGAGGTGGAGGGATGCAAGCAGACAGTTCAGAGGAGCAGCGACCATTAAAGTAGCGATAGAAAAGAGATAAAGATGCAACAGTGCGGCGAAGAGACAGGTTGAAGGGAGCCAGTAAGAGGAGGAGAGTTGGTGAGATAAAAAGCTTTTGACTCCACCCTATTAAGAAGAGCTGTATGTGGGGAGCCACCCCACACATGAGACTTGTATTCTAAACAGGGGCGAATAAAACCCGTGTATAAAGTCAACAACTGTGCAGCGGTAAAGAAGGTATGGAGTCAGCTTGGCACACCTAATCTCTTTGAAGCAGATTTTACAAGAAATGCAATATGATCTTTCCAAGATTTGTCCCGAGTGAATGAAACCTCAAGCAAGTCCAAGGATGATGCAGGACTGAGCTGGATATCATTAAACATTAGTGGGTACTCCTGTGGAAGATTTTGTTGAGTTGATAGGTGTAAAAACTGAGTTTTTGAATCATTAAAAACAACCAGATTATTTTTACCCCAGTCAGAGGTACGTGCTAAGTCAGACATTAGGTGTGCCATAGCCTCATCCCTTGTTTTTTTTTAAGTAACTGCTGAGATGGACGTTGCGGGAACCGAATGGAAAAGTGAAGGATAGAATCATCAGCGTACGAGTGGACAGGATTAGATGTACAGCTTAGAAGGCCATTGATGAATAAAAGGAAGAGAGTTGGTGATAGGACAGAGCCCTGAGGAACACCACTGTTGATAGATCTAGAAGAACGATGGTCGTCAACAACAATGGCTATAGAACGACCAGAAAGGAAGCTAGAGATGAAGGCACAGATAGAAGGATAGAAACAGTCAGAGGGCAGTTTGGAAATTAAAGATTTATGCCAGACTCGATCGAAAGCCCTTGAAATGCCAAGTGCAATGGCAAAGCTTTTGCCAAAGTCCCGAAAGGAGGATGACCAGGAATCTGAAAGGTAGGTGAGAAGATCGCCAGTGGAGCGTCCCTGACGGAACCCATACTGACTATCAGAAAGAGTGTTGTGATAGGAAAGACGCTTTAAAATTTTTCTGTTAAGGATTGTCTCAAAAACTTTTGAGACCCAGGAAGGTAAAGCAATTGGACTATAGTTAGAGGGTTGGAAATGGTCACCCTTCTTTGGGACTGGCTGAATGAGAGCAGACTTCCAGCAAGAAGGAAAGGTAGAAGTTGACAAAGGCGAAAGAGTTTACCTAGGCAGGGTGTAAGCACAGAAGCACAGTTCTTGAGGACAACAGGACTCCGTCAGACCCATATGCCTTGTTAGTATTGAGGCTAGATGCCCACTTACCCTTCCACATGCTTCACTACATTCGTAAAAGCTCTAAACGGCACCCAACAGTTTACCATCTATACTCAACATACGCGAAGACTTGCACAATCCTCTGCTTAGCCTACTTTGTTGCACACTTTTTCCAGATCCATATATGCCATAAATACCTGACAATTCTTCTCACAAACCTTCTCCACTTTGTCTCATATTCGAGCCACACATTCTTTACCACTTCTGAAGCCACCCTGTACGTCATTCACCAGTCATTTAGGTGTATCGCTTACTTTTCCTGTTGTAGGCATAATATGTTACAATACAATACTGTATGTAACTACAGTATGTAACTATATAGCTATAGGTAACAATATGTAAAACAGGTAGTTATGCCTGAGTTCTCCAGGAAGAGACAACTACACATCCTCGTACATAGACTAATCAAGAATGCCAACCACCGCTGATCATAGGCCAGAAACATGACCGACACACACACGTACGCCCACACACTGTAGCCGAAAGCCAGAGGGGGATATAAGTCCCATATCACATGTGGGAGGGCTAGTAGGCAAAGAGAGAACAAGAGAGAAAGCACGAGAGAGAAGAGGTTGGAAACGGCCCGATAACACAAATGTCAGCTAGGAGGCTTGCTATCACACTACGTTACGCTGTAACACACTACTCGATATGACTGTACAATATACTCCATCGACCCAAATCTGCCTATTTCATCATCCCACTTCAAATACGAAGAGGATAATGGAATAGAGAAGGCCTACACTGACATCTACAACGCCTCACCATTACTTTCTCTCCTGGTGCCACGCCCATCGACGATACAACCAGATAACCTTCTCTATATAATTGCACTCCTCGGCTACGTCTACTTACATGAGTGGCTAGCTGTAGCAACGATCCGACTATGCTCATCGATCTTAGTTTATACATTCAGTGATATGCGCAGCAGACTACTCTCCTGAACCGCTACGACGGTAAACTACGATAATCTACGTTAGCTGAGATTAGTGGCAAGCAGTAAACGAAGCTGATTAACGTCTCGATCAACAATCAACGAGCAAATTACAGTCAAAAGAATCTACGACTCCTCTACAAGCAACACTCAGCAATCAAACAAACAAACAAAACAGATATCGAGAGCTGGCGGTGCAACAACGCACCTTAATTTCGTCCCTAATCGCTCTACCCACCTCAACCATAACTCCACGATTTACGAGAAACAGTAACAGCGATAAACTACGTCTATCGACAACTCTACAAGTCTACAAGTTAATTACAACAACTAAGGAAAGTCAAACGCTACAAGAAGAAGAAACGAACAAGGAAAGTAAGAAAGGAGGAAGTGCATCTGTACTGTACCAATAGTGTTGACCCAGCATGGTGATGTAGCATCAACACATTTCTTCCACCTCCAACCTCCACCACCCTCCACCACAAACATCTTCACAACAGTGTCATCGTTTGCTAAGAGCATCACAACACATCAATCAGTCCAAGTGCCTGACAACACTAGCCTGCCATCCTGCACCTGCCTGCCATGCTGCACCTGCCTGCCTGCCTGCCAGCCTCTCTGCCTACCCCGCAGCGATGACACCAAGTGCTGACGCAGTCATACCAGGACCCTGAACTACCTCAACCACAACCTACCAACCCCCTTCAACCATCATCACTATCATCACCACTACTACAATTAATATCAGTGAGTTGAACATTTACTCTGTTTGTACTACTTCATTTATACACAACCTTACGTATACATACATTGACAGTATACAGGTATATCCTTACATCAACATATATCACATACATATGAAAATCAAGCAAGAAAAGAGAATTAAAATATAAGTACACACATATCCTTCATATTACAGTGACAATGAAAATCAAGTGAAAATGCTTAACACAAATGAAGCTAGCAACAGTGTGCTATACTCAACCACACACTTATATACTTACAACCAATACCTAAATATGAAACATATCAAGTTGACTTCACAACCTTTGGAGGACTATAGTATCAGGTGATGAATGGTACAAACGAAACTAAGTGAATAATGTACATATTGTAAATATTGTACATTTAAATTTATATAAAAGAACAAAATATGGGGTTACATAGACAGCAATTTAAATATAAACTGTGCAACATAACTAAACCAATACACATGTGATGTCTCAGAACAAGCACATCAAATATTGATAATTCATGATATGAATGCATTGCTATTATTGTATTAGTTATATACATATGTATCAGTTATATAGCTACAATGACCACACTTGTGATTCCTGCAATTATGTTACAGTTGCTACAATTATGTAACTACAAACACTTGCATTACTGCAATAATATTACAGTTGCTACAATTATGTAACTACAAACGCTTGCATTACTGCAATTATGTCAGAGGCGTAGCCAGAAAGTTCACAAGGGGGGGGGGAGAGAAAGATGTCTAGAAAAGGTGGTGAGAGGAGAGCGAAACGAGTCTCTGTAGCTGGGGGGTTTGGATGGGGGGTGCTGTAAACCTTCCCAGGAATAAAGGTATTTCTGAAAATTATGTACATTTCGCGGCTTTCTGAGGCCTATGAAGGTATGTATAGGAATATTTAGTTGATAACTCATTAGAGTGAACATGAGAAATAGAGCAAGAAAATTATTTTGGCTGAAAAAAGCTTTTCAAATGATCCTTATGGAATAAAAGAACAATAAAGCATCTGGGAGTCTCATCATCATCATCATCATCATCATCATCATCATCATCTCTCTCTCTCACATATATATATATATATATATATATATATATATATATATATATATATATATATATGTGTGTGTGTGTGTGTGTGTGTGTATAAATTCATTTATTTATTTTTAGAGATTTATTTCTTTAACCCCATACGATTTCAAGACCCTCAAGCGGGGGGGGGGGGTTGGCAGCCTCCTCCGCCCCCCCCCAGTCGCTACACCCCTTAATTATGTTACAATTGCTACAATTATATAACTACAAACGCTTGCATTACTGTAGTTATGTTACATTTGCTACAGTTATGTAACGACAAACGCTTGCATTACTGCAATTATGTTACAGTTTCTACAATTACGAGTATGTAACTACAAATGCTTGCATTACTGCAATTATATTACAGTTGCTACAATTATGTAACTACAAACACTAGCATTGCTGCAACTATTTTACAATTTTTACAATTATGTAACTACAAACAGTGGCATTAGATCAATTATGTTAGAGTTGCTACAATTATATAACTACCAACGATAGCATCACTGTAGTTATGTTACAGTTGCTACAATTATGTAACTACAAACGATAGCATCACTGTAGTTATGTTACAGTTGGCACAATTATGTAACTACAAACACTAGCATTACTAAAATTATGTTACAGTTGCTACAGTTATGGAACTACAAACGCTAGCTTTGCTGCAATTATTTTATAAATGCCACATATATGCAACTACAATCTGTTACAACATTTCGTAACAGTTGCATTAACGAGATGCAACAAAATTTTTTTTGCAACCACAGTTATATAACATTTGCATTAACAAGATGTAACTTCATGTTTATGGCAAACACAATTATGTACCAGTTGCATTAACACGATGTAACTACAGTTTTATGGCAACCACAATTGTGTAACACATGCATTAACATAATGTTATGTTACAGTCACGCTTGCTTAACAGTTGCATTTACACAATGTAACTACAGTTACATTAACACGATGTAACTGGAATTGTTATACAATATTCCTTCAATTATGTAACTTTTACAATGTTATGTATTTCACTTATTTAGCGTACAAGTTGACTGTAATGTGTATATAATACTTATTAATTTGTTATGACAATTTTTACTGTCGTTGGTACCCCAGTTTCGCTTGACTGAGGGATATGTAGGCATAATGTATCACAATACTATATGTAACTACATTATATAACTATATAGTTAAAGATAACAATATGTAAAACTGGTAGTTACATTTGAGTTCTCCAAGAGGAGACAACTACACATCACCTTACAAACTAATCAAGAATGCCAACCACCCCTGATCATGTGCCAGAAACATGACCGACACACACACCCGCACATACGTACGCACATGTATGCCCACACACTTTAGCCAGAAGCTAGAGGGGAATGTAAGTCCCACATCACATGTAGGAAGGCTAGTAGGCAAAGAGAGAACAAGAGAGAGAGCAGGAGAGAGAAGGGGTTGGATACAAGGCTCAATAATACGAGGGTCAGCTAGGAGGCTTGCTGTCACATTACGTTACGCTGTAACTCACTACTTGATATATCTGTACAATAAACTCCATCGACCCAAATCTGCCTCTTTCATCATCCCACTTGAAATACAAAGAGGATAACGGAACAGAGGAGGCCAACACTGACATCTCCTACAAAGCCCCGCCATTATTTTCTCTCCTGGTACCACACCCATTGACGATACAATCAGATAACCTTCTCTTTATAATTACACTCCTTAGCTACATCTACTTACACTGTGACAATTCTTCTGTATATCTTTCCTGCCATGAGAATTACTGCACCCACTTCCATCGTCTATATTCTTGTATGCGTGTACAGTCACTGTCTTCTTTGACTCTACTGGTACAGTTTCACTCATGTATGCCTTCTTATATATCTCAAATAAACACTTCATTCAATCGTTCCACGACACTTAATCTTTTCTCCCTGCACTTTATCATCCTGTGCTGGTTTTCCATTCTTCAGCCACTTCACAGCATTCTTCACTGCTACCATATTAGGTTTCTTGGCACTACATTCCTTTTTTTTCCATAAAAACAAAACCAATCATGATTACAACTGTTCCACAGTCACCATTTTCATTCATCAGCCTTTCAAAATATTCTATCCTTATTTCACTTCACTTCCACATGTTAGTATTCCTCTACATTCATCCCTCACACTTTTATATTTCTTTTCACTTTCTCTTCCACATTTTCGCACTTCTTTCCAGAAAATTGTCTATATTCAGAGTAATTTCCATTATTTTTTTTTTCCAAGATCCTCATTTACCTTCTTTCTTTTTACTAGTCTCTTCACATGGTACTTACTCTGTACTCTCATCTTTCATTTGAGTCTCTCTGCTGCACGACCGACTTCTTTTCGCTCTTTGATCTTCGGCCTCTCCATCTCACCATGCTGCACCTTTCTTCTTCCTTCTGTCCTCACGACACCACACACACTTCTTTGGCATTCACAACTGAATATTCCTTAAAAACATCCCACAGGTCCCCCAGATCCATTTACTCAGAACTCATTGCTTCCAACACCTCCACCCTTTCAGTGTCTTATTCTTATGCCACTTGTTTGTTTTGCAGCTTCTCCACTTTCAGTCTATCACCTTGACTGCTCCTCTCTCTTTATTCGTCTTACCCCTCTGAACTTAACTTTGCATACCGGTCATATGATCAGATAGACCTCCACATCGTCCTCTCACCTCCCCCGTATCCACGAAACTCCCAAGCATCGTTTTCATCACAAACACATAATTACGCTCCTTTCTTCACCATCCCTATTTCCTCTGTATCCAGTATATTTATGTGCATCATTATGCTTCAGATATGAGCTACAAATGCACAACCTTCTTTCATGACACATGCCCTTCAGTCACCATCCATTATCATTCTCCTGTGGTATTCTATTACAATGCATTACAATATCCACTGGACCAGTGTCAACTCTCCAATTCAAATCACTCATCACAAACACCCTCTAACTCGGGCATTCTTCTGTCACTTCATCCAGGTAATTGAAAAGCCCATCTTTCTCTGACTTACCCTTATCATCATAAGGCGCATACAGTACAAACACCGCTACCTTCACCCTGCTGAACCGACCTTGACATACATACAATTCTAGCTGACACAGATATAATCTTTCAGTTCCCTATGCCACTCATCATTCATCAATAATGCAGTTCCTTCTTTGTAACTTCCACGCTCAATCATACCTGACCATACCCTATTTACACCCTTCCACTCCTCCACATCATACCCTTTCATCTTTATTACAAACAGTGCCTTAAAACATACCTGTCACTCTTAAGCTCATTCACCATTCCACCCACTTACTCTCATCATTCATGCCTCTCACATTCCACATGACCATACGAACCTGCCCATTTAGTTGGGGCCTTGGACAGTTACAGGACCCTCTGAGACTTCAGGACCCTCTGAGACTCTCTAAATTTTTCACATTTTTGGTCCAACTTTCTAACATTTCAGGAGGCTGATGGACACTCCTACCATACAGCCCCAGGTTTGCATATGGAGTTTTCCTCCTCCTAGGTGGACTGCCAGCTAAGGCTTATGAGCTCCAACTACCCTGTTCAGTGAGCGTTGGCTCGGAAGCTCATTTAGCCTTTAACAGGTCTCTTAATGTCCTGAGTGTCAAGCCATTAATCTCACTGGGCTAATTCAGTGGGCTTGCCGGTTCAGTCGCCAATGGGCCCACCATGACAAAGTCAGTACTGGATTAAGTGACCCCCAAAAGTACTGACTGATGTTGATAATGCATTTTATTAGCTTATTATGATATATATATAGTACTGCTTCGACCTGGCAGGGCCAGACTAGATGGGTGGAACCAAGCTAGAAGGGCCTATTAGCTGCAGTCAGACTAAAAGCACTCCCTCCACCTGAGTCATAGGTCAGCCAGGATCAGTATATTGGCTGTTTTTCTTGCTCAGGTGTCGTGAGACCCTCTTAAATCAGAGCGCCAGCCTGGAGAGGAGGTGGTTCTTCGTGGGCTGGGACAAAGAAAATGCAGACGAAGATGGCAAGGCCACCTCATCCCCCATTCATCCCGAGACCCTGTTAAACCAGAGCCCCAATCAGTAAAGGTGGAGACCTTTTGGAGGTGGGGACGAGGAAGGCATTGTGGAGGATGGAAAGACTATCTCAGTCCTTCAGGACTGAAGACGAGTCTGCTTGTGGAGTGCTACCTCACATTGGTGAGGAGGTCTGAGTACTGCTTCGGCCTAGTAGGGGTATACTTGAAGGGCTTATTAGTGGCAGTCATTCTAAAAGCACGCCCTCCACCTGAGTCGTAAGCCAGCCCACAAGGGTATATTGGATGTTTTCCTCCTCATCAAAACCGTCGAAACGCATGGGAGAGACATATATCCTGCAGTGGAATGCTACAAGCTGATTATATATATATATATATATATATATATATATATATATATATATATATATATATATATATATATATATATATATATATATATATATATATTGTGGTAGGTGGGGGAGCTCACCATCCACTCACTTGATGTAGTGATGCTCTCGGGTGTCTGCCCTTTCCTCTCCTACATCCTTCTTTCCTTCCATCCTCTTCTTTCTTTCTCGTCTTCATTCTTTCCTCATCCTTCTGCCTGTGGGTGACTTTACACTCCCTCTTCTGTCTTTCTTTCTTTCATTCTTTCCTCGTACTTCTGCCTACATACAGGTGACTTTACACTCCCTCTTCTGTCTTTCTTTCCTTCATTCTTTCCTCTTCCCTCTGCCTGTAGGTGACTCTACACTGAGTGACAAGCCAAATGGTTTCCTGTACAACAAGAAACCATTTACTACGCTGGGTGGTAACCATATAACCAAAGTTTGATGCCTGGTGGTTTATTGGGTAATTACGGAGCTCCAGTCGGATTGAGCCGGTGAAGGTTTATATCCAAGGAGTGGTTGGGGTTTATTGCTCACGTACTGCCATTCAGGGATGAGTGAGGCTGGTCACTCTCATCTTAAATGTCAGGACCAACTTGCCTAGCCCCGGGCTCCTACGATCCTCGTGGGACAATGTAGGATTGGATAATGAATGAAAATATATATATATATATATATATATATATATATATATATATATATATATATATATATATATATATATATATATATACTTACGTTTGGACGTTGGTACTCTTTACCCTGCCCTAGGGTAGGAAAGGAGGTCCGGATGATGTAGATGATGACATATATATATATATATATATATATATATATGAAGAGAGAGAGAGAGAGAGATAGTATCATTAATAAAGGCTCCAACTTACCAACATGCTTGCATGCATCGACATTGGTCACCAAATACGGCTCTCCACGCTGCTCGATCTCTGGCAGCCTCTCTGTTTAGTTCCTTATGTCAAGGTCACACTCAATGATCTCGTTCCAGATTTTTTTTTTCTATCTGCGCCTCGCATCCCTACTTTCGACAATCATGCATCTCACTTTCTGCACCCAATTGTTATCCTCCATCCTCTCCATATACCCAAACCATCGCAGTCTAACCGTCCTGAGCACAGGACCAGTGCACTAAAGCCCCACCTTTCTTCTCAATTCTTTAGTCATAAATCTAGTCCTCCCAAGCCATGCATTTCAAAGATGCACTACACATCAAACTAATCATTGTCATTTCTGTACGTTTAAGCCTACGAATATCCTCTTTCTTTACTGCCCAGGTCTCATTACCATACATCAATTCATACTCCTAACACACCCCGCATATAAAGGTCCCTTCGTATGGAGGTAGAGCCCTCTCATAGTCAGGAGAGAGAATAGCTATCTGAACTTCCTCCAACCACTCTTTCCCTTAAGCCCCTGTCACACATATGCGACTGAATACCCGACCGCGGCGCAACTCAAGGTTGTAGCAGCTTCTGTCATTGGTCGTCTCTTGATTCTCCGACAAAGCTCGGACTCTGGAGGGCGGTCGTGAGCCGCCTCACGACTTGCCAAAAGTCGGGTCACAATTGCATCGAAGTCGGGAGTGTCGCAGGTCAGTCCTGAAGCAGTCTTAGCTCAACTGGATGCATCATGATGCGTTCGTTGTGTGTCAGCGTGCAGTTGCTGACAAAAAGACTGTTATGACTGTGTAACGAGTCGCTGTCCACAACCAGACCACGATCAGACCGCAACCAGACCCTGAGCCGACCATGCAATGCATTTTGACAGTCCAGTCGGTGATCCGGACTCATGGCTCATGACTATGTGACAAGTGCAAGCAGACTACAAGCAGACACCACACGACGACTGGGCTAGGACCGATCCCATACTGTGCAAAGAATGCACCAAGAGTCTTGATGGGAAACCGGGCACGGTCGGCGATCTGGCAACACCAATCACACATGGCAGCTGCGTGCCAGCGAGCGAGCAGTGTATAAAGCGCAAGAGGCCTGCGCTTGTCATCGTGGGGGGGTCGTGTTGCATTCTTGGGCGGTCGTGGCTGACGAAAATCCATTAAAATTTCAAATTTGAAGACTCGTTGCTCTGTCGCCCCACGGTCGCCTTACAGTCGCCTTGCGGTCGCATCGCGGTTGCCTTGTGATGTGGTCACGTTCTTGAGGACGTCACGACCAGTCGTTAGGCAGTCATGAGCAGATTAGATTCGGGACCAGTCTGGAGGCATGGGAGCCAACTAGGACACGATCTTGAGTCCTGTTGCGGTCGGGCTTTGAGTCACGTATGTGTGACAGGGGCTTGAGCCACAGTGATAGCTCAAGCCCCTCCTCCAGCGCATAATTGTCCCTGAGATAACAAAACACTTCCACACACTCAAGAAACACACCAGCAAGATCAATCCTTTCACGCCTGACAGTCTGTACAAGTCTATACACTTGCCCCGACACATTGCACACACGAAATAAGCATTATCTTGCAGTCTACCTCTCATATCGCTACACCTTTTACGCACCCAATTATTACAAATACTGCACATGACGGAGTTACTTCCCACACCCTTGTGGCAAACCGCAAGTGGCCATTCTTCCTCAGCTTTGATAGTAAAGCCACCAGCCCTATATATCACTTTAGTTTTATCCACATTCATTCTCAAACTCTTATGCCCAATTCCGTCTCTCCACTTCCTAACTCTTTCCCCCACCTCTTTTACATTCTCTGCAGTCAACTCCAAGTCATCAGCATACAGTACAGCTCCCATGGGACTCCATCTCTGAAATCATTTCAGACAGCTTCTAGCACTCTGAAAATCAATTAGGGGCTCAAAACTGACCTCTGATGCACGCAAATATTCGTGGAAA
Source organism: Coenobita brevimanus (assembly GCF_032717465.1). Lineage (NCBI taxonomy): Eukaryota > Metazoa > Arthropoda > Malacostraca > Decapoda > Coenobitidae > Coenobita > Coenobita brevimanus. Next base: position 18,097,533 of record NC_136974.1, on the reverse strand, counting down.
ACTCATCACACAAGTCTCCAATCTCTCTCATCTCGGTGCAAGCACCCACATATAACTATTATAACCAGCCATTCCTCGATCCCAAGCTTTCTCATTGCTCACATCACCACCTGTTTAGGGACTCTGTCAAAGGCCTTCTCCAAATCAATGAAAATAAGTACAACTCCCTTTTCTTGCTTATATTTATTTCCTGAAGCTGTCGGACAATGAATATGGCATAAGTGATCCCTCTGCCTGGCATAAACCCAAACTGCATCTCATCAGCATTCACTCTCTTCCTAATTATACCTTCTAGGACTCTTTCCATTACCTTTATTATCTGGTTCAAAAATTTTATGTCTTTACAATTTTCTCTTTCCAGGGTATCACCCATCCCCTTGTACACACTGACAGTCACTCTTCAGCCAGTCTTCCGAGACAATACTTTCATATATAACCATATTATCAAATCAATAACTAAACCAACTCCTTTATCTCCTGAGGCCTTCAGCATTTCAGCAGTCAACCCAGACGCACCTGCCGCCTTCCCCAGCTGCATCCTGCCTATTGCCTTGCTCATAGTAGCGGCATCGAAGGGCCAAACACTCCAAATCTTCCCTGTTCCAGTCAAACTCTTCATTCAGCAAGCTGTAGTAATGCTCTCTCCAGGCGTCTTTAATTTTCCTCACTGTCTACCTTTCCTTTATTATTCTTCACACACTGATCACTTATGATATCCCTGCTTTTCCTCTTCATCTGATCTGCCATCATAAATACCATATTCATCTGTTTAACGCAAGATAGGTTATCCAGCAAAAATCTCTGAGACCCAAATTTTACTCTGTATACCTCCTTTCTAGCCCTACGTCCTATATTTTCCTTTGTGCTGTACTGGTAAAAGTAGTTTTCAACTAAGACTAAAACTAAATTATTACGAGATGTTATACCCCTCAGATAAATATCAGGGTTATTTTTAAGCCTAATCCTACTATACGCAGCTTTGTGAGGTTCAAAGACACTGGCCTTCCAGAACTACGTAGTTTATCAGTACACATGTCGTTGCTGTAATCCAATGTACTCTCTAGGACTTAAGTTCTCATGCTCAGTTTCGTACGATTCTCAGCCACAGATGACGCTAATCAATTCTTGCGGAGGGAGGCGGAGTCAGGAAGCAGAGACGCGTGAATGAGAAGGTGAGGAAGGTTAGCCAGCGGAGCGTTGGCGGTCAGGTTCATTGGTTTGGGTATGTGCGTTGTTTAACTGCAGGGCAACGAATGACACGAAGAAATATTAAGAGTAAATAATAACCTGGGGTAGTATAATTATTAAACAATGTAGGGTGAATTATATTCAAATCTCATATCACCTTGCTTATCCTAATAATCTGCTTAGAAAGAACTTTCGTTGCTTCCTTTTTAAAACTGTTTCACTAATAACATCTTGTATGAGATACGACACTCGATCAGAACCCTACCTAATTAATCTTGCATCTCTCTCTCTCTCTCTCTCACACACACACACACACACACACACACACACACACACACACACACACACACACACACACACACACACACACACACACACACACACACACACACACACACACACACACACACACTCTCTCTCTCTCTCTCTCTCACACACACACACACACACACACACACACACACATCACATCCCTTCCTACAGCCGTGTGAGGTGAACGCAGCAATCATCCACCTTCCATCTGTTTACAGCCAAACGCCTCAATCTTGTAATGGGTGGCCACAAACAAATCGCCTCACTGTTGCTCTGTCCTCCGCTATTTGGTTGCCCTTACTACATCTCATACCTCCCTTTCTCATATATCTCCACTCAGTCCCTCCATACCCTCCTTGGTCTCCCCCTCCCCCTCTCCTCCACACTGACAGACACTCTTCGAATCAGTCTTTCATTCTACATCCTCTCTACATGTCCAAACCATCTCAGAGTATTTATCTTATCCTTGTCAGTGACATCCACTTCAACAAAACAACGCTTCTTCACTTCCCCATTTATTTTGTCTCTTTGTCTGTCTTTCCACGTAACTACATATGCTTCTTTCAAAAAACTCGTTTGCGGTGCACATGTTGAATCAACTGTTTCAAACTAATGGTAAGTAGGAAGCCCCTACAATGAAAAATTAAATACAGATCTATACCAGATGTAATGATCCTGTCTAAAGACCTGACTCAACTAACCATACTAGGAGGAAAACAAGTGTTTATGCATTTTATAAAATCTTTGACAGTGGCCTTGGTTAAGACGTGTCTTAAAAAATAAATTCAGTCTATTCTTACGACGAATCTCTGAAACTGTGTCTAGGTTCTTCTTACAGTATTTCGCAAAGAGTCGGCCTATTATTCCAACGCGATTCTCATGATAGTTCAGAAAACTTATGAACCGTGTTAATAAAGAACTGTATTAGGTAACATTTATAGTCCTCTTGGGAAATACTACGGTATTTTATTTCTCTCTAAACAAACTCCGATTATAGTTCACCCTTCATGAACTGTCGCAGATTTTCATACTTTGACATTCGGTATCAGATAGCTTAACGACAGCATAAGAATCAGAGTGTCGGTAGACACTATATAAGGATGCTGCCGACGTACCCATAAGCCTTAAAATATACTGTATAATGCTTCGTAACTCAAGCATGGAGGTATAAATTTTTTTAAAGTCATCTAGTCTTAATTTTGTATGTCTATACCATCACCTAAAACAGCCAAACCACAAAACCAACGAGCTAAAACACAAAATCCTTATTTTTCCATATTCTTCTTCATTCTTCTGCTTGTCTCCTTTCTTAGACTCCTCTAACTCAAAAATTGCAAAACCAATCACCTTGGTGTTCTCACACAGGGTTTCACTCTAAACTGGATAGGGGACAGTAAATTTTTCCGGAAAAAGGCGGAAGGTAATAGGTCGAGATTAAGTCAGTTTAGCAGTTTTTTATTAAGAAAATAAAAGAAGCAAAATGGTAAAGCGTGACCGAGGGTAAAGTGTTTCAATAACATGAACAATCGGTCAGAATTTACTGTTGCAAGACAGTGTCAAGCTTTCGGCCCTTATGCTAAAAAAGCGTGTACTGTATTCAGTCTGGACCGAATTTGGCGGAATTATTTTGTGTCAAACATGGATTAAACTGTTCGATTTTAAGAACGATTGGACAAAGATCAAGGTCACACGGCAAGTTCTACTTAAGCATTTTTTATTCAGTTTGAACCAAGCTTAGTGAAGGGGTTCAGGTCATGGAAGTACGAGGTATTTCAAGCCTGAGAACAATTGGTAGAAGGATCATAGAAGCTGGTCAAAAGTTCCATCATAGATCAATGACAATGGATGGCTGTTGCACTCTCTTTTCTCTGTCTCGTTATATTCTCCAGAAAATTAAATCAACTCAGGAGAGACTTTTCGAATGGGAGGAGGTTAGTCAGAGCCCTCATTAATCACTTTATTGCTATGACGCGTTTAAGATGAATAGCTTACAAAAATCTTCAGAGCTTTCTTACATACAGGCTGTTAAGAAAATGAGCAAAACAGGTATTAAAAACAAATAAAATGTACAGTGTGTATATGTGGGGATGGAAGTGCAACGAAAACCAACAAAACAAGGTCGAGACATTAAAACCACATGTAACCCCATCCCTACATTACTTTATGGCATACCTACACCATTACCATGGCACTTTTCGAGCGCACTTATGCTTCACAATAGTGGCACGCACTCCATTAAAAAACAAAATGTAGGGATGGGATTACATTTTGATTTCACTGCCTCTATCTTGTTCCGATAGTTTTTGGCGAACTGCCGTCCCTGTATGTTCATATACTTTATTATTTAATACTATTGTTGTATTATTTGATATCCGCACCATACCACTGCCACCTAACTACAGTAAAATCATATTCTTGTGTGAATTTCCTGTTACAGGTCAGCATTCAAAACTATGAGGTATCAGTTTTAGACTAATACATTTGGACAAGTCACCGATAAAAATGCTTTGCACCCGCGTTTGTGGGTGTTATGTTTTAGTCACTTGTATTAAATTTGTGGTTGTCTGCTTTGTGTGTGTGTGTGTGTGTGTGTGTGTGTGTGTGTGTGTGTGTGTGTGTGTGTTGCGTGAATGTCTGTTTGTCTGTCTGTGTAAGTATGTATCTCTGTTTCTTATGTGCATGAGTGTGTGCCTATGTTTATATGTGTGTCTGCCTTTATGTCGGTCTGTGTAATTGCCTGCATGAGTCTCTATATCTTCTTGTTTCTGCGAATGTGAGAGTGTCCTTGGGTTTGTCTGAGTGTACAGTATATCTTTCTCTGTGTGTGCATGTGTGTCTGTCTTTGTGTGCGTCTTTTTCTGTTATTGTGCATTTGTCTGTGTCGGTGTCTTTGTGTCTATTTGTGTGTGTGTGTGTGTGTGTGTGTGTGTGTGTGTGTGTGTGTGTGTGTGTGTTTTCTCCCTGTATTTGTTTTATATTTGTGTTTGTGTGTATGCTTGTTCGACCGTCTATGTGTATCTTTTTGGTCGTGTTTCTGTGTGTCTGTTTTGTGTGTTTTTGTGTCTGTCTGTCTGTCTGTCTGTCTGTCAATGTTTGCCGGTCTGTCTGTGTTTGCCTGTCTATCAGTGTTTGTTTTTATGTTTGTGTATGTCTGGCTGTCTGTTTATTTGTCTGTCGTCTGTCTGTATCTTTCTGTGTATCTGTCTGCTTGCCAACCTGTCTGTTTGTCTGTTTGTATCTTTCTGTGTCTTTCTGCCTTCCTGTTTATCTATCTGTCATTATACTTGTGTGTGTGTGTGTGTGTGTGTGTGTGTGTGTGTGTGTGTGTGTGTGTGTGTGTGTGTGTGTGTGTGTGTGTTTTGTCTCTGTGTATGTTTGTCGGTGTCTGCCTGTGTCTGACTCTCTCTCTCTCTCTCTCTCTCTGTTTCCCGAATGTTATGGCAACACATTTAGTGTTGGACATAGTTCTGTCGAAACGAGACACATTCGTACAGATTTCACTCGCTTTGCTCACTACAACAATTAAATTTATGAATCATATATTTGTGACATACTGGAGAAACACACATTACACTTGCGAACACTGTGGAAAGTTTTAGCATTCTAGCTGGGAATCAGAGTTGGGACTTGTCGACAGGAATCACGCACAGAAATCAGAAGGATTGGTTTTTATCACATCGTGGTGCAGCGACATGGTGCCTGGCTCGTAACTAGTAGTCGCGGGTTCGATTCTCGGATAGAGCGTTCAAAACTTTCCATACATCAGATATAGAACAACATGGCAAAATGCTGCAATAAGATAGGCGTGGTGCTATGATGGAGCTTTGGATTTTTAACCCAACATCCGCGAGTCAAATCCAACTTGTCGGATTGGCGATTGTCTGATGTTCGTGTATATCGGATACCGTTGTCTACCGTAAGTTTAACATGTTAAAAAAAAAAAATGTTGACGCCATAAACCAGCAGTAAAAGAGATATCCCGTCTTTCCAGATCTCTTAACATGTGTTAGTTTGATATGGGTAGCTTGCTCTTCCTGACAGACAAGCATCAATGAAGCATAGTTTACACTGTGCACTTTAACCTCTGCCTACATCTTGAGACGTTAAGATTAAACTGGCTATTAAGGTATATAAAACGATGCTTTTGAGTATCATTGTTTTACAAGTCACCTTCCATATAAGTGAAATTTCTACTTAGTCATTCATGTTCCTTCATATCAAAAAGGTTATATATATATATATATATATATATATATATATATATATATATATATATATATATATATATATATATATAGCCTCTGTGGCACAGTGGTAAAGTGTGCGTTCTCGTACACTGAAGAACGAGGGTTCGCGCCCCGCCAGGGTCATAAACTTTGGGAGCGTTCTTCAGGCCATGTACTGCGTTGGCAGACACAAGGGTTGCTATGGTGGAACCAGTGTCGCATACTATAAAGTATGCTTGCACGCAGTCGGCTTGTACGGGCCGATTACACTTGGTTCACAGGCTACACACATCCAAAGCCACTCCAACACTACAATTACACTTACAAGCCCTTCTCACCCTACAGTATATACGATCACTACTAGACAGCCTAAACCACTTGGTAGAGATACATTGGCTGTATCATCTCCACTTCGGTCGGGATAGGCCGGTCCTGCAGTGGACACTCAAACGGCTGATGAGATGATTTTATATATATATATATATATATATATATATATATATATATATATATATTTTATGAGATGGATGGATAAATAGATGTATATATCGACAGTTATTACCAATTAAATAACAGTATTAAACCTGTTCTTCTTATGGCAACGCGAATGTTAAGAATTGTTCAGCGAGCACGAGCGTTTGTGTGTGCTTGTGCCTGTATGTGTGTAAGTGTTTCTGTGTGTTTATGATTGTGTATGTGTGTGTGTGTGTGTGTGTGTGCGCGCGCGAAGCAAGTGTCAAAAATGTTATATCTGATTTCGACCATTGTTGGTGGAAGGACTGAAGCTCACTCAGGAGGGCTGACATAATGATTTTGAGAACGGTACATCAATGGTGAAGGTTACATGGCAAGGTTGACGTATGCAGTTATTATTTGACTTAGGCCAGAGTTGGTGGAAGGGCTCATGGTAATGAAAGAATGATGGGCTTTGATTTTTATAACAATCAATCAGAGGTCAAGATCACTTAGACATTTCAAATTTTACTGTCATCTGGCAAGGTCAACTTACTGACACAGACTTCTGATATGTTTAGTACCAAACATGATGGATGGGGCTAAGGTAATGCAAGGACGACGGGATTCAAACTGAAGAATAATCGGTCGAAAGCCAGGCATCGTGGCAGGGTCAAGAATTTTTCCCACGATCTGAACTAAAGTTGGTGGCAAGTATGAGGCGCAATTAGAAATGAGGTAGGTCGATTCTGTGAAAAATCAGTCGAAGGTCAAGGTCACAGGTCGAGTGGCATCCACAGATGATGATACAGATGGAGGTCACAGATATTATCGTCTTTAGTCTGGAGCGGACAATGAATGGAAAAGTTTGGGCTGCAGGAAATACCACCTCGTCTATTTCACAGCTTCACTGCGGAACTCCGAGCCAAGCGACCATAATCTGAAGTCAAAAGTTTATCGTGTTCGTGTGGAATATGTTGACGTCACACTATCCCTACTGTATATGCATAAAAGATATCATAACTACCGACTATCCACCTTAATTTGCAGGCGTTTCACGTAATTTCAAGGCTGTAGTAACTTTCCATGGCAGTTTTTTTCAGATTACTACCATATTTTAGTTTTATTATCGTATTACAGCTCAGCATTCAAAATGTTGAGACAAGACAATCCTCGGTCAAGATAGACTGGCAAGAGTATACAACACTCTCTCTCTCTCTCTCTCTCTCTCTCCATGTAGATAGAGAGATAGATAGAAAGAGATGGATATAGATTTAGAAATAGACTAGTAGATAGATAGATAGATTGATTAGGGGAATAACATCGTCTTGCATATTGCAGATAGATAATGAAGTGTGTTGAAGTAATACCAGCTACACCTGTATCACAAAGGGCACACAGCAGATACTACAGTAGCACCCTCTCAGGTAAGTGACATTAACAATGTTTGGCGCTACAGCGCACGCTAAAATATATTTTAGTGTGTTTGTCTGCCTTTAGATATCGAATTAGAAAAGACAAAAATTCAAAGATTATGTGTTGTTGCTGTTGAGTAACTCCGGACTGTGTGGCCGCGCAGACCCATCAAACGCAGGCAAACAACTGCCCCTTCAAGGCCATCGCGTGCAATGAACCTTTGTTTCCTTGTGGTAGAAATCGCCTTCCCACAGCGAGGAGTGGGGATAAGTACAGAGGCTTGGTTCTCGGATAAATGCGACCACAATATGACCCACATCAATCCGTTATTTGTCTCTCCGGTTACCACCCAGCGTTGTAAATGATTTGCTGGGTTACAAGATTCCATTAGGTTTGTCACTCAGTGTAGAGCCACCTAAGGTGGAAACAAAGTAAACATAAAGTGACAGGAAGGATTGGATAAATTGATATAGTGGTGGGCAGACACCAACAAGGAACGAAAAATGGGAAAGAAAGAATAAATTATCCATACATCAAATGCGTGGATGATGGTTAGCACCACCTACCACAAAAGAGTACAGTATATGTAATAAATGTGAGAGGCCACTGTTTTCCCGAGCACGCTCTACCACATTTTTTTTTTTAATGTATAAACATGCTTGTAGTAGCTATGGAAATAGAAAGGCACGTGAAAGAGGACGCAGCAAACATATGAAATACTCCGATTAATTTTTGAGCTGAAAGAATTTGAAGGACAGATAATATTTATCAGAACCCAATCGTCAAATATTCGTGCACCAAGTTGTTCCTTTCGAGTTTTTAAACATGATATGGGTGAAAAGAGTTTGTTTTGATTAAAGAATCGTGAAGTACAACTCTTTTAGAAGAGCGTGAACCAAGATGGATGTTAGTATGATTAATATAAACAAAGATAATGAAGTTTTAATTTAGCTGCCACGAATCGTTGAACTTCTTGTGTAATCAGTGGTTGGCGGTGGTAAGGTTGGTTTGGTGGTGTGGTTTGAAGTACTGCAATCTATTCTACAAGAGCAGCTTCCCCTTCCCCTCCCCCGTATGTGTGTGTGTGTGTGTGTGTGTGTGTGTGTGTGTGTGCGTGTATACGAAGTTGCAGGTGTTCATGTGATGGTCCAGACTTGGTAGCTGGGTGGGTAAGTTGGTTGGCGGATGCGTGGGGTGGGTGATTAGGGTGAGTATTGTGGATGGGCAGGATGGGTAAGCAGGTGATGGGAGTGGGTAGATGTGGTGGATGAAGTGGGGTGAGTGGATGAAGTGGGTGTGGTGGGTGGGCAGGGTGGGGTCGGTGGATTTGTGGAGAGGGTTGGGTGAGCGCGTGGGCGGATGGGCAAGGTGAAGTAGTGAGTGGGTTGGGCACCTGGGTAGCATGGGTGGGGGCTGTGGGTTGGTAGGTGGGTGGGTGTACTGCTATCCAGAAAACAAGCAAGGTGACGAGCTAACTAGACATGGACGAGGGAGTAGGTTTGTGGGTAGATTAGTTGGTGGATTGGTGGATGGGTTGACAGGGTAAAATAGTTTCACTGTGGAATATATCTATACAATAAGAAGGTCCGTAAATAGATTAAGACCATGAGGGAAAATAGGTCCGTGGGATATGTCCTTGGAGGAAGTGGGCTCAAGTGAAACGTGGACCCATGTATTAACAGGTCCATGGAGGAAAGGGGTCCTTGTGAAAAAATAAGACAGTGTGAGGATTTAGCGTGTTGTCATGGGGAGAAAATAGGCCCATGGTGATAACAGGTCCGTAGAGAATATAGGTCCAGGCAGGGAAAAGAGTTTCATGGGTATTATAATTCCATGGGGAACATTGCTCAATCGAGGGAAAATAGTGCCATGTATGAAAAATAGGTTTAGAGTGGAAAATAGATCTAGAGGAGCAAACATTGATGAAGAAAAGTAGGTAAGGCGGAAAAATTCATGGGTAATATAGATGCATAGGGAAAAATAAGTTCCTTGAGTAGAAAAGGATAAATGTCCATGGAAGAAAACATGTTCACAGGGCAGAAACAAGTCAATGGGGTATATGGGACCATGAAAAAAAAAAAAAGTCCTAGCAAAAATAGATCCAAGGAGAAATTGGTTCCATGGGAGGAAACTGCGCCGGAGCATAGGTTTATGGATGAAACTGTGTCACTGGGATGGTAATAGATCCATGGGGGAAAATAAGGTGGTTGGGAGATGTTCCCCGGGTGATCTAGCGGGAGACGGGGCTTACTTGCTAGTAGTCGTTATCTTTGCATTGCAAGAAACCACTCCTACGCTGAAAAAATCATTTGGTGTCCGCTTGAATAGAGCAGATCAGATTTCTGTTTTCAGCGAATCAATATGATTGCGAATCACTCGGTGAAACAAAATTGAAACCGATGCAAATAAGCATTAACAGACACGTAAAATGGTAGCAATGCCTGAGATGTTTTGATCATACCAGTTTGTGGCCGTTTGTAATTGTAACATTGACAGTCTACGGTAATAATACAAGTAAACGGTGACCGCGTGAAGGGGTCTTTACAGATAACGATGTTCTCATTAATGCCAACCGAAGTATCATTCACAGTGATATTCGTACCACCCAAAAGAGCAAAACACTTCTCAGCAAAGAAGTATAGCCTACGTCAGTTTATCTGATGTAGTATAAGTAATCTTACTTAAAAGCACAAATGATTAACTGGATAAAGAGAGATTAACAGAGGGATACATACACTAGAACGTCAGTAGCGAAATATATAATTGCAATAATCGTTAGAGGGGCTGAAATACGAAAGTCCAAACCATTAATAGCACCGTCCTTCTTCCTTCACACGGTTTCTCTCGTCACGGGCAAGCCCTACCATATGAAATTAAAACATCATACAATTTTTCTCAATGCTGCTTGTTATTAAGTAATTATTTTTCGTAATATTCAACTGCGGGCTCTGGCTAAATTATTCTGTGCACCAAAACTCGCCTCAGTAATATTTAACTTCACAGCTTTGGCGACACACAAGTTTGAACCAGCGTACACAAACTCCAACACTCCACCCACTGACTCCCCCCCCCCCTCATCCCCAACCCTTCCCTAACTCACTCACTCTCCTCACCCTTTTTAACACAGCTCCTTTCTAAGCAACGAATGAGGTGTCATCTCGACTGACAAATTTACTAGGTCTGAGTTCTTTAGTCCTAGACTGTACCTGGACATTAGCAACGCTAAACGCCAGCTAAGGGTTCTTAACTTTGATCTCTTGGGCTGATCATTGAGAACAAACATGCCAATAGACAAACCATCATACAGCGCCATACATGAACATTCCTTACAATCCGACTAACGAATATAGCCATGAGGATGTCTTACTCGTCATCAAAATTTCGAAGTATGCTGCCAACTCGCCGAATCTCAAGCAACTACTAGAAAATGGACGAGAAACCACGCATGGACACGTGTTTGAGGGCAAACTATTTATTTCCTTTGATTTAGGCACTATGGTATGGTTCATTACGCTTTTGTCTGTAAAAACAGGTAATATGCTTGGAACTGTGTCATTTCCATATTCTCGTCTATTTTAATGTCTTGTTTATTGTAATAAGCGACACACCTCTTAAGAACATACTACCTGTACCAATTGCTTACATGGAATTAGCTTACTTTATGAAAAAATAACAGTATCTAACAAAAAATATGGAATGAAACACACACACACACACACACACACACACACACACACACACACACACACACACACACACACACACACACACACACACACACACACAATTATTGCATCTAAATTCTGACTCCAATCGCAGTTATCTTTAAAAGTATAAGTCAATCTACTCTACATCACTGGAATTATCCATTGGCAAAGTAAGGTCTGCAAACGAAACTAGCAAGAACCAAAGAAATATCAAACTTTTACTGCAATTTGCAGTTAGCATATGTAATATTATATACCCTAAGACCAAAGTCGTAAAGAGCCATGCAGGACCAACCCCAGCGACCTCTGCCAACGAGATTCGTAACTCCCAAGGAAGTATTGCTCAGGACTCCCAATTGTTACCGTACTGGCGAAGGTACAATCTAGGTCTTTAGTTCTAAGACCGAACTTCAGTACGATTTTCAGCCACACACGATTCTTTAATCGTTCTGGGGGGAGAGGGGCGGAGTGTGTGTGTGTGTGTGTGTGTGTGTGTGTGTGTGTGTGTGTGTGTGTGTGTGTGTGTGTGTGTGTGTGTGTGTGTGTGTGTGTGTGTGTGTGTGTGTGTGTGTGTGTGTGTGTGTGTGTGTGTGTGTGTGTGTGTGTGTGTGTGTGTGTGTGTGTGTGTGTGTGTGTGTGTGTGTGTGTGTGTGTGTGTGTGTGTGTGTGTGTGTGTGTGTGTGTGTGTGTGTGTGTGTGTGTGTGTGTGTGTGTGCGCGCGCGCGCGCGCTAGTATATTTGTGTATATGATTATCTGATTGTGTACATGTGTGTCAGTGTGTTTCTGTCTGTGTGTATCTATTTGTGTATACTGTATATCTTTGTGTTTATTCTTTCTCTATCCAAATGGTTTAAAACTTGGTAAATGGAATTTAACGTTAAAACATGTAAAGTATATAATGTAGGCAAGACCACTGGAGGTACTAAATACAACATGGATAGCAAAGACATTAGTAAATCGGAATGTGAGAGAGATCTAGGAGTTAGGGACAGTAAAGGAATCAAACCAAGGCAATAGTGTATTAATGTGAGAAAAAAAGCAAATTGGGTCTTAGGATTTACTTCGAGAATCGTGAGCAACAGGTCATCAAAAGTAATATTGTAACTTTATCTAGCATTAGTAGGGCCACATTTAGACTACGCCGTGAAATTTAGGTGTCCTTAACTATAGGATGGATGTAAAGTCGTTAGAAAATGTATAGAGAAGAAGGACAAAAAGATACATGATGTTCGGAACCTGTCATATGAAGACAGACTGAAAAGACATAATCTGCACCTACTAGGGAGACGTAGAATCATGAGAGACTTAAATGAGGTGTTTAAGTGGATGAAGGGAATAAATAACGGAAACATTAGCAACGTACTTAAAGTGACCATACAGGATAGAACTAGAAGGAATGGTTTCAAACTAGAAAAACTTCCGTTTTAGTAAGGAAATAGGTAGATATTGGTTTGGCAGTAGAGTAGCGGACGAATGGAATAAGCTACCTAGTGAAGTAGTTGCTGCCCCTTCCACTGAGTTTCAAGCCTAGGCTAGATATGCATATGACAAATAGGGGGTGTGTATAGAAAAAAAATATCTTGTAACCAGCACTAATTCATTCTTTTTCCTCTTCAGGTTACACTGTGATAGTCTCTTTTTCTCCTTTCACACTTTCCTATAAAATGTCCACGCCAGTTTTTCTATGCTGCGTGGAGTTATTTCTGAATTTTTCCTGCTGGCTTCGGCTGGAGAGTTTGGAGGGCTTGGGACAGCCTTCTTCTTTGCTATCCTTATGTCATTCTAGTATTCAGTTACTCTTCTAGGAGCTGCCTAGCGTTGGCCAACCTGCTTACTACAGTTATCCTCTCTTCTTATGTTATGTGCGTGTGTTTGATACGTGTATCATTGTGTGTGTGTGTGTGTGTGTGTGTGTGTGTGTGTGTGTGTGTGTGTGTGTGTGTGTGTATGTGTGTATGTGTGTGTGTGTGTGTGTGTGTGTGTAAAGTTGCAAACCATCTTGTGCCTGAGTGGGTAGGTTGATGGAGAGATAGATGGAGTGGATGTATGTGGTGGATGGGCTAGGTGGCTGGTCAGGGTGTGTGGGGTGAGTGGGCAACGGGTGAAATGGTATGGAGGGTGGTGTGGGTGGGAGGGTGTGGTGGGTGATGTGGGCTGAGTGAGCGAAATGAGTGTGGTCGGCGGGCTGGGTGTGGTAGGTGGGAAGGGAGGGGTGGTTGGACTTGTGGAAAGGGTTGAGTGGGGGGTTGGACTTGTGGAAAGGGTTGAGTGGGTGGTTGGACGGGGTGGAGTGTGGGCTGGGCATGTGGGAATAGTGAGTGTGCTTTGTTAGCTGGTGAGTGGGAGGATCAATAGCTTTCACGGGACAAATAAGGTGGCGGGGTTACTGCACGTGGATAAGTGAGTATGGGAGGATCGATTGCCCGGTGGTTGGATGATGGGGTAAAATAGCTTCACTGTGGAAACTAAGGCAGAAATACGTTGAAAGACAGAAAATGGTAGCACAGCCTGATAGTTTGTCTATATTACTGATCATTTGACTTCGAGCTAATTTGTAATTATTATTTTGACATGATACTGTAAATAAATACTGATGACATGATACTGTAAATAAATACTGACCGTGTGAAGGGTTCTTAACATCAAACGATGTTTTTCTGGTTAATGCCAACCGATATAATATTCACAGTAATACCCATACTAACCAAAAGGATAAAAACTCTCTTCTGAACGATTGACTCTACATCCATTTATATTTTCTGTTTAGAACAACACTGTCAAACAGCACAATGGTTAAATGGGTGAAAAGAAAGATTACTAGAGGGATATATGCACCGAAACGTTAGTACAGAAATATCTGGAAAAAATTAATCTTTACAGACACTGAGAAAAAAAAAACTTCATTCTGACTTCGGTCACACGTTTCCCCTAGTCATGGAAAAGTTCATGGAAAGCTCCTACCACATGAAATTTAACTTCAGTATCCTTTTCCAGGACATTATTTGCTTTTAAGTAATTGTTTATCGCATTATTCAACTGTGAGTTCTAAATAAATTGTTCTATGCACCTAAACGTCTATCTATCTATATAACTATAACCCGACGCCCTAATCCTGCAAAGGGTAGCCGCAGACAAAACGCTTCCAAGTCGCTCTGTCACCCACCATTTGACTGCCCTCCCCACAAATCACATCCCCCTCCCTCATATACCTCTCAACTCCACCCCTCCACCTCATCCTCGGTCTCCCCATCCCTCTCCCTCCGCCTCATCTACATACACCCTCTTAGTCAGTCTTTCATTCTCCATTCTCTCCACATGTCCAAACCATCTCAGTGTATTTCTCCTGAATCAATCACATCCACATCCACCTCACAACGTTCTTTCACTTCTTCATTCGTCAACCTGTCCCTCCATGTCACTCCACATGCTCCTCTCCGGTAACTAATTTCTACTGGTCTCATTCTTGACTTGTTCCCCTCAACTACTCGCTTCCATATGTCAGAGTAGGGATCACCATACTATCATGTAGTGACTTCTTAACTTCCATACTCACTTCCCTATTTCTCATCACCGCTTTAAGTGAACCAACAACCTTCCTTCCCTGCAGTACCCTTTCAAGCACTTCATCCCTATAACTTCCATCCTTACTCATTACAATACCAAGTACTTGAATGCACTGACATTCTCCATATCACATTCTCCATGCACCAAAACTTGCTTCAGTAATATCCAGCTTCAAAGCTTGGTCGACAAACAGGTTTGACGCAATGAACACGAGTCCCAGTTCTCTACCCACTGACTGCCCCTCACCACTGACTACACCACACTCACGCTCCTCCCACTTGCTAACTCCACCCTTTTCTAAGCAAAGATTTAGGCGCCATCTCTTGACTGACAAATTTCCTAATCCGAGGACTTTAGTTCTAGATTGTACAGTACAACTTCTATTCTTAAGTGAGACTCAGCTGTCGGAGGCAACTGATAGCAAACCTTTTTCTGTATCCTCCTGCTTTCTCTATACTCATTTCAAAGCCAAAGGTGGCTATTGTGTATACGTATGCAACAACTTATCTTGCTCTCGTGTTCCTGACTTGATTCTTCTGAATTCTCTACTCTCTGGCTTCGGCTTTCCTGTCATTCTCTGACCAAATATATCTGTGCTGTTTCCTTATCTCCTAATTCTACTGACTATGAAAAATTCTTCTGCTATCTTGCTTCTAAGATGGAACACATCCTATCCGTTTCTCCATTCTCTGAAATCTCCATTCTAGGAGATTTCAATGTTCACCACCACCTTTGGCTCTCCTCTCCTTTTACTGTCCCACCTGGTGAACAAGCCTACATTTTTTCTATCCTTAATGACCTAGTGCGGCTTGTACAGCACCCTACCAATATCCCTGACTGTTTTGAAGAGAGTTTTAACATATTCGACCTCCTCCTTACAACTAATCCTTCTGCTTACACTGTCAGTCTTCTTCGCTGGGCTCCTCTGATCACAACCTTATTACATTAACCCGTCCTATCTCTCCAGTATGGCCTGTGGACCCTCCAATGAAACATCGGTTGTGGCACTTTGGAGCTGCTGATTGGGAGGCCTTCAGGCAGTACTTCTTTGATTTTCCCTGGAATGAGTATTGCTTCCATGGCAAGGAGCCATCTCAGTGTGCCATGTGCATTACAGAGGTTATTCTCTCGGGCATGGAAGCATACATTCCTTTCTCATATCCTTTGACAGATGTAAAAAAGCCTTGTTTTGATTACGCTAATTCTAATGCTGTTCACAATAAGGAGAAGGCATATAAAAAGTACCAGAGCCAACCCACCCCTGAATCACATCTTTTTTATGTTTCTGCCCAGAATTGTGCCAAGTCTGTTCTTCGCTCTGCTAAAAACAATTTCATCCACACTAAATGCCCTCGGCTCTCCAACTCAAATTCTTCCCAGTCCTTCTGGCACCTTGCCAAAAACCTTTCTAACAACTATACCTCTTCATCCGTCCCTCCTCTTTTCTATTCTGATGGTTCTGTAGCTATTTCTTCTACTGATAAAGCAGATCTCTTTGCTCAGACTTTCTCCTCCAGTTTCACCTTAGACGATTCTGTTGCCATTCCTCCATCACTTCCCCCCTTCTGCCTTCCTCGTGGCTGACATTAAATTTTCTTCAGCTGATGTAATGTCTGCCATCTCTGGCCTCAATACTACAAAGGCATATGCGCCTGATGGGATCCCTCCTGTCATCCTCAAGAACTGTGCTTCTGTGCTTACACCCTGCCTAGGTAAACTCTTTCATCTTTGTCTGTCAACTTGTACTTTTCCTGCATGCTGGAAGTTTGCTCTCATTCAGCCAGTCCCAAAGAAGGGTGACACTTCTCAGCCCTCAAACTATTGCCCAGTTGCTTTAACATCCTGTGTCTCAAAAGTTTTCGAGTCTATTTTTAACAGAAAAAATTTAATGCTTCTTTCCTATCACAACCTTCTTTCTGATCGTCAATATGGGTTACGTCGGCGACGCACCACTGGCGATCTTCTCACCTACCTTCAGACTCCTGGTCATCCTCCTTTCGGGACTTTGGCGAAAGCTTTACCATTGCACTTGACATCTCAAAGACTTTCGATCGAGTCTGGCATAAACAATTTCCAATCTACCATCTCATGTTTTCTATCTTACTTTCTGTGCCTTCATCTATAGCTTCCTTTCTGATTATTCTATAGCTGCTGCTGTAGACGGCCACAGTTCTTCTCTTAGATTTATCAATAGTGGTGTTC
Organism: Coenobita brevimanus; assembly: GCF_032717465.1. NCBI lineage: Eukaryota > Metazoa > Arthropoda > Malacostraca > Decapoda > Coenobitidae > Coenobita > Coenobita brevimanus. The sequence continues at coordinate 18,080,464 of NC_136974.1, read as the reverse complement.
CTCTGTTCCTCAGGGCTCAGATCTATCACCAACTCTTCCTTTTATTCGTCAGTGACCTTCTAAGCTGTACATCTAATCCTATCCACTCATACACTGATGATTCCGCTCTTCACCTTTCCATTCTTCCGCAACGTCCATCTCAGCAGTTACTTCAAGAAACGAGGGATGAGGCTATGGCACACATGACGTCTGACATGGCTCATGTCTCTGACTGGGGAAAAAGTACTCTTGTTGTTTTTAATGCATTAAAGAGTACACCTATCAACCCGACATAATCTTCCACAGGAGTACCCACTAATGTTTAATAATATCCAGCTCAGTCCTGCATCATCCTTAAACATACTTGGCGTTTCATTCTCTCGGGACTTATCTTGGAAAATCATATTACATCTCTTGTTTCCAAGAGATTAGGTATGCTAAACCGACTCTGTAACTTCTTTACCCCTGCACTGTTGTTGACTTTATACACGGGGTTTATTCGACCCTGTGTAGAGTACAACTTTCATGTGTGGGAGGCTCCCCACACAGCTCTTCTCAATAGGGTGGAGTCAAGAGCTATTCATCTCATTAACTCTCCTCTTATTACTGGCTCCCTTCAACCTCTGTCTCTTCGCAGCACTGTTGCATCTTTATCTCTTTTCTATCGCTACTTCAACGGTTACTGCTCCTCTGAACTGCGTGCTTGCATCCCTCCACCTCTATGACGAGCGCGTAGCACCCGTCTAGCAACAAACTCTCATCCCTTTTCTGTCCAACTCTCTAATGCAAAAGTTAATCGTTACTTCCAGTGTTTCATTTATGCCACAGGTCAGATCTGGAACTGTTTCCCTCTGTCTGTATTTCCTTCCTATGATCTCCAGTCTTTCTAACGCAGTGTTTCCAGGCCTCTCGAAATGGACGGATCTTGAATTTGGCTCTCTTTTGTAATGTTTTTTTTTTTTTTTTCTTGGAGGGAACGGTTTATGGGCTCCTGGCCTTTGGTTCCTTTTTTCCCAAGCCTAAAAAAAAAAAAAAAAAAAAAAAATTCGTTGTACATAGTAAGCTGCCACTAGAGGTCAGGCTGATCACACACATCTACCCCTTAGCTCACCAAAACACTGATTTGTTAGGCAGATGGATTGGAGATATGAAGCTTCTCTCACTATCACGTCTTGCTGCATGTAATGTTACTCTCATTTATCTTATTATCAGGTGTACTACCAAGTGCTAAGATCCATGTTGAGTTCCGTGAAATGTAGCCTAATTATATAGAAGTTTTAGCAGATTTCATTACAGTGACCCTAATTTATAGAGTAAGGTTTCCAAATATTTATCGAACGTGCTCTAAGCGATAGACTATAATCCCTCTCCTGCCCTCTCATAAGGATAGCCACACAGCCGCCCACCTACTCATCCACCTACCCACTCAACCCATCCAACACAAAGCACAGTCATCACCCCGGCCACTCACCCAGAGCATCCCGACCACCCAATCATCCCAGCTATCCTGGCGACCCACTCTGACCACACATACTGAAAACCTATGTTGCTCCCCGACCCCTACCACCCACCCTTCCAACCCCCGAATTTCACCCACCCTGCTAACCCATCAATGCCAATCATTGCATCCCACACAACCCTCCCACCACTCACTGAACACTCACCCACCCTGCCCACCAACCCATGTTGTCCACCCACTCCTCCCATCGACCCTGCCGCCCATCCACATGCCAAACTACCTTCTTACCCAACTCCATTCACTCCGTTATCCCACTGACCTATTCGAACCTAACTCATCCACTAAACTCATCCAAACTTTACTTACGGACCCCCCTCCCCCCACAACCACCAACATATCCGCCACTCACCCAAGCAGCCCACCAAACGCATCAACCCACTAACCCATCTACCTTTACAAACCATTCAATGCCACTCCACACAAAATACCCAACTCTCCCCCCCGTCTCACCATCACCACTGTCCATCCACCCTTGCGATGCACTGAAATACCACACCCACCAACTCAACCTCATCAACTCCACCCACCCAACCAACTGACTCGAGAACACAGACGCACAGATACAGACACACACACACACACACACACACACACACACACACACACACACACACAAGGAGAGAGAGAGAGAGAGAGAGAGAGAGAGAGAGAGAGAGAGAGATAGAAAGAGAGACTGACACAGAAAGACAAACAAAACACGCATGAACACACACACACACACACACACACACACACACACACACACACACACACACACACACACACACACACACACACACACACACACAGAGGGAGAGGAAGAGAGAGAGAGAGAGAGAGAGAGAGAGAGAGAGAGAGAGAGAGAGAGAGACACACACACACACACACACACACACACACACACACACACACACACACACACACAAGGGGAGAGAAAGAGAGAGAGAGAGAGAGAGAGACAGAGACAGAGAGAGAGAGAGAGAGAGAGAGAGAGAGAGAGAGAGAGAGAGAGAGAGAGAGAGAGAGAGAGAGAGAGAGACAGACAGACAGACAGACAGACAGACAGACAGACACACACACACACACACACACACACACACACACACACACACACACACACACACACACACACACACACACACACACACACACACACAAAAGAGAGAGAGAGAGAGAGAGAGAGAGAGAGAGAGAGAGAGAGAGTGTAGTTCACAACGTTTTCACCCACTAATTATCCTCAATGGTTGTTTATCCCTGAAGAAAAATTGCTGTTTGTGGAATTGACTAAATAAGTGAGCATTACTGTTTGCTGAATTGACTATACAGTATAATCACTGAACAGTATAAACAGCAAGTAATACCAAAGTATTCGCTCAGTAAAACTATTGCCTTTTGGATAGCATATCAAGGACTCCTAATGGAAATACATCCATAATATAGCTGAATTAATTACAGTGTACTGTATGTCGAAGATACGTGTCAGTATACTGTGACAGCTGTTATTAGAACAATACTAGACACTTCCACATCTCATCCTTCCCCTTCACCGTTCCCAAATCACCCCCCCCCCTCCTTTCCCACCATTTCGCATGTGTGTGTGTCTGTCTGTCTGTTTATGCGTGTTTTGTTTGTGTGTGTGTGTGTGTGTGTGTGTGTGTGTGTGTGTGTGTGTGTGTGTGTGTGTGTGTGCTCGCGAGAGTCAGTTGGTTGGGTGGGTGGAGTTGATGAGGTTGAGTTGGTGGATGTGGTATTTCAGTGCGTAGCCAGGTGGGTGGACAGTGGTAACGGTGGAGGGGGGGGGGTGAGTTGGGTGTTTTGTGTGGAGTGGCTTTGGATGGGTTGTAGGGGTACATGGGTTAATGAGTGGATGCGTTTGGTGAGCTGGGTGAGTAAGTGGCTGGATATGAGGGTGGTTGGAGTGGGGTCGGTACTTAAGGTTTTTATAGGATGAGTTTGGTGGATGAGTCGGGTTCGAATGGGTGAATGGGATAACGAAGTGAATGGAGTTGGGTAAGAAGAATGGTTTGGCATGTTGATGGGCGGTAAGGTCGGTGGGAGGAGTGGGTGGACAGGGTGGGTGGGTGGACAAGAGTGGGCAGAGCGGGTGAGTGCTCAGGGAGAGGTGGGAGGGTTGTGCGGATAGATACGATGGATGGCATTGTTGTTTGAGCAGGGTGGGTGGAATTCGTGGGTGGATGGGTGGGTGGTAGGGGTCGGTGGGCAACATAGGTTGTCGGGATGTGTGGGCAAAGTGGGTCGCCAGGACAGCTGGGGATTTTTTGGGTGGTCGGGATGCTCTGGGTGGGTAGTTGGGATAGCTGGCTTGATGGGTTCAGGATGGAGAACTGAAATGGTGAATGTGTTGAGTGACACTGATGGGTGAGCTTCGTGGGTGGCATTCGTGGGTCAGCAGGGTGGATGGCAGGGATCGGTGGGCTGGATGGGTCGCCCAGGTGGCTGGGCAGGGTGAGCAGCCGGGGTGAGGTCGGTTGGTTGTGTTGGATGGGTTGAGTAGGTAGGTGAATGAGTAGGTGGGCAGATATGTGGCTGTGCAGATGACAAGGCAGGAGAGGGACTTTTGTGGCCATATAGCTTGTCACTGTTACTTGGATTTTAGTCTATTCCTTAGAATACGTTCGATAAATATTTGGAAACCAAAGTCTATACATTACGGTTATTGTATTGAAATATGCTAGAACTTCGATATAATTACTTCTCATTGAACTGAAGATGGATCTATGCACTTGATAATACACCTATTATTAAGATAAATGAAAGTAACATTACATACGGCAAGACTTGAATTTGAGCGAAGCTTCATATCTCCGATTCATCCTCTTAACAAATCAGTGTTTTGGTGGGGGTAAGGAGGTGGAGTTAGTGGGTTGAGTTGTACGAATAACCTGACCAGACCTCTAGCGGCACATTACCATGTTCCATGGACTTTTATTATGGCCGTGGACAGTAAAGACGTGTCTTCTTCTGAGCTCTCGTCTAGCTTTGTAGGGCTGCCTCACCGGCATTAGATTTTTTTCCACCCCTCTGGTGAGCATTAAGATAGTTTGTTCTCATTTTTCTCTCCTTCCCGATAGCTAGGAACAGTAGATGTCTCCTCCTCTTTACTGAGCTTGCCTTCGCCTACTCGTCCACGGAGGGTCCTCCCCACTGATCGCTCTGGTGCGTGAGCACACGGTCGGGCCTCCCTGGAGTGGTTTGAGAGGACAATCTCAGCCTTTGGTGCTTGGTCCTGGTGTGTTTGTCCCTTCCTCGTTTTCCTCCTTCTTCCCACTCCCCTGTTAGGGGGAAGTGGTTACTATGGCCGACGCCCCTGCAGCCTCCCTCCCCCCCTTCAGGGAAGGTGAAGTGGTTCTGATGAACCCCCGACTGTCAGACGAACTGACCGCACCCAGGCTGAACGGCCCCAGACTCGTACCGCTCTCGACATACCTGTAAATAACGTACAGTTTGTCATGCTCCATGTTCTTGGTTCTACTTCCTTGAGCAGTCTCAATCCTTTCATCATCACGAAAGTGATTGATTACTGTACTGGGGAAGTGGAACAGGTTAAAAAACTTGCTAATGCGGACCTGCTCATTAAAACCTTCAACTCCTCCCAGGTTAAAGATTTGCTTCAACTGCATAAGTTCCACATCTCTGATGTCGAGCCGAGGATCCAGCATTCCATGAATTCCTGCAAAGTGTCATCACTTGCAGGGATCTCATGGTTATGGAAGAGGACGAGATCATACAGGAACTTGCTCAGCAGGACGTAATCGATGCCTGCTTCATAACTCGTTTTACAGAAGGCATAAGGACGAAGACAGCTACTACAATCTTAACTTTTGGAAAAGTGTCTCTTCCCGGTGATATCAAAGTGGTATACGAAATTGTAAATGTATATATTCCAAATCCCCTTCACTGCTCCAAATGCCAGATTCATGGGCATAATGACGAGGCTTGTCGGGCTTCCCGGCCAGTGTGAAGCAAGTGAGCAACCCAGGTCATGGTGCTGAACATTGCACATCCAAGACAGTATGCTGCTTTCACTGCAAAGGTATTAACTCCACTTCCTCTAGGGACTGTCCCAAGTGGAAGGAGGAGAAAGAGGTCTATGCAGTGAAGGCAGCTGAGGGCATTTCCTACTACAAAGCTAGGAAAAAGGTGAAGGAGTTGCATGCAACTCCCAAGCCAAATAGGTCCTACGTTTCGGCGGTGATATCCCTTCCCATGATGTGCTCTGTTGAAACACAGACTGCCCCTGAACCTGTTCCTCTTGCCACGCACTCTACCACTCCATCTCAGCCTCTTGTCGGATCCAACTCTCAAACTGACATCTCAGTTGCAACTTCCTACTCTCAGGCTGCTGCTGCATCACAGTCAGTCAAGCCTAAACAGAAGTCTGACAGCTCAGTTAAGAGTAACATGACCACCCTCACAAAACAGTCATGTCTTCATTTTCTTCCTGCTCGTGGTCCAGCGAGGGAGAGAAAGGGTGGCTCCTCCTCGGTGGAGTCCGGGAGCCTAGTTATTGATGAAAATATGGAGGTTTCCGTTAGCAAGAACCGAGATAGGTCCCCCAGTAGTCGCTCTCCTGTTGGCGGGTGGCATAAAAAAAACTAAGAGCTCTGGCCACCATCATAGATCTTAAACCGCTGCATTCGTTACAGTGGAATTGTAGGCCTCTTGGGAATAAATTACATAATATAGCAATCTTACTTTCTATACACAGGCCTAACATAATTTGTTTACGGGAGACACGCTTGGTGGATCACCCTGATCCTCCCTAGCTGAAACACTACCACTCATATAGAAGATATGAAGGTCACGGAGTTGCCATATACACACTCAAATCACACCCACAAACGGAAATAGTTCTAAATTCTACTCTGGAAGCTGCTGCGTTCTGAGTAAAATTTGATAACATGTATCTGTCTATTTGCTCTCTACTGTCCACCACATGGCCCCATTGATAGTGATGTTTTGAATGCACTATTTGAACATCTCCCTGGAAGTAAGTTAGTGTTGGACGACTTTAACGCCCATCACTATCAGTGGGGTAGCTTGAGGATTGATGGTCACGGGGAGCATGTAGCCAAACCTAATACTACAGTCCAACCTCTGTCTTTTGAGATCGTACTGGTAACTTTTTAGCTGTTGACTTATCTCTGGCCTCCCCAGGTATACATCACGATTTCTCGTGGGACCCTTATGGCGACTCTTTGGGTAGTGATCATTTACCCATCTGTCTTTCTTAGTGAATACACGCAACATTGTTTCGGACCCTCCACCTCCAAAATTTAATTATAAGAAAGCAGACTGGGGATCCTTCTCAAGGATCTCCAATTTAGATATATCTGGGGAGACCATGGGTGTTAAAGGTCGAAAATCTAACTAATTCCATAATACACGTGGCTGAAGCTGATATTCCCAAGACTTCTACAGTTCATGTGAAGCACAGAGCACATTGGTGGACGCCTGACTGCCAACAAGCATTAAGGAAAAGCAATAGGAGATACAGGATTTTTGATCGTCAGCCTACTGAGGAAAATTTTATTGCATACGAACAAGCACTGGCTGAGGCAAGGAGAATAATGAGAAAGGCTAAACGTGACTCCTGGCGGAATTTTGTGCCAAGGTGAATCGTTCTACACCATTAAGTAAAGTCTGGTCCACCATTAGAATATTAAATAATAAAGGCCCATACATCCCTGTGACCACACCGCAGGTCAATAATAACATCTGTGACTATCCCATGGATGTTGCTAACATCCTTGCCAGGAGTTTTTCTCGCGTAAGTAGCTCAGTAAATTATGATCCGCTTTTTCAACACCACAAATGCACGGCTGAGCTACAGATACTAGACTTTGCCACAGAAGACATAGACTAACCAGACAACCAAGAGTTTATGACAGATGAACTGCTCCTTGCCCTTAAATCCTGTAAAGACACCAGCCCTGGCCCAGACACCATCGTGTACGGTATGATCCAGCATCTTAATCAGGACAACCTGATTAAGTGTTAGCATTGTACAATGAGCTTTGGGCATCTCGAACGTTCCCAAACTCATGGCACTTTGCGCACATCATACTGATACCCAAAGAGGCTGGTCATCTTATGAATACCAATTCATTTCATCCTACTATGTTGACTTCTTGTCTATGTAAGGTCATGGAAAGAATGGTTAACAATAGATTTCTTTTTGTATTAGAGTCAAAGAATTTGATAAATGATCAACAATGTGGCTTCCTTAAATACAGAAGTTCACTAGATCATATAATGAATTTGGCGCATTGTATTGCAGAGGCAAATGCCAATAAACAATTCATGATAGGGGTGTTCTTAGACATCCATAAAGCCTATGACATGACATGGCGACACGGTATACTAATGAAGCTCTATGCTTATAGTTTAAGAGTTAATTTGCCCATTTTTATTTCCAGTTTCTTAAGGGACAGAACTTTCTTTATTAAACCGCCCCGTAACGTAACATCGGATATATTTATCCAGGAAAACGGGGTGCCTCAGGGGAGCATTCTTAGTCCCACCTTATTTAGTATTATGGTCAACGACATTCTGTCATCAGCTCCCATCCCGAGGAATCTTACATAATCGCTCTATGCTGACGATTGTGCGATATGGCACTCTTCCCATAATGCAAAATTTTCAGCTGGGAGGATTCAAGCAGCCCTTGACTCCATCTACCAGTGGGCCTTGCAGTGGTGATTTAAGTTTTCTGTTCCTAAGGGTGCCGCTGTAGTTTCTACGACTCGTAACGTACCTAATTTGTGATTAACTTTGGATAATCAAGCAGTATAAACAGTATATATCACGCTTGTTCTAATGCTGTCCGCAACAAGGAGAAGGCATACAAAAGGTACCGGAGCCAACCCACCCCTGAATCACATAATCTTTACGTTTCTGCCCGGAATCGTGCTAAGTCTGTTCTTCGCTCTACTAAAAATAATTTCATCCATACTAAATGCTCTCAACTCTCCAACTCGAATTCTTCCCGCTCCTTCTGGCACCTTGCCAAAAATCTTTCTAACAACTTTACCCCATCATCCTTCCCTCCTCTTTTCTACTCTGATGGTTCTGTAGCTATTTCTTCTACTGATAAAGCAGATCTCTTCACACAGACTTTCTCCTCCAATTCCACCTTAGACGATTCCGGTGCTGTTCCTCCATCACTTCCCCCCTCTGACTTCCTCATGGCTGACATTAAAATTTCTTCAGTTGATGTATTTTCTGCCATTACTGGCCTCAGTACTAACAAGGCATATGGGCCTGATGGGGTCCCTCCTGTTGTTCTCAAAAACTGTGCTTCTGTGCTTACACCCTGCCTAGGCAAACTATTTCGCCTTTGTCTGTCAACTTGTACCTTTCCTTCTTGCTGGAAGTTTGCTCTCATTCAGCCAGTCCCAAAGAAGGGTGACCACTCCCAACCCTCCAGCTTTTTTTTTTTTTTTTTTTTTTTTTAATAACAGAACGGAGGAAGGAAAAACAAATGGAGAAAAAAAAATAATCCATACACCAGATTACTGGTGTCCTCTGTTCATAAAATATCTGTAACAGTTAGACTTGAAGAGTTGTAGGTTGAAATTTGGAGGAAAACAACTCTGGGGAAGCGAGTTCCAGAGAGATGCAGTTCGGGGAATGAAAGAATTCTGATAGGCAGAAGTTCTGCAATATGGTTGAGTGACATTCCAGTCATGAGCGCTACCAGATGCCCGTGTAGCACGAGGGAAGGCATGGAGAGGTGGCACCATGGACGCAACTTCGTCTGAGCATTTGCCAAAAAAATATCTGTAAAATAATGCAAGGGAGGCAACATTCCTTCTTACTTGCAGGGAGGTAGTTTATATGTAATGGCAGGGTTGTTAATGATTCTAACAGCTTTATTCTGAATTTTGTCTAGTTGCCTTAATGCAACCTCTCCACAACCATTCCACAAGGGTGAGCAATATTCAAGCTGAGAGCGCACATGACTCTTATAAATTATAGCTAACTGCTCATCGGCGAAGAAAGTTACGGACTCTGTACAATAATCCAAGTTTCTTTGAGGCGGTTTTAGCAAGTGATCTGACATGAGAGGTCCAGCTGAGGGCACTGTTAAGTGAGACACCAAGAACTTCAATACTTTTGGAGATGGGAATATTAGTAGCACTGAAGGTAATGTACGAGTCTGGCAATATCTGTCTATTGGTAAACTGTATATATTTAGTTTTACTAGCATTAAAAGAGACAAGGTTGTTTTGTCCCCATTCACTGATTGTAGATAGATCTTCATTTATGGAGATGGCTGTATTGAGTTGAGAGGTAGAGATATTAGACTTTGTAAATGGATGTCTGAGTGTGAATGAACTATGTAGTGTTGAGTCATCTGCATATGAGTGAATGGGATTGTGAGTGACAGATAAGAGATCATTAATATGAACCAGAAATAGGGTTGGCGCCAGAACTGATCCCTGCGGCACGCCGGCGTTAATTGAGTGGAAATTCGAATATACATCATCTACTTTTACTCTTATTTTCCTGTCACTAAGATAAGAAGAAATCAAAGGAACAAAAGACGTTAGTCCATAGCAAGTGAGTTTGGACAGCAGGGAACGGTGCCATACTCTGTCGAAAGCTTTAGAGATATCAAGAGCTACTGCATGAGTTTCTCCAAAAAGATCTATTGATTGATGGATGGTATGAGTTAAGAGATTGAGTATGTCAATGGTGGATCTTTCGTGGCGAAAACCGTATTGTCTATCATTAATTAAGTTGTTGGATTCAAGATGTTTAACAATATGCTTATTAATTAAAGTTTCAAATACCTTACCAAGAGAAGATGTGATAGCTATTGGTCTGTAATTGGAGGGGTCAGACGAACTTCCTTTCTTCGGAACTGGGTGGATATTGGCTTCTTTCCATGAATTTGGGAATAAAGAAGTACGTATGCATAGTCTGAATAATTTAGCTAGGACAGAGGCAAGTTCAGGGGAACACTTTTTCAAAACAATTGGCGGAATTCCATCTGGACCTGGAGCTTTGTTGGTAGGTAAATTGTCTAGGATGGATTTTACAAATCTTGTCTGTATTTTAAGTGGGGCAATTTCGGGAGAATCAAGTTCCAGTACTGAGACATTCTGGCTGGTATCATCTATTTCAAAAGTTTTCGAGTCAATTCTTAATAAAAAAATTTTAAGGCATCTTTCCTATCACAACCTTCTTTCCGATCGTCAGTATGGGTTCCGTCAGGGACGCTCCACTGGCGATCTTCTCACCTACCTTTCAGACTCCTGGTCATCCTCCTTTCGGGACTTTGGCGAAAGCTTTGCCATTGCACTTGACATCTCAAAGGCTTTCGATCGAGTCTGGCATAAATCTTTAATTTCCAAACTGCCCTCCTACGGTTTCTATCCTTCTATCTGTGCCTTCATCGCTAGCTTCCTTTCTGGTCGTTCTATAGCTGCTGTCGTAGACGGCCATCGTTCTTCTCCTAGATCTATCAACAGTGGTGTTCCTCAGGGCTCTGTCCTATCACCAACTCTCTTCCTTTTATTCATCAATGATCTTCTAAGCTGTACATCTAACCCTATCCACTCATACGCTGATGACTCCACCCTTCACCTTTCCATTTGGTTCCCGCAACGCCCATCTCAACAGTTACTTCAAGAAACAAGGGATGAGGCTATGGCACACCTAATGTCTGACTTGGCTCATATCTCTGACTGGGGTAAAAATAATATGGTTGTCTTTAATGCTTCTAAGACTCAGTTCTTACACCTATCAACCCGACAAAATCTTCCACAGGTATACCCACTAATGTTTAATAATATTCAACTTAATGCTGCATCATCCTTGAACATGCTTGGGGTTTCATTTACTCGGGACTTATCTTGGAAAGATCATATTACATCTCTTGTAAAATCTGCTTCCAAGAGATTGGGTGTGCTAAGCCGACTCCGCTCTTTCTTTACCCCTGCACAATTGTTGACTCTATACAGGGGTTTTATCCGCCCTGTGTGGAGTACAACTCTCATGTGTGGGACGGCTCCCCACATACAGCTCTTCTCAATAGGGTGGAGTCAAAGGCTTTTCGTCTCATTAACTCTCCTCCTCTTACTGACTCCCTTCAACCTCTGTCTCTTCGCCGCACTGTTGCATCTTTATCTCTTTTCTATCGCTACTTTAATGGTCACTGCTCCTCTGAACTGTCTGCTTGCATTCCTCCACCTCTACGACGGGCGCGTAGCACCCGTCTGGCAGCAAACTCTCATCCCTTTTCTGTCCAACTCTCTAATGCAAGAGTTAACCGTTACTCCCAGTCTTTCATTCATGCAACAGGTCAGCTCTGGAACTGTCTCCCTCTGTCTGTATTTCCTGCTGCCTATGAGCTCCAGTCTTTCAAACGCAGTGTGTCCAGGCATCTCAAAATGATCGGAGCTTGAATTTGGCTCTCTATTGTATTTTGTTTTTCTCTTGGAGGGAACTGTTACTGCGGGCTCATGGCCTTTGGTTCCTTCTTCCTCGCATAAAAATATATATATATATATATATATATATATATATATATATATATATATATATATATATATATATGGCCTTAATGACCAGGGGCTTCGGCCTCAATTGTCGATAGAGAAAAAACAAAAAACACGACTCTCTGCCCGGAATTGTACGTGAGAATCACTAGGCAGAGTTGCAGAGAGGCCAAGCTTACCGCAACACACACACACACACACACACACACACCGGATCTACTGTGCTGTATAATACTACTTGTGTCAAGGACAATGCATTATTAAAAACATAAAAGAACAAAATTATGTTGTCTATGCTAATATGACAGATAAGAATTATTTTTGATGGTAATAATGACATCCCTGATGTTATACAGTTCATGAACCCTTACGACTGATTCGATTTTTAATGGTGGCTGAGGCAAGAGCGATGATTAAAATGGCTATTGTGACATTGCAGTATACAGTAATGATGTGGAGTCTTTTGACAAAAACATTCTGATACCGCTGCAGATACGGCATACCGACCGTGATAGTGTGCTACAGTATAAGAGGTGCTAAAATGTGACCGATGCGAAGGCATACAATAAGAGTAGGGTAAATTAATTAAACAGCAGGGTTCCAACAAGTATATTGTTACAGTATTTATACTGGTGACGTGTGATAAAACATAATATCATTGTAACATTTAGGTTGCGTGTGATGTGGGATTAGATGCATTCATGGTTTCACTGAACACGTTCACCGCAAAAGTATGCCTTCAAATAAAACACACAACGTAGCTGAATGCAAACTGGTCCTTTCCGAACCCACAAGGTGGCTGGAGAGAGTAGCCGATTCACTACAGCCAGCCAAACTGTCACAAGGTTAAGGAAATGCTGATATTATAATGTTCAGTTTCTGTTTACAGTCACATTTGTTATCTCCAACGTTGTAAAGTATATTACTGACAAATGTATATTTCAATGATGGGAATGCTCAGCACACCAGGAGTACAGTATTTGTAGACCCCGATATACCTCATCTCTCCTTACAGTATTCAATCACTGCAGCATGAATAATAGTGTCTGATAACAAGTCTTTCTTTCTTCCACCCTAGAGAGAAAACTGTGAGCCTGAACCACGCAGAACGTTGGACGAAAGGGTGAGGGGGGTGAGGGACCACTGTGTGTAAACTATACTCCGTTTTTTTTACTGAGGCGAAGATGCGCTTGACAGGTTGATGATGACTGGCTGAATGCAACATGTCCAAAAAATATTTGCTGACCCAAATTTCCCCCTCAGATATTTCTTGTTAGTTAATAATGCTGGATTATGAAGTAATGTTGCATTCAGCCAATAATCACCAATCTGTCAAGTGCACCTTCGCCTCGATAAAAAAAATGGAGTATAGTGCCCCGATAATTTTGTGGGGTGGTTCGATATTCGCCAAGGAATTATATATATATATATTTTTTATGTGTCCGACTCTGGGCATAGGCTTCACAGCCTGCTCTCAAGGCCCAGTAGTCCTCTACATACCATACACCTCTACATGTCACCACTTCGGCGCTAACACCCACCGTCCATATTGAATACATGCTAGAGCTGTCTCATACAGGACTGGTGTATTGATATTAGCGGGGGTGTTTTTACGACATGTCGGGGGGTCTGCTGGTAGATCAGTAAAGTCTGCTTTAATGAAATACAAATCCTTAAACTGTTCCCTGCCCCAGCGGGGATTTGAACCTGGGTCCGGTAGGACTGCAGGCCACCTCTCTACCAATGGAGCCACCGCCTCCCCCATATATCACTATTAATGCTCACCGCCGAATATATTATCTATATCTATCCATACAGTATATATATATATATCATCATCATCATCATCAGCCGTTGAGGTCCACTGCAGGACCGGCCTATCCCTACCGAAGCAGGGACGATACAGCCAATGTATCTCTACCTAGTGGCTTAGGCTGTCTGGTAGAGACTGTATGTAGGGTGAGAAGTGCTTGTAAGTGTGATTGTAGTGGCTATGGATGTGTGTGTAATCTGTGAACCAAGTGTAATCGGCCCGCCTTAAGCCGACTGGGTGCAAGCGTACTAGTATGCGACACTGGTTCAACCATAGCACCCCTTGTGTCCGCCAAAGTAGCAAGTGGCTTGATGAACGCTTCCCAAAGTTTTTACAACTCTGGCGGGAGGCGAAACTGCGCTCATCAGCGTGCGAAACCACACTGTGCCACTGTACCACAGAGGCTCCGTGTGTATATATATATATATATATATATATATATATATATATATATATATATATATATATATATATATATATATATATATATATATATATATATATATATATATATATATATATATATATATATATATATATATATATGTTTGTGATAGATTTGCTTCTATTATTATCTATAAATATATAGTCATAAATATTTTCAAATAATTGTAATTATTATTTTACCTATGATTAAGTATACGTTGACCTACAATTATATACCAATGTATGGCAATTCTTTGTGTGTGTGTGTGTGTGTGTGTGTGTGTATCTACCAGTCTTATGAGAGCTTAAGTAGACTGATGTCAAGACAGTGATTCCTAACACTCTCTCTCTCTCTCTCTCTCTCTGCAGAAAACAATGCATGCCTCAGCCACTCAAGACGAAGTAGAAGAGATGGTGGAAGGGGAGTTACTTCGCGTGTAAACTAGTGCACCGATTGTTTTAGGCAAAACCTATAGAAGTACAAGGTCAAATCGCTCTCTCTCATCCCGCGTACTGCTGACGTCACAAGTTCCTCACTCAGCCCTGCTCTGTGCTCCCGTAGACTACCAGATTTTTCCGTGCATACGTTATGATATTACCAGTACTTCCAGCTCCTGTATAAACGATTTGTGTGAAAGTAATCATTACATGCAAAGATAATGAAAGACATTAAAAAGAAATTTATGCTCAATTTCACATTTAATTAAAATTACACTATGATGACAGCTGGTTAAGAACTATGAATTATGTTATATTTACACATGAATATTAGACACATCTGCTTCATCAGTTTTGC
This sequence comes from Coenobita brevimanus, assembly GCF_032717465.1. Taxonomy (NCBI): domain Eukaryota; kingdom Metazoa; phylum Arthropoda; class Malacostraca; order Decapoda; family Coenobitidae; genus Coenobita; species Coenobita brevimanus. Next base: position 18,065,423 of record NC_136974.1, on the reverse strand, counting down.
CATTTTGTTCATTACCTTTCTTGATGAAGTTAAATTCCTTTTCATAATATGAATTCTGAAAATTGTTCTGCAACGAACAAAGTATGTGATGACCTCATTAGGTAATGACACAATCTTGGAAATATTGAAGCAAGCCCCTTTATCACTCTCTTACCAGGTTTAAGAACCTTTTCTCCATGATAGGAAATGAATTTTTTTTTTCCCATTACTTGTAGCTTTTCAAAGAACTCACAACTAGGTTGGAATAACTTCCCTTTTCCTCTACTCACTACACCAATCCACGAAGTATCTTCTTTTGTTACCTACGATCCAAGATTCTCATATTGTGAGAATTTTCGGACAATGAATCCACTTAAATTCTTTAAACCCTCTTCTTCCACTACGTTCTCAACGTCATTAACCTCTTCGTCTAGGCTGTCCAAGATATGACTCTCATTACTCTCAGGTGCTGAATCCTCTAAAGGCAAAGAAGAGAACAGCAAAGCTGACAAAATTAGTTCACGTTATAGATACTCTTCAAGATTTTCAGGCACTGTTGGAGGTCGACCTTGATAGTGAAATACTGAGCCTGCTGTCATGCTGTCTTCACTGCATGGTTCTTCAAAGTTGTACTTAGTTCCCATGAGGGCCGTGTTTTTTCCCCCCAAATGAGGTCTCATGCTATGTTTCACTGCAACTGGTGACGGATGGTTGTGACACCTCCCCATCTGCCGAAGACATGCAAAAAAACAAAAACAAAAACAAAAAAGTTCCAAACCATCTTGGCTTAACCTGTACGTTATTATGTATGATATACTATACTTGTTCTGTACCATTTCCATCAACCTGGGCATAGAAACAGATGAAATTAACAATAATTTTTGAAATGGATAAAAGACCTTTAGTTCCACAAACTCTCGTTTTTGCTGTGCAGATCATGTTCTCTAGTACTTTATTTTGGTTACGCAGAGATAAACCATAAGCATTCCTTGAAGGCTGTACATCATATGGCACTCTAGAATTAAATAAGTCAAACCATCTATCAACTATAGCAATGAATTGGCTAGTGTTTTCCCAGTGTTTTTCTTGAAGCAACCCTTTCCCTCCAGAGTACTCTAGAGACTTTGATATGGTTCTAATAAAAGCTGCATTGCTAACTCAACTTTCAATCGCTCCACACCGCAAACATTGATATGTTTCTCCGATAACTTACGTGCAGTTGTCAGATTACTCTTGTTTCTCTTTTATTAATTCTCGTATAGGTCCACTGTGAACGTATCTCTCTTCAGATAGAACAAATCCTGAATCCAGGAAATTATTCCTGATAAGTTTTATGAGATGGGGAGGATTGGCAAAACCATAGACCTCTCTCTCACAAGCTGCAGGATTTGTGAATGATGTTTTTTCTACGCTGATCTTCATCATTTTCCACAGCCTAATGTTTGTTGGAGAAAGGTCATTTACTATTGCTACCACAGGAAAATCAGATGCTGCTACCTTAGTGATTAACTCAGACATAACGTCTTTCGTCACGTTACAGTCAAAATCGTAGTAGAGGAGCTGTTTCCAGGAACACATAAGGCCTCTAATCATTACACACTGCACTTTGCTCTTAGGGTCATAGAGAGTGTCTGCTGCTTTATCGTAAGACCATTCCTTTGTTGTGCTACACTTATCAAATGACATTACACAAACGCGGTGTCTTTCACTCACTGACTCTGCTTTGTGCCGCAGTAACTTCATTACTGGATGCAAAACACCTGGTTCTACTTGAAATTTTGCAGACCATCTGTTTAAAGCGGTGACCGAAGGGAATGGAAATTTTCACTTTTCTCTTTAATATTAGTAACCTTTTGGGCTTAAACTAAGCAGAGTAATTGCCTTGCTAATATTTCATCTTCAGCCCTGTGATTTATTGGTTTTCCAGTTAAAAGGAACTCTACTTGATATGAAGAAAATTACTGAGACAAAGTGCTAATCATATTATCTGTTGCACTGGCAAGTGCTGTGTGGAGCTGGTCAAGTAGAGCATTTTTCTCTTCCCACTTAACACATTCAGTCTCCCATTCTTTCTTCATATAATCCAGCTGGCACAGCAACACTCCTCTTTCCTCCTTCAAATCATCTACCTGGCGTTGCAAATGCTCAAAAGATGGAAGTTGTTGTCCCTCTTCATTTATTGATTCTACCTCTGGTATTTCAATTTTAGTTTCTAAAATATTTTGCACTAGTCGTTTCTGTCCTCTTCTTACAGGTATTGTCTCTCTTTTGGAGGACACATCAGTGACTGTGGGAGTATATTGCTCGTCTGAGATAAATTAATTCTTGCATCAGGAAATTTTTCTCACAGTCGTTTATCAGCATGTGCCATTCACTTCCATTAACCCATTCCTGACTAATATTATTTAATTTCTGGAGCATGCAGAAAAAATGTTTTAGATGATTTCGTTATTTGTCCAGTATGAAAATATCCTTATATTTTCTCACCTTGACTTGTCGAAGGGTCAAAGTTCAGACCTGTGCCATTTGAGGTCACCTGTAGGGTGTTTGCCTTTTTGGCCTGGGCAACGCCGGGTACCTCTACAGCCCAATTTTTGACATGGAGACTTACATGACCTCCAGTTTGGACATAGGTGTTTGGAAACAGACTGGTCAAGGAGCTCACATTTGAGATTTCATTCATATGCACTTGCATCGAAATGTAAGCTACATATCACTGCCCTGTTTGCATTAACTGGGTCTTTTCTTTTACAGACCAATCCATTTCTTCTTCACCACTTCATTCTTTGGGAATCTGTGAAAAGTATTTCCATCTTTGTTCCTGTAATTTGAAAAGCACTCATACACTGCTTAATAAGTGGGCATTATAGTTAACTTCAATTCCTTTTGTCCGTGTGCGCGAACTGTGGAGGGCGGTGAACTGTAGTCTGTATGTGCGGGGTCGGGTCATGACGGGCTGAGGGGCGCGTGACGTCACTCCTTAGGAATGTACTCTGTTTCCGGTCAAGCATGGTTAGACCTTCCACTTTAGGCCTTGGTTTTAAGGGTGTATAGCTAGTTGCGCAAGGTGGCCAGAGTTATATGTCACTAGTATTAATCTGTCTTAATGGGGTGGTAAGGTGAGACTAAGTATGCATATATTTATGTTATGTCCTTTTATATATAAAGATATCATGGCACAGGAAACCTTACATCAGTTCATTTGATATTACAATAGCCAGAGCTGTCGAAATCCCTTTCGTTCCCAACGTGTAGTGAGTGTCCTGGAGAGGTGTAGACAGTTTGCATCTGCTGTTCTGTTGTCTTACTGTGTATTTAAGACATGACGTTATGATATAGCTCTCATATATTATCTAACCTCAAAATTACTTTGTAAGAAAGTGACGGAACAGGCTAGAAGTCACCATCATCTCTATATGCAAAAGAGCCGAGATGTTTGTTTGTTTTCTATGTTTGTTCTTCAATCACGCCCAAACCAAGGGCCAGAGACCCCCAGACCCATATATATTCTGAATCAGGGTGACCCAAGGATAGTTTTAGGAGGGTCAAAGTTCAGACCTGTGCCACTTGAGGTCACCTGTAGGGTGTTTGCCTTTTTGGCCCGGGCAACGCCGGGTACCTCTACAGCCCAATTTTTGGCATGGAGACTTACATGACCTCCAGTTTGGACATAGGCCAGGTATGTGAAGTTGACCTCCAAGGTCATTTGAGGTAACCGGTAATACACGCTCAAATGACCGGACCCAGCAGCTAATTTTGGCATGGAGACTCACATGACCTCCAGTTCGAACATAGGTTATGAGAGGTTGCTCTCCGAGGTCAGTTGAGGTCGCCAGTCGGAGGTCACTTGTATTCTCCAGTAAATCACCCTCGAACGACTGGACCCAGCAGCCCAATTTTTGGCAAGGAGAATCACATGACCTCCATTTCGGACATAGGATATGTGAGGTTGACCACTGAGGTCATTTGAGGTCACGTGTAATAGTAAACAAGGGCCTACAAATACTGTGCGTTAGTTTGCGAAAACTGAAATTGAATGTTCTTGTTCCTCTTATAATCCCTCTTCAAAAGCATAAAAGGTACATGGTCTTTTTGGATTAGAAAGAAAGACTGAATTAGAACAAATTGGATTCAAGTGTTCGGCTTTTTGGTCCAGCAACGCCGGGTACTCCTGCTAGTGCACTATAAGTACAGCATTCGCCTTGAGGTATACTAAACCTCTGCTATGTTTCCCTAAAGTAAACTATATTGGTTTCCTGTGAAATAGCTAGTTTTACTCAACCGTAATAAGACATCAATTGTACTGGATATACCTGTGCAAAGCCGTTCACAACCATGAGAGGAGTGTTCCTAGTGGTCGCTGTATATCTGCCGAATATTTCTTATTAAGTTCCTTTCAAGTAGTAGGTGGTGGCGACCATCATCCACTCACTTGATGTAGTGCTGCCTACTTCTACCATAGCCTTTATCATTTTTTTTCTGTGCCTACCCTCCTCTCTTCCTATTTCTCCCATCTTTCCTGTCATTTCTTATTGCTTTTCTTTCCTTTACAGGTGGCTTTACATTGAGTGACAAGCGAAATGGTTTCCTGTAAGCCAAGAAACCATTTACAACGCTGGGTGGTAACCATATAACCAAACCATACGTGCTCCCTACGTGTCAACAAGTGGGTTGGTGAAGGGTTAGTGCCCCTCCCCATAAAACAAATAACTCAAAGTCAAATGGCCACCACTTACGGGATAATGGCGTCTGGCAATAGATAAATAGAAAGAAGTTCCTTTCACTTTGCTAGCCGTAAGGAGAGTGAGAGCAATTGGCTTGACACTGTCTTAAAATGTAAATTTCCCCCTTACGCTCCTAATTCACATATGAACTGTTTGAAACAGATGAATCGGGAAGAAGAGTAAAGTCATCTCCTGCAGTAATACACAGTGAAGATAATATGATACATTGCGCACAGAAGGAGTAGGAGCCAAGCGAGGTTGATCAGGTGGTGATGTGGAAAGTGTCACTAACAACCCCCATTCCCAAGACCTGGGTGGCGGGAAAGGAAGCTCAAACACAAATACTGTAAATTGTTCTGGATGTGCACATGGGTCTTAGTGAGAAAGCTTTATTAAGCGAATCATGCTTTTGTCCATATGGCTCTTTACCTGCGCAACATAATTAAATACAGCCCGGCTGAAATAGCGGAACTATCCACCCCATGCCACACAACAACCCGTGCACTATGTTTTCCACAGCAGTCCCTCATCCCCCTCCCCCTCTCATCCTCCGTTCAGGGCGGCTCAGGCTCTCACACTACTTGCCAAAGAGTCATTCTCAGACAATGATTTATGTTGCAGTGATCGACTGCTGCCAAGGGAGTACGGGTATATAGAGGTCTACAAACAAAGTACTTTGTGTTTGCTGAGCCGTTACATCAGTATATTAATAATGGAACGCATTAACATCCTTGCACATAAAAAAAGAAAATACATGATTGTCTGTAGATTCTGATAAGTACTATCATCAAATCCTTAATAAGCTTGAGACAACTGGGCTGGCAGTAAAAAGTCTCCCTTCTCTCCCTAGTCGCGTTTTGGGTACAGAAAGGACCAGTGTGCACACTCCAACTTTGTGTGGTTTTTGTTAAGAGATATTATTTCATTGCAGCTGTATACTGAAGCAATGAATGCAATTTAATTCCACCTCATACGTAACGAGACAATATAATGGTATTACGTTTTCTTATTCGTGACCAACATAAATACTGCTTTAATATATATCTAGACACCCTTCTGTTTCATGAATTCATCTCACTCCAACTGCATTTCTTGCCCTGTGTATCATAATCATACTTCTCAAAGTCTGATCTCACGTTGGGTGTGCTTTAGCAGCAGCGGTATCAGTATGTTTCTCTCAGGAGTCCTCATATGTCTATATTGTTACGTCACAATATCCATTTTAATTACCTCAAGTGGCCCAACCACCATTAACAATCGTAGCAGTTGCATTCATGAGTTCTACAATAGTATAGATACCATGTTTGTCATTACTCTTTCTCATCCATCATAACAGTGTAGACGAAATATTTGTCCTAAGATTTTAATAGTAAAGATAATGTCCCTATCACAACACCAATTATTATACAACAGATCCATAATGTGTGTGTGTGTGTGTGTGTGTGTGTGTGTGTGTGTGTGTGTGTGTGTTGAGGGAGCATGGATGCAAGTGCCTACAGATTATCGCTTATCTTTACCAGTATGGCAACATGTGAGGCAGAGCCACCTGTTTGGAGTCCAAAGCAGCACTCCCCTGGTTGTTATTGGTTTCACTGCCAGATGTCACTGATATAAATCTGACAACTCATCACGACTTGTGTCCTAGAGTGTACATATTGACTTGCTAACCGTTTATTTACGTCGGTATGCTTAGTGAATTATTTATGTGGTCTTGGAAGAAAATGTAGCCAGTTCTACATCGATATATAACTAACTACCTGTCTATAGCAAGACGCCATAATCTCGTAAGGGGTGGCCATTTCTCTTTGAGTTGGTTGTTTGATGGGGAAGGCCACTAGCCCTCAGCCAACCCACTTGTTGACACGTAAGGAACACGAATGAGTTGGTTATATGGTTACCACACAGCGCTGCAAATTGTTTCCAGGCTTACAAGAAACAGCTAGGCTTGTCACTCATTGTTAAGCCACGTGGAAAGGAAAGAAGAGTAATAAAAAGCAGCAAGATTGATGAGAGAAATAGAAAGAGGACAGCACAGAGAAAAACACTAATTAAAGTGAAGGAAAAAGTAGGCAGCACTGCATCAGGTGATTGGATGATGGTCGTCACCACCTACCACCGAAATATTACTGCTCTCGAGAAAAATAACTACAGAGGAAACACTTGTCACACCGAAGAGCACCACCTTCTTACTATATACTTTGAAATTAACTCCAAACCTAGTAATTCACCTTCTAGGATCTGTAGGGAACAGGTGAAGCCTTACTTTTGGATGAGTTTCCCTTAGCTTCCCACATACACTGAAACAGGTAGCATGATGACCACCGTCACTGAGGTGAGCCAATGTTTGTTTACATACCTGGCCATCCACAACAGACGGCAACTAACTGACGGTGCTGCCATTTAGCCGAGCAACAAGGTATTAAATCCTCCTCATTTGGCCACGCAAAGTTCAGACTGATTATATTTGAATCTGACAACCTCATTCGCTTTGGCTTGGATGACTCCTCATTTCTCAATGCTCTTGCAAACAGTATGGAGCTCTCGGTTGTACTGACATTTTTGCTTATGTTAATATGGATTAACCAGGCCATTTAATTAGGTACCTTAATATCGCTTTGTGTTTAAGTTTTTAAAATGAATTATGTAAATTGCTTTTAAATTTTGTCACAAGATGTTTCTTTTAAATTGTAGCTTGCCTGACGATGGAGTAAAGTCGCCTCCGAAACTGTCGTGCCGAACGAGATGGTCGTCTTCAATCAAGTGTTGGTTTCTCTCATCATTATAAAAGCCTGTTTCCCGAGGAGGTTTTTATTGCATATAGATATAAATAATGAAATAAATAGATAAATGAACAAATAAAAAAATCTATCTATCTATCTATTTATCTATCTATATATACATATATATATAGATAGATAGATACATATACATATATATATATATATATATATATATAGATAGATAGATAGATACTTTCCTGGTGCACCCCACGGGATGCATAGGGCCTCTCCACCAATATCTGTCTCTTGCAATCTCCTTCAGGTCCCACTAACACTCCTCTCCTGCTTCTCTTTTCATTGTCCTCAACCAGGTTTCCCTCGGCCTACCTCTGCCTCTTCTTTCTTTAGCAGTCCACTCTGACACATCCTGTATTAAACTGCCTTCTTTTCTATATACGTGCCCCAGCCATTTCCAGCGAGACACTCACATATTCATCAACTGGCTCCACTCTCGTAATATCACCTATTCTTTCATTTGTAACTCTGTCTTGCCACTTTACCCCAAGAATCCATCTCAGTATTTTATTCTCAAATCTTAATACTTTCTTATCTGTTGCAACTGTACCATGACTCATGCCCATAAATTGAAAATGGTCTAACCATGGACTTATAAATTTTTACTTTAGTATGTACCAAAAGCATATTATTATTCCAAACAGATTTCAACATTCCAACAGCTCGCCAAGCCTGTCTAATCCTCTCTTAAGTTTCATTGTTTGATGATTCATTAGATGATACAATGGTTCCCAGATATTTAAAATTTTCTACATTCATCACCACATTATTCCCAATTACACAATCGATTTGGTTCTCCACGTTCATATTAATTATTTAAGTTTTTCCACAATTTATTACCAATCCCACTTCTCCTTCTTCCACCAAACAATCAAGCACCCTCTGCACCTCGTAAAAACTTTCGTAAATCAGTACAATAATATCAGCATTGACCAGATCCATCAGCCTCTTATTTTCTTTCTAGTTAATTCCTGCACCTGTTCTCCTTACAACCTTTCTCATAACATAATCCACAACCAAAACAAACAGCGAAGGTGAAAGAACTCCTCCTTGAATCACTCCTGACATAACATCAAATTCATCTCTCAACAACCCGCCATTACCTTCATGCAGGCTTCTAATAATATTTACAAACTTTTCTGGTATACCATAGAATCTCATAATTTTCAACATAGCTCCACGTGAAACACTATCAAACGCCTTTTCAAAATCCACAAAACACATACTAAGTGGCATTTTCATGTCATTAGCTTGTTGCATTAGATGCCTTACAATAAAAATCTGATCATTATAACCTCGACCCTTTCTAAATCCCGCTTGTTCATCACTTAAAATTCTATCAGTTACTGGCTCTATTCTATTTAGCAAGATTTTGGAAAAGACTTTTGCAATTACAGGTGTCAAAGTTATCCCCCTCCAATTGCCACACACACTTAAATCTCCTTTTTTGGGGTATTTTTTAAAATCACCACATTTTTCCACTCTTCTGGAATTCCGCCATTATCCCAAACCACATTAAAAAGTTTCAAAAGCGCATTCATCAACTCATCATTTTCCACCTTAAGCATTTCAGGAAATATTCCATCCTCTATTGGGGTCTTAAAATTCTTTAATTCCTTTATAGATTTTGCTACCTCTTCTAAGGTTATGTCCCCTGTTTCTATCTGCAGATCTCTCTTGGCTGGCATAGTGTCCTCTTCAACTGGACTGGTCTATTTAGAACAGATTCAGAAAGCTCTTTCCACCTTCCTTTTATATCCAAATATGTATGTGTGGTAGGTGGGGGCGCTCACCATCCACTCACTCGATGTAGTGCTGCTGTCGGGTGTCTGCCCTTTTCTCTCCTCCATCCTTCTTTCCTTCCATCCTCTTCTGTCTTCCTTTACTTCATTCTTTCCTTGTCCTTCTGCCTACGGGTAACTTTACACTCCCTCTTCAGTTTTTCTTTCCTTCATTCTTTCCTCTTCCTTCTGCCTGTGGGTGATTCTACACTGAGTGACAAGCCAAATGGTTTCCTGTACACCAGGAAACCATTTACTACTCTGGGTGGTAACCATATAACCAAATATTGGCTCTTAGTGGTTTACTGAGTAATTATTGCGCTCCAGTTGGATTGAACCGGTGAAGGTTTATATCCAAGGGATGGTTGGGGTTGATTGCTCATGTAATGTCACTCAGGGATGAGTGAGGCTGGTCACACTCATCTTAAATGTCGGGACCAACTGCTTAGCCCCGGGCTCCTACGCTCCTCATGGGGCAATGTAGGATTGGATGATGGATGGATGGATGGATATATATATATATATATATATATATATATATATATATATATATATATATATATATATATTTCTATATCTATATATATAAATAGAGAGAGAGAGAGAGAGAGAGAGAGAGAGAGAGAGAGAGAGAGAGAGAGAGAGAGAGAGAGAGACCTATCCATCTATCAAGAGAGCATTTTGCTATTTTGTTCTGCCTGATGACACATAAAACACCAACAACCCACTGTCACTCGCCAAAGCACATCCTTTACGGATTGTGTTATTCGCTGTCGGCAAAATCGGAAATGCTGTTGTGTGATGGATTTTGTTTGGCAGTTGCGGCAGCTGGCTGGCCACTCTGAGACGCCAGGAAAATCTGTGGGAATTTGGGCCTTGGTGCCGGTGCCTCCTCCTGCAGCCTCCTAGGAACGTCATTAATACTTTATCTCGCTATTTTCAGTGGATTTTATTCAGCTTAGGAAAGTTTTTTTCTTTCTTTTTTTGAAGCAAAAGGATTGAAAATGGCCAAATCCAATCGTCTGGAGAGAGTAACAACAAATTTGTGGCCATATGTTCTCAAATCCTACCGTCGAGGTAACTCTTAATTGCAGTGCATCACGGGAATCTGAGAGTGCTAATGCTACCATCTCTAACCATCTCTCGGTCAGAAAAACTTTAGTATTCCACTCCAGCTAACGTCAAACGATTTTTTTTTCCAGTTAAGAGAGAATCATAGGAATCCGAGGTTTGATTCTGAAAGTTACTCCTCTCATGGTTGATACAACTCAAGTATTCTGTTTTCAATGACGTCAGACAGTTTTACTCAGCTGAGTGTGTCACAGGAGCCTAAGTGTTAATACGTGTACCATTAGTTACCCTTCTCATGAAAAATGTTTAGTACTTTTATGCAGCTAACATTAGACGATTTTGTGAACTACACGAGGCGAATGTTAATACTGATACCACTAACTCTCTCATGGTCGAGACAACTGTAATGCTCTATTCTTCTTAACATCTAACATGTTATTCAGCTAAGCGTAAGTTACAAGAACCTGGGAGTGTCAATACATAACTGGCAATAGAGGTCATGGTAACGGCGGCCTGGATCCCACTAGAGGCGGCATACAGGCTTGTGACGCTCCTGTGTGCAGATCAACCCTTATTGATCCCGCCTGAAGGACGCACTGGAGACTCCACGCAGGATTAGACATCCTGGGTAGAGAGGTGGTCTACTGTTTGAAAGGATGTGCGTTCGATTCCAGGATGGAGCAGGGGACGTTCTAATTATATGAATTTTGTTAAACAGATTTGACTGAGTTTCAGGAAGATCGACCGACACATAAACGTACCAACTCCATTAACATTATACCAGTCCTGGATGAAATCGCCCTAGCATGAATTTAATATGAGCGGTGGGCTTAAGGGCCAAACTGCTGACATGTGAAGGTGTGTAGAACGTAAGAGAACTACTTGGCCTTTAGAGAACGGACTATCAGGTTATGGTCAGAGTTGCAGGTCTTAGAGAAAAATTAAAATACTAGGGTCCCCCTGTAATATGGTGGCATTATTTCAAGTATAAATATAAATATAAATATAAATAAATAAATAAATAGATATATATATATATATATATATATATATATATATATATATATTGTTACGGAACAGAAAGATAATGTACACTTTAAGTGAGAATACGAAGAGTCACTACTGTCCCGTAAAGTTCCAGGTTCAAAACAAAAGAGTTAGGTAAAATTACAAGTTAAAGTTTAATGCTTAAATTAACAACAAAACATTCAGGACTCATAAGGATAATGTAATGGCAAATAAACAGGTTAAATATATGGTTAACTGCAATAGCCTCTATTAACACGAAATTAGCAAGAGTAAATTTATCTAAGTCAGCCCTGATGAAATGAGATACCAGATAATACTCAGTGAATGCCAGATAAATAATTACAGATACAAATTATTATCAAAAATGACTGACATAAAGATCCATACATGAATTACAAAAACTTCACTAAGCCTACAAATTAAACTTATGCTATACAGTACAAGAAAAAATGCAACAACAGTTATACTCAAATTACACACAGCTGCTAGATGGTTGGAGATTTCTTGAGCACTCACAATAATAATATCTGTACAGGGGAGGACAGAGATGTGAACAAAATGAGGAGCGGATCTAAGTGGCAATGATGCAGAGACTGAGCTCATTATATAGGGGCCAGGAGAGCTTGATACAACTTGTAATGAGGACGCGCAAATGAAGCCATGGGGACAAAGAGATGACAATCCCGCAAAGTATAACAGAGATGTCGACTTACTCTACTATAACGGTAGAAGGGGGGAACTGAGGCAGAACACGCTCGTGATCAAACATGCAGCAACTGTGCGTTAAAATTACACAAAGGATGATGAAATCATAGGCTATGTAACACCTCCCCACAAAGAAAAAGAAATTTACAAAGGAAATTTCTTATTACTCTAAACAATCTGTCTAAAGTCTAGATAAGCAATCTGCAATAACATTTTCTTTCCCCTTGACATGTTGTATGTCTAATGAATACTCCTGAAGAAGTAGACTCCATCTTGCCAATCTCTGATTTTTATCTTTAAACTTACTAAGGAATTTCAGTGGGTTATGATCGGTATAAATGACTATAGGGTCAAAACCAGAACACAAATAAAATGAAAAATGCTGTAAACCCAAAATCAAGGCCAAAAGCTCTTTCTCAATAGTTGAGTAGTTCTTTTGAGGTGGAGTGAACTTCTTACTGTAATAAGATACAGGATGTTCAATACCCTGATCATCCTCTTGCAGCAAAACAGCCCCAGCTCCTGTATCACTTGCATCAACAGCCATCTTAAAAGGCTTAGCAAAATTTGGAGTAGCGAGCACTGGCTGACTTAATAGAATAGCTTTAAGTTTGTTGAAAGAGGATTCACAGTTATCGGTCCAGACAAATTCAACTCCCTTTTTCAGTAGGTCTGTAAGTGGTGATACAAGAATAGAAAAGTTAAGAACAAATCTCCTGTAATAACCTACCATTCCCAAAAATCTTTGTAGCTCTTTCCTACTTTTAGGTCTGGGAAGATCACTTATAACCTGAACCTTAGCTCCTGGTGGTGCAACATGTCCATCACCAATTACATACCCAAAGGTACTGAACTTTAGCTTGACCAAACTCACACTTTGATAAATTAGCTACAAGATTAGCATGAACTAAACGGTCAAGAAATTTACTGACATGGCATAGGTGATCTTTCCAGTTGTCACTGAAGATTAATACATCATCAATATAAACAACACACCCTGCCAAACCCTCTGTTACAACATTCATGAGCTTCTGAAATGTGGCTGGTGCATTCTTCATACCATACGGCATTACAGAACATGCAAAAGCCTTTCCTAGTGTTACAAAACATGAGATCTCCCTAGCACGTTCAGTCATAGGTACTTGCCAGTATCCCTTTAACAAATCAAACTTACTTATGTACCTAGCCTTTCCGATCTTGTCTATGCAATCTTCCACACGAGGGAGAGGGTAAGTGTCTGTTTTGGTTATCTGATTAACACGTCTGTAGTCGATGCAAAGCCTCTGTGACCCACCTGGCTTAGGGACTAGAGTGACAGGAGAACTCCACTCGCTCTGACAGGGCTCAATCATCTTGTGGTCCAACAGGTAGCCAAGCTCCTTCTGGATGAGAGGAACTTTCACTGGGTTCACACGGTAAGGAGGCAATTTAATTGGCTTTGCGTCTCCAACATCGACATCATGCATCAACACAGTGGTTCTTCCTGGAGTAGCACGGAACACTTGCGGGTACTCCTGCAGTAATGCCGAAAACTCCTGCCTTTCCTTAGGAGGTAGATGAGAAAGCTTAGTCTGGAGATCATTCATGATATCAGGATTCTTCCCCAAACTATCACTCAGGCTCATGCTGCATGGGAGAGCTTTACTTGCAGACTCGGGTGGAACAGCTACAGTGCAGACTGGATTATTTTCATCCCGCTTGTGATATAACTTTAGCATGTTGATGTGACATAGTTGCTTGCTCTTTCTACGATCTGGTGTGGCGATGACATAGCTGACATCACTGAGTTTCTTCTCCACGAAATAAGGGCCACTAAACTTGGCTTGAAGAGGTTGCCCATGAACTGGTAGCAGAATCAAAACCTGATCTCCTGGCTGAAAGTGGCGTAACCTGGACTTCTTGTCATACCAAGTCTTCATCTTCTCCTGAGCAGCTCCTAAATTCTCTCTCGCCAGCTGTAAAGCAGTGGACAGCCGTTCTTTGAACTTCATCACATACTCCAGCAGGTTGACGTCATCTTCCTCCGACAGCCAGCATTCCTTGAGTAGCTTAAGGGGTCCTCTTACTTCATGGCCAAACAGTAGTTCAAAAGGTGAGAAGCCCAGTGATTCATTTGGAGATTCTCTTGCAGCAAACACAACGAATGGAAGACCTTTATCCCAGTCTTTCTGATGTTCCAAACAGTATTTCTTGAGCATCGATTTGAGTGTTTGATGATATCTCTCCAACGCTCCTTGGGTCTGGGGATGGTAAGCTGAAGACGTGATCTGGGTGATGCCCAACTCTTTCAGAGACTGCTTGAAAACATTTGACATGAAATTACTTCCTCGGTCTGACTGTACCTCCTTGGGCAGACCAAACTTTGTGAAGAACCCTAGCATTTCCTTAACCACGTTCTTTGCTGAGATGTTTCTAAGTGGAATGGCTTCAGGATAACGAGTAGCCATATCAATCAGGGTCAACACATAAGAAAATCCTGAAGAAGTCTTAGGAAGAGGGCCCACAATATCCACCAACACACGGGTGAAAGGCGCCTCAAAAGGAGGAATGGGAACTAGAGGTGCAACCTTTTCAGTCTGATTACACTTCCCTACAACTTGACAGGTGTGACAAGACTTACAATACCAGGAAACATCCCTGAAGATACCTGGCCAGTAGAAGTGTTTCAAAATGCGTGCCACAGTCTTCCTCACTCCAAGGTGTCCTGCCAAACTGGAATCATGAGCCACTCTAATGATATCCTGCCTACAAACACGAGGGATGACAACTTGATGTACAACCTCCCATTCACAGTCGGCTGATGCTGTTGGGGGTCTCCACTTCCTCATAAGTACTCCTGACTTTACATAATAACAAGTAGAAGCACCGGCTGACTCTTCTTCACTGTAAGCAGAGTTAGCTAGACCTTTCAACTCAGGGTCAGCAACCTGCAACTCAACCAACTCTTGACGAGACAAATTATCAACACTACGGGGTACTGCCTCATCTGGTGAGTGGTCCAAATTAGCAAGAAAAGTGTCAGCTAGGATAACATCATCATCATCATTATCCTCTAAATCACCAGTAACTTTAGACTTAGCCCTAGTGACAGCACATGCAGGGAACACATCAGGGACATCACAATCCTGGGACGCAGCCACTGGCTCACTAGACAACTGAGGAGCTGGACACACTTGACTTCCACCAATATCATTTCCAAGTAAGAAAGTTACACCTGACATTGGGAGTGTCTCAACCAACCCAACCATAACAGAACCATTAACAAAACCAGACTCTAAATTCACTCTGCACAGAGGAACAGAGAAGTAATTATTTCCTACACCTTGTAAGATTACAGTTTCATCAGAGGAATTAACATTAGAGCCTAGAACACTGGTCAGCATAAGGGATTGGCAAGCACCTGTATCACGATATATTTTAACTGATTTCCTGTCATTACTGTCCAGAGGACTGACAAAACCATCAGACAGGAAATTAGCACATGAACTCTTGAGAGTGTCACCCACGTTACTGCTCAAAAGAGGAGCTCCATCATGAGAATTTAAGTTACCCCTCAAAGCAGGTTCAGTTAACTCAGTTAAAGAATTCTGGGAACTCTCAAGAGTGGACACTAGACCAATTGACTGAATATTTAAAGACTCCTTTTTGTTCACATCACGCTGTCTCCTGAAACATCTCTCCGTAGTATGACCAAGTTTACTACAATAAGTACATTTACTTTTCTGAAATCTAGAGGTGAAGCTGGTATTTACTTCCTGAGAAACATCATCTTTATTCTCTTTCCTGTTACCTGTACTCTGAGTAGAGGCAACGTACTTACTCTCAGCTTTCCCTCTTTCTCTAGAATATCTCTTGTGAGTGAGAACATACTCATCAGCTAAAACTGCAGCATCAGACAAATTATCTATTCTTTTCTCATCAAGATATAGGCTTACATCTTTACTAATACACCTTTTGAAATCCTCCAGCAAAATCATCTGCTTAAATTTACCAAAATCAGAATCCACATTCTTAGAATTTAACCACTGCTCTAACAGATCTTCTTTGATTTTTGTATACTCAACATGGGATTGCTTATCTTGCTTATAAGTTGTCCTAAATTTTACTCTATAAGCTTCAGGAACAAGCTCATAGGCCTTAAGAATCAAGCTCTTAACTACATCATAATTATCACATTGATCCTGAGGCAAAGATGCATAAGTTACTTGAGCTTTACCGGTGAGAACAGTTTGAAGGAGTACTGGCCAATACTCCTTAGGCCAATTAAAACCTGTAGCTACCCTCTCAAACAACTGAAAATACTTTGTTAAGTCAGATTCATTAAAAGGAGGGACAAGTTTAACATTTTTAGCCACATCAAAATCATCAGAGCTAGATGATCCAGTTCCACCTTGTTTCATGCGATACTCATGGTCTGCCTGAATCCTAGCAAGTTCAACTTGTGCGTGAAACTCAGCCTCCTTAACATCAGCCTCCTTAGCACGTGCTTGAAATTCAGCTTCCTTCACACGAGCCTCCTGCAGGGCTAGCTGTAACTTAGCTAATTCAATCTGCGTTTGCTCATTTGGAGGAGTTACATTAAACAAGCTTTTATTAATCATGCCAACAATTTGATCTTTAGAATGATGAGAGTGAACTGCAATTCCCAATTGTTGAGCAACAAGCTTAAGTTCATTCTTTGTTCTGTTTTCTATATCACACACTGTTTGCACATTTGACAAAAAATCTTTGGCTTCATCAAGTGTAGAAATAGTAGCCATCATGAATATATCACAGTCACAAAATATCAAACAATATCCTTATGATAATATCCTGAATATCCTGATATGAGGTCGCCAAATTTATGTTACGGAACAGAGAAAGATAACGTACACTTTAAGTGAGAATGCTAAAAATCACTACTGTCCCGTAAAGTTCCAGGTTCAAAACAAAAGAGTTAGGTAAAATTACAAGTTAAAGTTTAATGCTTAAATTAACAACAAAACATTCAGGACTCATAAGGATAATGTAATGGCAAATAAACAGGTTAAATATATGGTTAACTGCAATAGCCTCTATTAACACGAAATTAGCAAGAGTAAATTTATCTAAGTCAGCCCTGATGAAATGAGATACCAGATAATACTCAGTGAATGCCAGATAAATAATTACAGATACAAACTATTATCAAAAATGACTGACATAAAGATCCATACATGAATTACAAAAACTTCACTAAGCCTACAAATTAAACTTATGCTATACAGTACAAGAAAAAATGCAACAACAGTTATACTCAAATTACACACAGCTGCTAGATGGTTGGAGATTTCTTGAGCACTCACAATAATAATATCTATACAGGGGAGGACAGAGATGTGAACAAAATGAGGAGCAGATCTAAGTGGCAATGATGCAGAGACTGAGCTCATTATATAGGGGCCAGGAGAGCTTGATACAACTTGTAATGAGGACGCGCAAATGAAGCCATGGGGACAAAGAGATGACAATCCCGCAAAGTATAACAGAGATGTCGACTTACTCTACTATAACGGTAGAAGGGGGGGACTGAGGCAGAACACGCTCGTGATCATTCATGCAGCAACTGTGCGTTAAAATTACACAAAGGATGATGAAATCATAGGCTATGTAACAATATATATATATATATATATATATATATATATATATATAGATATATATATATATATATATATATATATATATATATATATATATATTCTCGTATTTCTCTTCATTGTGCTTTTTTCTGTCCTTATGTCTAATGTATGAATATTTTCCCATCCCTTTAGATGCTGCAGTCCACTTAGGCATAATTAATTGGTCACCTTCAACTGATTTTTTTTTTTCTTTTAACTCAGTTAAATCCCTTCCAGCCATATAGGTAAAGCAGTCATACAGTATCACTCTCATTCTCATTGTTTATTATTTTTTATCTGTTTTTATGCAAGTATCATGGCATTAGCTAAATAGTATTCTCTCTCTCTCTCTCTCTCTCTCTCTCTCTCTCTCGGATAGGAAAGGGTGGAATATTTGTTGAGTTTTGTAAGGT